>NC_059300.1:706217-761217 GCF_017591435.1 Portunus trituberculatus | reverse complement strand
CTGCTCTCTCTCTCTCTCTCTCTCTCTCTCTCTCTCTCTCTCTCTCTCTCTCTCTCTCTCTCTCTCTCTCTCTCTCTCTCATGGCATACTTGCCTCTTTCTAACCTGGATTGTGGTGCATTTGATTTGGTAACCTGTTTGTTGATCTGCATAGTGATTTGTTTGAGGTTTTGCACCAAATGCCCTTTTATGATGCAACCATTCCTATTTATTTGGACCGGGAACTGTCACTGAATACACTAGCTTGTGCCACCAGTGGCTTAACAGCTACTGGTAAGATATTATTTTACAAGAGAGGCAAATATTGTTTTTAATGAAAAGTAAAGTGGATGTTCATATAATGTGATACACATGCAGTATGATTTGTGATAGGGATGAAAGATACCACACTGGCTTTTCATGACAATCATAGAAAAAGTAAATGAAAACCAAAATAGAGATATGCAAATAATATGAACAATATAACACACCTTCACATCAATATTTTCATAGATTATTAAAATATAAACATTTGACACATGTAAACTACTTACAGGATAACATTATTTGTGATTCTGGTCAGTAAGACAAATTTTAAAAATACAATAGTATTAGATATTGAACATTAATTTGGTATTATTATAATTAACTATAATTTATATATTAACTCTTATTTGTACTAAAAAAATGGATACTATATATGAGTAGCTGCCTGCGACAAGGGGACAAGCGCCAACCCCCCTGAAACAGAGTTATTATAGCATTCTGTTCCATAATTTCCCCTACTTCTTGAAAATACTATTGATGTGATCGTACTGCAATGTACGTGCAGCTAACATTGATTATTCAGAGTAGTGTCTACGTCATCAACCATGCTACTAGCGTCATCATTTCATTCGGTAAAATATCAGATGTTTGATGATGATGGGTTGCTCAGATGTTTGGTAATGGCTAATTCTAACACAAACTATTAGTGTACACTATTGATGTTCAAGAAAGTTAGTGTTTAACGCATCAAAGCTTCCCTAAATGAAAAGAAAAAAAAATTATGTGTGTTCGCGCTCCACATCGATGCAGCCAGGCAGCAAGCCCAAACTGTCGTACTGCACTGCTAATGCCAATATTCTTTCGTTTTGTGTCAAGCTATTATAGTTATGTTAATTATGTATTGTTCAGAGAGAGAGAGAGAGAGAGAGAGAGAGAGAGAGAGAGAGAGAGAGAGAGAGAAAATTACACTATTACAATGATACATGAGCCGTAGGGCTAAGTAAGCTTTTCATACGTAGTGCTCTCCTGTCCCCACTCTCTCATGTGATCTTGAAAAGAAATTCCTCTCTAAACAGTGAAAAACGCTGTAGTGAGGATCATCGCTACAGAGCTCTCTCTCTCTCTCTCTCTCTCTCTCTCTCTCTCTCTCTATAAAGTCGGTATAAACTCTCACTGTCCTAAGATGGGTTATAGGGAGGACGTGCATGCTTTTCAAGAACACGAGAGAGAGAGAGAGAGAGAGAGAGAGAGAGAGAGAGAGAGGGGTAGGTTATGGAGGTGAAGGAAGTCATGGTGGGTGGGAGGGAGGAGGATGTGACAGGGAAAAGTGTGAGTGAGAAATACCTATTTTGATTTACTAATATTCAATAAATTTATTAGAAATTGTCCTCATACTACAATGTACATTGTGTCATTACACTTTATCACATAAACATATTTACTCAGCACCATTCTTTCCATATTTCGAGTAAATCGACCATGAAAGGGTCTGAAAAAAACACAAATTCAGTGAGATCTTATTGATTTTTGGATTCGGGCACGGAAAAACTACTTTTGTGTCCGCACAAGTGCCATAAATGCTCCAAGTTCTTGGCATCAGGTGCATTCAGTCTACAAACATCTGCCTGTCACGTGTCATCGTCTCCACTCCCTTCTACACTACACGCAAGGGAAAGGAAGCAAAAATAGGTATATACGTAGGTATACAGGGTGTAACATGAGTTTCTGCAGATGTTGTTAGAGACGAAAGTACGTTATTTTAAGTGAAAAATATGTTGTACGTATACATGCATTTTGAGACTGCTTAGCCGTTGTCTGTACAGTACATAGTTCGAGTGTGGCGGTACTATGCGACAGATACAACGCTTGGGCCGCATGGGTATTTGCTCCAAATTACTGTGTGTGTGGCATTTCATCTCTCTCTCTCTCTCTCTCTCTCTCTCTCTCTCTCTCTCTTTCAAAATCCTTCAGTACAAACAAAATGTGTTAACTGTTACTGTCTTGGTTTCACACTTCAAACATCTGTTTTTTTTTTTTTTTTTTTTTTTTTTTTTTTTTTTTTGCTAGCATCACGCATGCTCCACCTCCTGCCTGACCAGCGGTGGAGCATGCATGAGGCTAACAAAAATCAGTTGTTTGAAGCATGAAACCAAGACAGTAACAGTGAATATATTTTGTTTCTACTGAAGGATTGAGAGAGAGAGAGAGAGAGAGAGAGAGAGAGAGAGAGAGAGAGAGAGAGAGAGCGATGAAATGCCACACATACAGTAATTTGGAGCAAACACCCATGCGGCCTGCTATAATGGATATCATATCTTAGTATTCATATACGCTCATGCCACGAGGATGACCTCGACTCCGTGGCACTGAGTGATAGTGAATTACTAATGAAATACCGTGGTATTTCATTAATAATTCACGAGTAAAAAAATAATTTATAATTCTGAAGTATCTTATAGGAAAAATTGCTTCATGATTCAAATAAGCGCTGATTCGACCGACGTAAAACTGCCCTTACCCCGTCGAATTGCAAGGATCCCCTGTACTAATGTTACATGTTTTCTTCCCATGCTGGGAGGGGGCTCTGTTTTTTTTGTGAATACTAGATCAAGCAACGATGGTTCTTCTTACCCTCTGTGTTGATTCTTCCACCCAATGATCCAGTGGTGTTACAGTTAACTGTAACCGTGCAGGGGGGTGCAGGCCCCCCCCCATCTACTTAGGATACATTAAGTTAGGTTTATGTTAGGGTTAGTTTAGTGTCCTAGAAGGGGGGTGCAGTGGGACTGTGCCCCCCAACCTAGAAAACACTAGGTTAGGTTTATGTTAGGGTTAGTTTAGGGTCCTAGAAGGGGGGGGTGCTGTGGGGCTGTGCCCCCCAACCCAGAAAACTGCTAGGTTAGGTTAGTGTCCTAGAGGGTTATGATGTTAGGTTATGATAATTTCAGAGAAAATTATCTATTAATTTTTTCATTTACCAAATTTTCCCTTAAAAAATGGCAGTTTTTGTCCTTAGATTTTCTTAGATCACCATATCTCGCCTCTTTTGGCTCCCCCTGCCCCCTTAAAACCCCAGATTCCCCACAGTTCCCCAAGCTTGCTGGAGCAGGTAGGGGGGGATGGGATGGAGGAAAAGGGGGAGGTCCTATTCTGTACTTTTACCGTAATTTTTCCCAATGAAATGCTATTAATCCATTCCAGCCTCTTCAAAAAGAGCACCCCTATTTTTTTTACGTGTTTTCTGGTAAGAAAAAGGTATTACTAAGTAATATTTATTGCACAGAAACATTTAATAAAACATAAAAGACAATATAAATAGATAAACTACTCGTATAAAGTATATTAGTCTCAGAGGGTGTATTTCACGGAATATTACCCTACTGCATTCCCAACCCTCACTTGGGACTGTCGATTAGCTGGAGCATACAAATAAAGCCACCCATAATAGACTGGCTGCTTTAATAATCACAGAAGAGCTTGTTCATGATTCTGTAAACATTATTCATTGAATGAATGAAGTTTTAAGTAGGGAAGAGAGAGAGAGAGAGAGAGAGAGAGAGAGAGAGAGAGAGAGAGAGAGAGAGAGAGAGAGAGATGACTAAATCTTAACTTGTATCTCAAAAAACTCGTATCTCAGGCAGCTCGTATCTCAAGGTACCACTGTATTTGTCTTAGATGGTACATATGTAACTATGATTCTCCTTTTTTTCAATTCCTCTGTCTTGATTGTTACTCCCATTACTTCTGCCATGCCATCACCATATTGCACTTCCTCCACACATATATTACTCCTCCTCCCCCTTTTGCCTTGCTGTCTCTTCTCCAGCTATTATATCCCTCTTCCTTAAAGCTAACATGGATCTCCACCTTTAGCTTTTTTCTACTTTGAACATTACATCCTTTATCCTTCAAATAATCTCTAACCTCCAACACACTGGATAACAACCCATCTGTATTAGTATAAGTCACTCTTCATTTCTTGCCTCTTTCATTACCTCCTCCTTCTTCTGAAGATACCACTTCTTCAGTTTCATATCTAGAACACTCCAGTAGAAATTCTTCTTGATCTCTGTCCTTTTCTGTAGCTTTATTTCTTAGCACACTCCTTTTCCCTCTCTCCCAGGTTCATATCTCTTTTTATCCATAAATCCTTAAATTCAGTATCATCAGCCAGTTTCCCTTTTTCTTGTCATTATCTCCTGCACTGCCACCTTCGATCTCATTCTCACTTTCATTAGTCTCTTTCACCTTTCACTAAACCTTCCCAACCTAATCACTTCCTCTACTTCTGGGTCCAGCTCCTCTCATGATTTTTTTTTTTTTTTTTTTTTTTGCTCCAGCCTAAAAATTAAGATACATTTCCTCTTATCCACTATATCCCTCACTAGGTCTTCCTTCTCCTTAATTACTTGTATAACAATGTCCTTTGTTTTTTCTTGTATTTGCTCTTTTACTACCTCTAGAAATTTAACTTTTTCCTCCTGTTCTTGTTTCCAGGCATTTCTTAATTCCTCCAATTTGATTTCACCCATTCCATTTTCCACTTTGCCCTCCCATCCTGTATTTTCTTCTGTAGGCTTCTTAAAGATTCTTCATAATCGCAACATATAGTGATTAGTACACCATTTTCTTTCTTGATATCTTCCGTCTCCTTCATTCCCTGATTTATTTCCCTTACTTTCTCAAATTCTTCTAATCTCAGTTTTAGTTCAGTGTTTTCTTTTATTAACTTGTCTTGTTTTTCCATGATACTTGATATCACTTCATATATCTCATCTCCCTTTCACTTTTATTAGCCTTCTCATATTACCTCTTTCCTCCCTAAATCCTGAAAATTTCTTGTCATTGTTATCTTCACCCAGTCTCTTCAGGCCAATTGGTGTTTCAATAAATCTTGGGTTTTCTATACATAGCAAATGTTTTGAAACCATACGTCTGGCCACCTAGTTCCGCCTCTCCCTCCATTTTTTTGCTCCAAACGGCATCCAAGTCTTGCTTAATTTGGAGACAGGACAACCCTATGGCCTCTTTCCCTCCCATACATATGGTCTAGGTCTGCTTCAAATGACTGTTGGAGTGTGTTCCACTGGAAGCTCCCAGCACATGTCCTCTCAGCACGGCGTTCTTGGTGTGTGTGTGTGTGTGTGTGTGTGTGTGTGTGTGTGTGTGTGTGTGTGTGTGTGTGTGTGTGTGTGTGTGTGTGTATTTTACCTAGTTGTAGTTTTACAGGGTCTGGGCTTTATGCTTGTGTGGCCCCATCTCCATATCTACACTTATCCAATCTTACTTTAAAAGTATGCACACTCGTTGCAGACACTACTTCTTCATTTAAACTGTTCCACGTCTCAATACATCTTTGCGAGAAACTATATTTTGCGTGTATGTGTGTGTGTGTGTGTGTGTTTTTGTGTATTGGTGTTTACTTCAAGTATGCATATATTCAATAAACTCCTAAATTTTGTTGCAAACTCTTCATATTTAAAATATATAATGTGAAGTGAATATTGTGTGCTTGGCCCCAAAATGGGACAAAAAGCAATCTGTATCCCCCAGTGGTTGCATTATTAGGGCTCCATGAATTTTTGTGACTTCTTTGTTTCCTGTATGCTATCATGGTCCTGTTTATTTTTGCTGACACGTTAACTTTATAGGAAATTTCTCTTAGAGTTTTCTTTGTTAAAAGAAAAAAAATGTTGGATGCATATCAATAAATGTTGCCATGTTTAAATATATGTTATAAAATGTGCAGTGTTGTTTAGCACAGTAAGGAAAATTTTCTAAGCACTATGATTTCATGATATTTGGTGTTGAATATTTGATATTTATTTTAGAATGACTGGCCACAGGAAATCCTCACCACTTATCTTGGTAGCAAAACTTGATGAACATGTAAAACTATGGGAAATTTACATGATTGATGTCCATGATTTCTGAAATACCCATTTGGTATATTTTGATTGACTGCAGGTGCTTTTCAAGATATCAGAGTAATAGTGATCTTCCATGGAATATGAAGCAAAGTGATACATACTACACCTTGCAATTGTGTCACTGAAATGCATCAAGACAATTTATTCTAATACATGGTGCAGTTAGTAAGAGCCAGATAAATAGAGCTGTGGTGGGTGAGGATATCCTGCATAACTAGATGTTATTGATGTGGTATGGATACTGGGGTTTTCCTCAGAACTGTAGGTAATAAACATTGAATGGGGGTAGTTTTCATAACATAACTAGCTTTGTTCCCAGATAAGAAACTTTTATTTGATTATATATATATATATATATATATATATATATATATATATATATATATATATATATATATATATATATATATATATATATATAATAAAGTTACAAACATAAGTGTGTAATCTCATTTAGAGGTTCTTTTCTTATTTACAGGCCTCCTGATGAACTCCCGAAACAGATTTATGAAAATGTTCCTCCGGCTGTGAAAGAGAAGAAGACGAAATCAGCAACTATGTCTCCAAGTACCCCCACCTCTCCTACCTTCCCAACTCCCCCTATGGGTTTCTCTGCAGCAGGAGCTGGATCTACCTTTCCCTCCCCTGCTGCTGCTCCCCGTCCCTCCATGCCACCCCGTGCCACTTGACAGGGGAGTTCAGAGTAGAAAGAGCATTTCTTAAAAGACTTTTACTTGCATTGCACAAGCTGTTTCTTTTTGCTTTCTGAGATTCACCATGTGTAAGAGCCTCCAGTAGTGAAGGAGTCCTTTACAAGATGGGTGAGTGGCCAACCACATCTAGACCTTTCTGCTCTGAACAAGGATTGAGAACTCCCAGAATTTAGGATTAACCTTTTGTACAAATAATTAAAGGCTGGACCTAGAGACAAACATGGAAAGGAGATACAGCTCTACTTTTGTTGAAAAAAAAAAAGAAAAAAAAGAAAAAGGAAGAAAAAGTTGACTTACCATTATCAGTGTCTCCTTTAGCCTGATGCAGACTGCATAGCTAGTCAACTGCATTTCTCTAATATTGGAATAATATCACATAATTTTGACCTTGGGAGAGCAATGAATGCATTGATAGCTAGAGTTTGCTATTAATTTTACACGAGATTATAACTCTGAGTGATCATCATTGCTTCTAATCTCTAGAAGGCATACTTACTAAGTATTGTGATTACAACAATCACACAGAGATTAAATATGTCATTATGACTGCAGAGATAGGTATTTTACAGTCAGTTATATATTGCATGAAAATGTGTGTGCTTACTGTTAAATCATTACATTGTAAAATCATTTCCTTACACATTTCATATGTTACATGTAATTGCATTACATTCATATACCACTGTGCATGTCATGGGTGTAGTGGGATAGGAGGGGAGAGAAAGCCATAAGGTATCTAGCTTGCATTACATTTATGGGATTAGTTCTGATGGAATCACTTGGTGTCATATTAAGTTGAAACTGGATGGGATCAAATTACTTTGGATTTTCAGCTACCCAGCTTTACAAAAAAGTTTTAGTAGAGCTATGGATATGAATATTACAAATGAATAGCCTTAAGTAGGTTAGGCAAAGATGAATTTTAAATTATTGCAAAGTACACTTTTATTAATGGAAGTAATTTCACTTCCAAAACTTGGAGAAATATTTATTTTTTATCTTCATTGTTACTCCTGCTGTTTGAATTTTTAAAATCTAGATATATGGATGTCTTTTATCGCCTATTAACTGAAGGGAAAACAAATATTTATATTATTTTTGCAAATAAAAATCACTATCTTTTCAGCCTTAGCAGAGACAAAACTACATTAATAGAAACTAAGCAAACATATATTGAATATAAACTAAATAGTAAACAATAAAAAAAATATTGTAAATACTGCTGGATGATCCCAATAAATGATTAATATTTGACAGTGCTTAAATGAATGGTTAATTACTTTTGTGTTTACAAGATATATAATTTTTACATGACCTAAAAATCAGCACCATCAACCAATATCATTATTTAAATTAATCTGCTAATAAATTTGGCCATACAGTAGTGATCAATTGATGGATTCATTTAGTGTAAAATCAAAAGCACTAAAGACAGCTGTGGTCATATGTAAAAATAAAATTCTAAATAACAAACTATTCTTCTGGCTTTTGATACTAATTCAAATGTGTGTGTGAGTGAGAGAGAGAGAGAGAGAGAGAGAGAGAGAGAGAGAGAGAGAGAGAGAGAGAGAGAGAGAGAGAGAGGGTACCAATGTTAATGTTGGCTCTTCTCTATTTTGTATTAGCACTAAAAAGTTACTTCCAATGAAGACTATTGGCTGGAAAACCATGTGATTCCACTCAGGTATGTTACTTGTAGTTTTGAGGGATATTTAAAGATGTTGGTTTAGTCTCTTCTGTTTTTATGTGATGATGAAATGAACACTGTAAATTAATGTATTTACTTTATGTTCAGGAGATTATCATCAAGATACATGAGAAATACAGTTATGCAAGCAACTGTAAATTTTATTGTGATCATCTTAGGGTACACTTACAAAATCATTAGTATACTGTAATGGATTCAACATTATGCTTGAAAATCCTATAAACTACAAATTATGTACATTTACAGAAAGAGGGCACAAAAAACAAAACAAATATTCTTGCAATAAGATGTACACACAATCTACATCAAAATGCAAGGCCATAATAATGGCTACAATGAATAACATGAATTCACCATTAAAACTCCCTAATGGAACAGTGGAACAGAAAAGGACTGGCCACCAGTGTGGTTTGCACAATTCATTATTTTTAAATCAGAAAGCTAGATAAACAGTAAACCCTCCTCTGTATTTTTTTAATAAGTTACATTTTGATGCATTCACAATATTCATTATGTTACTGCTGTTTTTCCTTTTGCAAGATTGAATTATACATTTTTTTTAAAATTGTTTTTGATGCATTCACAATATTCATTATGTTACTGCTGTTTTTCCTTTTGCAAGATTGAATTATACATTTTTTTTTAAATTGTGATGTATCCATTACAAATATTACTCACTCAATGCAATGCCATTACATGTAATGTTTCTGTACATCTCTGCTTCAAAGAATCAATGCTTCTCAATGTCACTTTTCAAGACTTCACTTTTATTTACTGATGCTTATACATTCCAAAATAAAAAAAATATGGGTTCTGTTTCTCAACCCACTCTTTAGTGAGACGAGTTATTTTCTGGATCTGTTTTAGGAATTTGAATTTGATAGAACTGTTGGATAAAATGAATTCCATTCATAATCACTCCCAGGGGATGCCTAAAGCCTAAAAACACATTCACTTGCCACTTCAACTTAATATCATGAATGCTGTTTTGTTCCTTTTTACTCTTATTATGATGTGAAGTGTTAAGCAAAATAAAATGAGCATTTTACAGTGCTAGTATATTTAGGTTTTGATATATCTTAATCTCAGTGGCAAGGGAAGTCACTGTCTAAATAAATTTCATTTACTTTCTAATATGCAAGATTGGATTATATATATATATATATATATATATATATATATATATATATATATATATATATATATATATATATATAATGCCACTGTGACTGGCTCATAGTGAAATTAATCATAGGCATTCAGTAAGTTATGTAATAAATCCACAAGCAGTAAAATTTTATTGAGTTTTCACAGACAGTAATTTAGACACTGAATTTATTCTGACAATTTGAATTTTTGAGGTTTGACTTAAGAGCTGAAGAAATGAGTACATAGTCCTGGGTCAAAAGGTGTGTGTATGTGTGAAGGGAGCTTCTGTCCCTCCCTGGTAATAGGGGCTGGCGAGTGATTAGGCTCTTGAGATTATGTTGCTTTCTTGTTCTTGCCACAGCCGTTCATGCTGACATTGGCTTCTTCATTCAGCTGTTGAAAATTTCTCTGAATCCAGTGCTTTCATGACTTTTTCTTAAACTTCTCATCTTCCCTTAGCATGACCATTGTGTGAATTGCCAGAGCATTATCTAATTGCTCATATACACAAAAATTTCTTTCTTGAAAGTACTGTATTTTCATCTTGTAAATCTACTAATTTTTCAGTCCTTGATCAGGTTTCCACTTCAAGGTGAGAGGCAGGCTGCTGGTCCAAGGTCACTGTACATCATAGGTTACTCACTCTATGTTTCATGGCTTCTGTAGAGCTGAGTATCATTAGAACAGTCATATGCACTGTGTTTTTTATGGTGCATGGTTTAAAGTGCAACTGTGCACTGAAATTTTTCTGGTTGTTTACCGTGTGCCAAATATTGTAACTTGTGCTGTTGTACTGCTGTGCTTATGTGTGTTGTGCTCTTTAAAAACTGCAAATTAGCACCTTAGTGTTTCATCTGAATATAGGAGAAACACCTTTAATTTTTAAAGTTTCTCACCTTTTTTATTTGCTCCTATTCACTGTAAGCTTTCCTTGGCACATCTATTAAATAACTTCTTGCTTGTCATATCTAGCAATCTTGCTCATCAAAGTGTTTGAATGTTTTGCTTGGGGAAAAGCAATTAAAATATTTGTACACTAGATCTCATTAATGGACAGATTATTGTGTTTGATCTCCAGTTGTGATTTACTGGACTTGATGTACTTTGATGTCATGCAGTACTACTACATACTATATTGTATCTGACTTTTAGGGAAATTATCGGTGAAGAACATCGATCAGTGAATTAAATGTAGTGTTCTCAGTTGTCGTGTAGAGTAACTGCTGTATTTTCTTTATAAACAATGACTAAGTAATGGCTGCTGCCAGCTCAGCATTGTTAACCTGTCTCCAGTAATATCAAATACTGATGGCTCTCTTCAATAACATACTTAGGTCCTCTCTCTCTCTCTAATTTTCATATTATTATTGATAAAGCTTTTCATGACCATGGAGAAATAGCTGTAAAATCCAGTTATGTATGTTCTTATTCTCATACCCTTCAGCTTAACTTGGTTTCCATTCTATTCAAGACAATGCAAATAAGTTCAAGTAGCCAAAGTGTAGATTCTTCTCAAATGCAGAGAAACATTGCCTAAATTCTGTGCACGTACTCACAAGAGTACAAAAGTGGATAATGTGGCATCTGACTTCAGTCATCCTTTGTCTGTCAGTTTTCAACCTTTCTTATCACTCTTAACACAGGCAGACATTAGCCTTCCTCATTCAGTTTGCATTTCTGAAATTTGACTGTAAGAATTGTTGCAGACTTAACATTCAGAAATGTGGTTTTCAGTACATATGTACACATGCATACACATATACAAGTGAAGGAACATCTATAGTGCAGGTGTGGTGGCGAGCAAAATCTCTCCCAAGGCAAGTTGAGACAAATCACAATTTGATCTGTTGTAAAAAGAGTATTTCACAAAGTCTACAAGCACAAGTTAGGTCAGCTATATGTTTAATTTAATGAGTTTGTCATTGCCTTTAGACCATCACAATAGATGATCTTCAAGATATTATTAAAAGAGTCTGGTGTAGCATGTGAGTGGCAATCAATATTGATGTGTTCTCTAATTAGTTTGTATTTACTTGCATGACTTGTGCTCTATATTATTGAACCTTGCTAAGGGAAATGTTGGTTCCTCTGCACTAAAAGAATGGAACAAGGAAGGTCTCATTGTATATAAAATCACCACCAGCCTGGAAAAAAATAAGTTAAGATATTTTCAGAAACAATGTCAATCACAAAGCAACATTTTCTGAAAGTAGAATCAAACTTTGGTAGTTGGGAGGAGTGATGAGACTACCTAAACCTTTCGGGTTGAAGGTCTTGTTAGGATGAAAATGTCTTGTCCCAGTACCAGAAACTATGTAGCAGGGATAAAATAAGACAAAATAACTACATACTACTCTCTGTAAAAGTATATATAGATATATTCTACAGTTATTTTATCTCTGGTTTATTTCCCCTAGAATCACTTGTTTGTGTCTTTTCTTGTGTTGTATCTGTACCCTCGTGACATACAACTGAAATCATATTCAGTGAATGTTTTGATGCTTTCTGCTCTAAAAAAAATCCCTGTTTACTGTTCTAAAATAAAACATTATACTTTACTGTTGAATTTTCATTATTTATCATACAATTAATATTTTTTAATCTTAATATAGAAAAGTTATTCTCTTATCTCAGTGAAAGGCGACACCATTCATTATCAGGAGCAGCATTCTGAAAGGTTTAATTTATGTCTGCATGTGTTTGCCTTGTTAAACATAAGTAATTTTTCTTAGACCCTCCTCTATGTAAAATCTTTAAGCTATCTTAAGTGTTTTCACTTTGCTATCTTTTCAAAGTGTCCATACTCCATCCCACCTCAGTCTATCCCTTTTCACCAGCAAAGAAAGACACTCATAGCACATCATCTTCCTTAGTTTGCCAGTGTGGTCTTTCTTTTCCAAAATATGCTATTCAGTGAGTTAAAAGACATCATCTATTCTATCCTTTTAATTTATTGCAGAATCACTACAGTCACATGAAATCATGACCTGTTTTACATATTTCCCCATCGCATATATCATGAGATCTTTTAAAAAATATTCTGGACAAAGCTTTGGTGTTGTGTGTGTAGTGATTCAAATATAGGAACATGATGATTGCTCTGTGTTGACTAGATGTAAAAGAAAAAATGTAAGGAGCTCTGAGCTGCAAACTATGTATCATAATATATGTACATATAATATACGTGTGACTTTAGCCTTCTACTATGGATGAAGTGGATCAGGGAAAATCTTTCATGAACAGCTCTTGTAAATTGTAATGAATCAAGGAATCATGGTTATAACCCTTAGAAAAAACAAGTTCTCATAATGGAAGTCTCCTCATTCCCTGAAGATGAAAAAGATAATGTAAGGTTTGCAGCAATATTAAATAAGGGCTGGCAATTTTTTCTCACATGCAAATAATTGTCCATAAGGAATTCCTCCTACTCTTCCCCAGGCACACTGTCAAAGCAAAATTTTATAATGCGATGTTTGAGTCTCCGAACTGTTGTTCGAAAACATCTATTTTGAGTGAAGCAGCTCCAGTGCGGGTTTAGCTGTACTAACTGAGTGCACAATGTACTATCTGTGTAGTACTACGCCTCAGGGTATCGCTGAAACATCTCATTAAAAATGAGGCCCCACGCACATAGGAAAACACTATCCTCAAAATAGAATCAGCACAAAAGCGCAGTAACCCCTACCTACGAACACAATAGCGCAGTTACCCCTACCAAAAGGAACCAAACCCCCCATACCTGACCTCCCTACGTCCCGTTTTCTATCTCTGGGAGGTCACTCTCCTGATAAGAAGACGCCGTTCCATGTGAAGCGTGAGAACAGAGACTGGCGAAGGATGACGGGGGGAGGGAGTGAAGCGGAGGAAGAGGGACCCGATCACCCGCACTGGAGCTGCTTCACTCAAAATAGATGTTTTCGAACAACAGTTCGGAGACTCAAACATCGCATTTTGAGGTACAATCAGCTCCAGTGCGGGTTTAGCTGCATCACAAGTGGAGGAAGGATCCGCCGCCAGACTATACTGAAAGGGAAGGGTACTGTAAACCTCTAACCTGGCAGAACCGGTGTGTGGAAGAGAGCAGTCCTACCGAGAGGTCCGGTAGAGCATACCTGGACCCCGAAGGAAAGCCATGGTGTGTCGCAAGGAGAGGGGTGGTGGTGAAGTCCGGGAGGAGTAAGAGGGAGAAGATGCGGTCCGGGGTAGGAGCTGAAGGCCGGAACGACTTTGGGTGAGGTCTGGTTCCGTCGGTGAACGCAGACTTCCCCCGAAGCTATCATCCCCCAAAGTCCGACCCGTCAGGTCGGAGAGGGGGTTCCGGGAGGAGTAAGAGGGGCTCTGGAAGCGGCAAAGACTCCTTCTACCTGAGGGTAGGGAAAGAGTCCCGCGTCGTTGCCGTGTAAGAAGGGGGGTGAGGTCCGGACCCGTTGGGTGGCTGACGACCTCCCCTGACGCTGCCATCCCCCCCGCGACGGGCCTTGGTATCGAGGAGGGGCAGCTCGAGATGAAGAAGTGCGCGCTCTCGCAGAACCTGAGCGGCCTGGTGGAGCTCCCCGGAAAACCACTGCAACCTGAGGGGACCGTGCGAGAGCATCCGCGACCGACTGTATAGACCCAAAGGAAGCTCCCAGCGGATCTCCCATGAGAAGGGCCGACTGCGCTGGAGATGGCAGAGGAGCCACAGCTTGCCTCCAGCAGGCTAAGTGGGCTGAGAGAGCTTGAGTGAATGAAGAAGCCATCGCCGGAGCCCCTTGCCAGAGGGCGAAGCGCAGTAGAGGCAGGAGGTTAGTGCACAGGAGTGAAGAGGACACCCGTGTGTTCAGACCCTGCCTCTGTGACAGAACTGTCAAAATCTTCTCCGCCATCAGCAAGGCCTGAAAAGAGGAAAAGGCATCCAAAGGGGGTGGCCAAGGGCGGAGGAAAGGAGGGTGGAGAACGTGCCGACAGCCAGACTCCCACCCGGGAATCCAGAGAGTCCCCAACCGGAAGTAGAGGAGTCTTGGGCTTTGCAGACGGTCTGGAAACAGGAGCACTTTGGGTCCGTGCCACCGACTGATCCCACCAGTCCCTGGCCACCTTAAGGAACTGGTCTGCCTGGCCCGCCGTCCATGACACGCCCATCGAGCGTCGCGTCGATTCCTCACCCTCGGAGGAAAGGGAAGGAGGAGACAGGCCCGCAAACAAAGAGAGGACCGAAAGGGAGCGCGAGAGTTCGTCCACGGTCGGTAACGGCAGGGTAGGAGAAGGCTGGGTCGCTTGAGAGAGAGGACGGAAATGCCAGGAAGGAAGAGGAGAGTGGCACGACGTCCCCCAGCACACCTCCTGGCCAAGCACTGGAACCGCCTCTCCCTGGGAGGCTTCATCTCGGCGGAGTAAGATGACCGACCCGGCGACCTGAGACACCTGCCAATCTGGAGGCATAGGAGCCCACGACTCTGGCAGAACCTCAAGCTCCAACTCCTCCTCCGAAGGGGGGGCG
Source organism: Portunus trituberculatus (assembly GCF_017591435.1). NCBI lineage: Eukaryota > Metazoa > Arthropoda > Malacostraca > Decapoda > Portunidae > Portunus > Portunus trituberculatus. The sequence continues at coordinate 745,993 of NC_059300.1, read as the reverse complement.
TCCGAAACAGGGGACGAATCCACCCCGTACGGCTGAGACGCCGGACTAGAGAGGGGAAGTGGTGTAGCAGGGTGAGGGTCCGCCACTAGGGGAGGAGCCGAGGACTGGGCGCACGGCAGAGGAGCAGCAGAGGAGAGATGGGCCAAAATCCCCGAGAGGAGCTCGTGAATGTTAGGAGGCAGAGGCTCCGACGGGGGGCCCGGGGGAGCGGAAGGCGGCGGCACCACTGGAGACGGATCCCCGGGCACGGGATCGGAAAGTACCGAAGATGGCCCCGGTACCGGCTCCTCCACGACCGAAGAAGGGGGGGATGAGAGGCCAGCAGAGGATGGGGTGGACGGGACCGCCGTCCGAGAGCCCCGGCCCATGAAAGCCAGGCGGAAAGCTTCGTCCTTCCAGACCGCATGCTTCCCCTTCCTCTTGGCCGAACGCTGCACCGCCTCCCACGATCGGCGCAGCGAAGTGTACTGGAGGCAAAGCTTATCTACCTTGCCCACAGATTGGAGGAATTTCACATTTTCCCGGCACTTCTCACACTTGTCAGTGTCAAACAAGACGTCCTTTGAAACACAAGGACGATGGGGCACACACAAGTCATGGCCATCGCATGAAAACTCATATGCGCACCCCTTGCCATCAGAGGAAAACTGGCACTTGGAAGCAGGCATGATGAACTGAAAAGAAATCACACGTAAAACACCACCTTATCGCTCCTAACACGGGCGCAGAACCGCCATAAAAATGGCATCAAAACACTGCACACGCACAGGGAGCCGAACAGCAAAGGCCATGAGCACACCGAACGAAAAAAGGGCACTAACGCACTCGAGAACCTTCGAGAACACCTGCCGGCTCTCCCACCATATGGTCACTATAAACACACATAATAAAAGCACCACACTGCACTAAAACACACGAAAAGGGCACAGCACAGAATAATCTGTCCATAAATCCAAGATTCTTGCCAAAAAGCAAGAGGAAAACAAAAAAGAAACGCCCAGGAAAAAACACCGGCTCTAAGAGCCGGCGATACGGGCGCAAGCGAGTGTAGGTCCGGCTACCACGAGCGCTGAAACATGGAATGGCGTCTTATCAGGAGAGTGACCTCCCAGAGATAGAAAACGGGACGTAGGGAGGTCAGGTATGGGGGGGTTTGGTTCCTTTTGGTAGGGATAACTGCGCTATTGTGTTCGTAGGTAGGGGTTACTGCGCTTTTGTGCTGATTCTATTTTGAGGATAGTGTTTTCCTATGTGCGTGGGGCCTCATTTTTAATGAGATGTTTCAGCGATACCCTGAGGCGTAGTACTACACAGATAGTACATTGTGCACTCAGTTAGTACAGCTAAACCCGCACTGGAGCTGATTGTACCTCAAAATAGTGAATATCTGAAGTGGCTTAGGGAAAGCATCCACTGTAAACTTTCAGAAGAGTTACAGAACTTCATCATGACAGCATTCCCATCTACACAGTACTTATTTGACAGTTCTCAGGTAAAGAAGAAAAATAAATAAATAAATATATAAATAAATAAATAAATAATAATTTGCCATTACATATTTCTGATCTTGTCCTTTACAAGTTTCCTCATTCCTAAAACTTAAATTTCAGCCAAAAGGCTTGTTTTGACATAAATGATGAGACACAAAGTTAATGAAAACTGATCACTACAGTTGTGCTATTTTGCTGAGGACTTCAAACTAAAAGATTTTTTTCATATAATGTTCATATTCTTAAAACCTTCAGGTAGCTCCATCTATAATAACACAATGCATCTAGAAGGAAAAATCACAAGATTTATATTAGTTATGTTGGTTATCTATTTCTCATCAGAGGGGACATGGGGCAAGGAGGAATAACCATACAGAGACAGTTTAGTCTTAATTTTGTTAATCCTGAAATTATGGATATTCAGTGATTGAGATTTTAACTATGGCTTCCCTATGGGAGGGCATTCCCACTAATACAAGAGAATGAAGATGTATCCAATTGTCTATAGGCTTAAAGACCCATCAGTAGGGACTCACCCTTGTAAATCTGTTTTTCCTGATTAAAACAAACTTTCATGAACTTCATGTGCCCTTTTCATATTGATATGCATACATCCATTTTTAGAATGTTGTTCCTTATGTATAATCTAATGGAATCAACCCAAATAAACATCAAGTCCATTTGGGTCTATCTCTACTGTGCCTTCCCAGCATATGGTCAAAACTCAGGAAAAATTAATTAACTTTCATATCATCAAAAGTACATATGTAGGATAACATATATTGGAGTAGATTTTACTAAACTTTAATCTAAAGAGAATTACTGATGGTTTATAGAACAAGAATAAGCATGTTGCTATATTACCTTGTATTAAGTAGATATCATGTATTTCTACATGTGCTGACTAAACACTTACAGTCTTCTCCATTATGATCTTGTATTAAGAGCTTATAAAACTATGCTTGTTTCTGAATAAAAGCATGCATCTAGAAAGTTTAAAAAAAGATATTAGTATTCTATACTGGCAACTATAGTCTTCCAAATATAAATTACGTTTTCTGGTGTGGCCTTTTAGGGGATTCCTGGCCTTCCAGTTCTGCCAAATCTATGTGAACTAGCAAATTAGAGCTTCATGTACATAAGTAACAGGCATATAAAATGCTTTAATGAAAATCCATCATTCTCAAATCCAAAAAGATAATAATTAAAAGAAAAAAGTTGATGGCTCACACATATTTATATCATAATAACAAATACTGGCAGACCTGTGTGACAGTGTTGCTGTAAAAACATTCACCATAGTCCTTAATAAGACAAACAGTATAATAACTGAGTTCCAAATACAATATGAATGAATACACCAATAAAATTAGGTATTTCATATAAAAGATAAAATATTATTAACTCCAATCACACAGCAACACTCATTACTGTCCAAGCCCTGATGCTGAAGAGACCTGCAAACTGATCCATAAAAAGTTTATTACCAAAGACTGAAGCAGATCAACCTAATCTAAACCCCTAAGCTGTGTGGGCAACGGACATATTTTGTACCTACTTATGACGGGCTTGGATGTTGGCAGGTGTGGTAGAAGATGACAAGTGATGTGAAAATTGCTGGTTTTACTTCCAGGATGATGATGTATCAGACTTCAACCAGCCACTGAATCTCAACTGTTCTATATGCTGTGTGTGTGTGTGTGTGTGTGTGTGTGTGTGTGTGTGTGTGTGTGTGTGTGTATATATATATATATATATATATATATATATATATATATATATATATATATATATATATATATATATATATATATATATACACAGTAAGGTCCCGAGTTACGTCAGAGTTATGTTCCTGAAACATGACGTAAGTCGATTTTAAACGTAACTCAAGTTTTTGTACTTTCAAAGCATATTATCGAGTTTTCAACCAATAATTTTTTATGGTTATTCAGGTAAGTAAAAGGTTATATTGTTATATTGGTATATTATTTACAACTATGTAGGAATATATTGATTAGGGCCGCGAACACGAAGGACTGCAGGTTGCCGAGAGGGGCGGCCTGAGGCCGCCAGGAGGGTGGGCAGGTCAAATGTTGTGACACCCAGGGCGCACAGCTGGGAGCTTTGTGGAGTGCGGTAGGAGTAGAAGCGTTATATAAGTAAAAGGTTATATTGTTATATTATTTACAAGTATGTAGAAATATGAAACACAAGCTTGTTTTTGTTGTTGATTAGGGCCGCGAACACGAAGAACTGCATGTTGCCAGAGGGGTGGACACCTGAGGCCGCCAGGAGGGTAGGCAGGTCGAATGTTGTGACGCCCAGGGCGGACAGCTGGGAGCGTAGTGCAGTGTGGTGGGAGTAGAAGCGTGGGCAGCGGAGCAGGAAATACAATAGGAAAGGGCAATAGGGATCAGCAGACAAGCGCAGACGGTGCAAGTGAGCTGTGAGTGTCGTGTGGCCCAGGCGAAGGCTCCTGAGTTGTTATTGTTGTGATAGGTGCGTGAGCCCTCAAGGTCGTCAACCTCCCCGTTGTCATAGTAACGGGCTTCCCACTTTCTTCTTCACTCCCTTACACACAGCTGCTGCCTCCCTTCTCATGTCTTTTAATTATGTCCACTTTTTCTTGTAGCGTAATGGTTTTCCTTTTCTTAGCATCCCTGCTATCACTCAGGAGTTTTCTTTTTGGTGCCATTGAGCAAGATACTAAGATAGTCAGCAAACGCAGATGTAGGAACACTCTTGCCAAGGGCGACGGTGTGGTGGAACTGAGGTATGTAGAGTATTATTGAATTCAAGCATGAGGTGGGCGGTGTGGTGGATAACCACTAGTGACGCCTGGCGGCCAACAATAACAATAAATTTTAAAATCTTAAATTGCCTTATAGTGGACTGACGTAAGTGCGAGTTTGACGTAACTTGAGACCGACGTAACCCGGGACTTTACTGTATATACAGTGGAGACTCAATACTCGAACGTCTAAATAGTCAAACTTTTTAATAGTCGAACGCAAAAGTTCGATTTAATACTTGAAAAAATGCCTATTAGTCGAACTCTTGTCCTGCACTTTCATCCTTTCCGCCGCCCCACGTGCCCCACTAGTCCACCGCAGCCAATTGATTCTTCGCTGTCGTAAGAATAACATTGTCCTGTGCTTTCATCCTTCCTGCCGCCCTATGTGCCCCACTGGTCCACTGCAGCCAGTTGATCCTTCACTTTCCCTAAGAATAACTTTGTCCTGCGCTTTCTCTCCAGAGTTTTTTTTTTCATTTAGAAGCTTACAATGGCACCAAAGAGGCTTGTTAGTGGTGAGAATAAACCTACAAGAAAGAATGTACTGACAACCATCGACAGGAAAAAAGGACATTATATTTAACCCTCGGCTATCACGCCCAATTGGGCCCGAAATAGCCGCACCATAGCCGAAAACGCGATAGCCGAATTGATCTTGGCGGGAAGATGGTTTTGGCCTATGAGCGCTCATATATCCCATGATGTCATGGCTGGGCGCGCAATAGCAGGCATCTGAGGTCGCGATAATGAAATTTTAGCAGCTTTTCATGGGTGCGTGATAGCAATAAAGCGCCATAGCTGAAGTCGCGATAGCCGAGGGTTGACTGTACTGATAAAGGAAGAATAACCGATCTTGCAGCTGAGTACAAACTCTATGGCTAAATCTACAGTAGCCACAATACTGAAGAAGACAGAGCTCATTAAAAGAGCTGATGTGGCTATTGGTGTGAAAAGGCAATTTAAGCAACCTGTGGCAGTAGAAGAAATGGAAAAATTGTTGATTGGATAAACTAAAGGCAGATGGCTGGTGATTCTTTGTCAGAGGGCATAATTTGTGCGAAGGCTAGGCTGCTGCAATGTGATCTTATTTCTGATACTACATCTGACTCCAATGATGATTTTAAAGCAAGTAAAGGGTGGTTTGTGAATTTCAAGAAAAGAACTGGAATTCATTCTGTTGTGATGCACAGCAAGCCTGCAAGTGCTGACAGAGTTGCCCTGAGTAATTTGTGCCTGAATTTAAGAAATTTGTGGATAAGGAGCGCTTAAGCCCACAAGAGATCTTTAATTGTAATGAAACTGGCCTGTTCTGTATATATATATATATATATATATATATATATATATATATATATATATATATATATATATATATATATATATATATATATATTCTCTTGTAGGCATACAAGGTTGAAAGCTATAGCAATTTCTCCTTTAATGATTTTCTTATGTACGGTTTCTATTTGCCATACTGTTTTCCGGTGTTCCTCCAGTAGCTGGAGCAACACTGGAGGAACACCGGAAGACAGTACGGCAAATAGAAACCGTACATGTGAAAATCAATAAAGGAGAAATTGCTATAGCTTTCAACCTTGTATGTCTATAAGAGAATATCTTGTATATATTATGTTATGTTATGTTATATATATATATATATATATATATATATATATATATATATATATATATATATATATATATATATATATATATATCTATCTATCTATCTATCTATCTATCTATCTATCTATCTATCTATCTATCTATCTATCTATATATATATATATATATATATATATATATATATATATATATATATATATATATATATATATATATATATATATATATATATATATATATATATATATATATATATATATATATATATATATATATATATATATATATATATATATATATATATATATATATATATATATATATATATATATATATATATATATATATATATATATATATATATATATATATATATATATATATATATATATATATATATATATATATATAGAGAGAGAGAGAGAGAGAGAGAGAGAGAGAGAGAGAGAGAGAGAGAGAGAGAGAGAGAGAGAGAGAGAGAGAGAGAGAGAGAGAGAGAGAGAGAGAGAGAGAGAGAGAGAGAGAGAAAAACCTTGGTTGCCAAACATCTCCCTTTTTTAACAAACTTGTTGCTGGCCAAAATTTTGAACTAAAAATTGCCCCATTGTTGCACCTTGGTTGGTGAACAATCCATGGGAATGTCTATGGATGATATTAGGTCGAAATTTGGCATGCACCCTGTGCTCCCTGCAACACATATCCTCTATCAAACACTTTTGTGCCCCTCTCAGCTGGAATAAACAAAGGACTGTCATTGCTTGAACCACGATGTCTAACTGACAGCAAGACAGCATGTGCCGATCTTCCTGATAATGTTAATCATGCACCACTAGCTATCCTGGACTAGGTGAGGCACATCTGTGTTGTGATCAGCTGTGATGACATCATTAGGTAATATGGCAGCCCAAATAAACATTTCACTGAATCTTGTGACTTCAGAAACTTGCCATACCAGCAAAGCATCTTGAAAATAATATTTGTAATGCTCCACATTTGTAATAAAGTTCTTATTTTCTGTTTTTTCTTCATGTGGGTTGAATAGCAGTAGGAGGAGGTAGTAGACATTTACTGAAACAATAATTTACTCCCAGGGAGGTCTAATAGCACTAGTTTAGGCGGTGCTGTGAACCTTCCATTAAAGCTAGTTGTGATTTCACTGAATGTTTCCTTTTGTGTCTTGCAACTCTAGGAGGCAGACACAGCCTGTCCTCTAAAGACAACTCTCTTTCTTCACACAAAATGACATGCACTTACCACACACACACACATCCTTCACTTAAAACTAAAAATTCAAAATGGCAACTCCAATTCCAGCCTCAGAGTCCCATTCTGGGGAGGGGACCAGAAATGTCCCCAGGTTAGACTGCTCCTTGGTGGCAACCCAGAATGTCTTGACACCTTCCTTGACTTTTTCCTCACTAACTTCTGCAACATTCGCTGTCTTAGATCTAATTTTCAATCTGTAGAACACCCCCTCTCCTCTACTAAACCTCATCTTCTTTTACTCCCCGAAACACAGCTGTCTGAGGCAACTGACAGTAGCCCCTTCACTGTTCCCTCCTATTTTCTCTATCCTCATTTTTGCCCCAAAGCTGGATGTTGCATCTATATGCGCAACAACTTAACTTGCTCTCGTACCCACTCTCTCGAATCTTCTGAGTTTTCCACCATCTGGCTTAGACTCAATAGTCATTCTCTAACTAAATTCATCTGTACTGTCTATCTCTCCCCTAACTTCTGTGACTATAGTAAATTCTTTGATTATTTGTGGTGATGATTACTATCTCGTTTGCTTATATGTTATTAATAGTTTGTTACTATCTCGTTTGTTTATACGTTCGTACTTTAGATGGGTTCGACACCTATACTGGCACTTTATAAGTTGACTTGTGGGCCACGATAGGGAACGGTTTTCACTTACTGACCGCCGCTCACACAGGCCAGGCTAGGTTGTCGGACATACCACTTAAACGTATAAGGTGCGTATTACTCTTGTATTATTCTATTACTGTTTTACTGTTTTCAACAAGTTAAATTATTATCTGTCATTACGGGGTAATTTGTAACGTGTAACGTTTGTATTTTTACAGTACTGGCTCGCTTTATGTCCATTAAAGCCTACATTCATGGTTCGATGTGTTTCCATAATCACGTCACTATTTAACTTCCAAAGTGGAGCATATTCTGTTCCTCTATCCTTTTGCTGATATCTCCATCCTTGGAGATTTCAATGTTCACCACCAGCTTTGGCTTTCCTCTCCTTTCACTGACCATCCTGGTGAACTAACCTTCAATTTTGCTATCCTCCATGACCTAGAGCAACTGGTGCAACACCCTACTCGTATTCCTGGCTGTCTTGGAGATATGCCCAACATTCTTGATTTTTTCATCACCTCTATTCCTTCTGCTTATGCTATTACCCTATCTTCTCCATTGGACTCCTCCGATCACAATCTCATTTCTGTATCTTGTCCTATTTCCCCAATTCCTCGTCAGGGTCTCCCAAAATGGAGGTGCCTTTGGCATTTTGCCTCTGCCAGTTGGGGGGACCTGAGGAGGTATTATGCTGATTTTCCCTGGAATGATTACTGTTTCCATGTCAGAGACCCATCTCTTTGTGGTGAACGTATAACAGAGGTGATAGTGTCTAGCATGAAGGTGTACATTCCTCATTCTTTTCCTCAACCTAAACCTTCTAAACTTTGGTTTAACACAGCCTGTTCTCGTACTATACATGATAGAGAGGTTGCCCACAAAAGGCACTTTTGAGCCTTCCATCTCTTAAATCTCATGCACTTTATACATTTCTGTCCAGAATCATGCCAAGTCTGTTCTTCAACTTGCCAAACATTCTTTCATAAATAAAAAAAAAAGTCAGAAACTTTCAAACTCAAACTCCCCTCGTGACTTCTGGCATCTGACCAAAAACATCTCCAATAACTTTACTTCTTCATCTTTCCCTCCTTTATTTTTCATCCCAATGGCACCACTGCCATCTCCTTTGTCTCTAAAAGCTGAACTCTTCTCTCAAACCTTTGCTAACAACTCCTTCTTGGATGATTCTGGGCTTGTTCCTCCCTCTCCTCCCTATGACTATTTCATATCTACAATTAAAGTTCTTTGTAATGATGTTTTCCATGCCCTCGCTGGCCCAAACCCTCAGAAGGCTTATGGACCTGATGTTCTCAAAAACTGTGTTTCCGTGCTTGCAACTTGCCTGGCCAAACTCTTTCAACTATGTCTATTGACTTCTACCTTTCCTTCTTGAGGGAAGTTTGCCAACATTCAGCCTGTTCCTAAAAGGGTGACCATTCTAATCCCTCTAACTACTGTCCTATAGCTTTAATCTCTTGCTTGTCTAAAGTTTTTTAATCCATCCTCGATAGGATGGATTAAACATCTGTCACTTAACAATCTCCTATCTGATCACCAGTATGGCTTCTGTCAAGGTCGCTTTACTGATCTTCTGGCTTTCCTTACCGAGTCTTGGTCATCCTCTTTTAGAGATTTTGGTGAAACTTTTGCTGTCGCGTTAGACATATCAAAGGCTTTTGATAGAGTCTGGCATAAAGCTTTGATTTCAAAACTGCCCTCCTACGGTTTCTATCCTTCTCTCTGCAACTTTATCTCAAATTTCCTTTCCGACTGTTCTATTGCAGCCATGGTAGACGGCCACTGCTCTTGTCCTAAATCTATTAACAGTGGTGTTCCTCATGGCTCTGTCCTATCCACCCACTCTCTATATTATTCATTAATGGCATTCTTAACCAAACTTCTTGCCCTATCCATTCTTACACTGATGATACCACACTATATCTTTCCACGTCCTTTCAGAGACAACCAACCTTCAGGAAGTTAACAGATCATGCAGGGACGCCACAGAACACCTGATTTCAGATCTTTCTAAGATTTCTGATTGGGGCAGAGAAAATTCTGAAATTTTCAATGCCTCAAAAACTCAGTTCCTCCATCTATCAACTCGACACAACCTTCCAGACAACTATCCCCTCTTCTTAAATGACACACAACTGTCTCTCTCTTCCACACTGAATATTCTTGGTCTGTCATTTACTCACAATCTTAATTGGAAACTTCACATCTCATCTGTTGCTAAAACAGCTTCTATGAAGTTAGGTATTCTGCAGCGTCTCTGCCAGTTTTTCTCGTCCCTACAACTGCTAACTTTGTACAAGAGCCTTACCCGTCCTTGTCTAAAATACTCTTCGCATGTTTGGGAGGGTTCCACTCATACATCTCATCAGATCCACTCCTCTGACTGACTGTCTTCAGCCTCTTTCACACTGCCAAAATGTTGCATCTCTTGCTATTTTCATGCTAACTACTCTATTGATCTTGCTAACTGCATGCCTCCCCTCCTCCTGTGGTCTCACTGCACAAGGTTTTCTTCTTCCTCTCATTCCTATTCTGTCCAACTCTCTAATACAAGAGTTAACCAGTATTCTCAATCATTCATACATTTCACTGGTAAACTCTGAAACTCCTACCTGCTTCTGTATTTCCATCTTCCTATGACTTGATTACTTTTAAGAGACAGGTGTCAAGACATTTATATCTGGCTTTTGGCTGACTCTTTCAAATCTCTCAGAGAACCTACAGTTCTAGAGGGCCTTTTTTTTTTTTTTTTTTTTTTGTTGCCCTTGGCAGTCTTCCCTCATGCATTAAAAGAAGAAGAAGAAGAAGAAGAAGAAGAAGAAGAAGAAGAAGAAGAAGAAGAAGAAGAAGAAGAAGAAGAAGAAGAAGAAGAAGAAGAAGAAGAAGAAGAAGAAGAAGAAGAAGAGGGAAAGAGAAAAAAAATGTTATTTCCAAGATGCTTTGCTGGTATGGCAAGTTTTGGGAAATGTTTGTTTGGGCTACCATATTGCTAATGACATCATCATCACTGCTGATTGCAGCACAGAGGCACCTCACCTATTTTTTCAGGTAAATAATGATGCATGATAAATGTCATTAGGAAGATCACTGTATGCCGTCTTGCTGTCAGTTAGACTCCAATACTATAGCAACGACAATCCTTTGCTTATTCCAGCTGAGAGGCGCACAAAAGTGTTTGATATAGGATACGTGCTGCACTGAGCCTGGGATGCATGCCAAGTTGTTATATCAAATGCAGCCCTTGGGTCCAGGAACAAATTAATGTACGTATTTTATGTTGATTTCTATAGGGAAATTGGTTTGAGTTTTTTAACATTTTTGTTCACAAATGGCTTTCAGGAATTAATTAAGTTTGACTGTGTGTGTGTGTATTTACCTAGTTGTACTGTATAGTGCTTGACCAAGACTCATAGTGTCCTGTCTTCATACCTCCACTTATCTAATTTTTCCTTAAAGTTATGCACATTATATGCTGTAACAACTTCATCATTCAATGCATTCCATTTTTCCACCATTCTATGTGGAAAACTGTCTTTTCCAATATCCTTCATACACTGCCTCTTCCTAATCTTCTTTGCATGTCCTCTTGTCCTTCCAGTTTCTTCTGTCACCAGCATCAGGCCTTGCTTATCTATCTTTTCAATGCCATTAACTAATTTATACAATGTTATTAAGTCTCCTCTTTCTCTTCTATCTTGTAAGGTTGGCAGTCCTATTTCCTTCAGCCTTTCTTCATACATTAGATCCTTTAGTTCCGGCACCATCTTTGTAGCTTTCCTCTGAATCCATTCTAATCTTCTTATATCCTTTTTCAAGCTCGGTAACCACCACTACTGCATATTTCAACTTTGGATGTATCATACTCATTATAATTTTTTTTCATCATATCTTTGTTAAAATACTGAAATGCCACCCTTATGTATATTAGTCAATATTTTATATGTTGTTCCAAACATCTAACATAGGTGTTTTTTGGGGCTCAGATTTTTTTGTATAACCACTCCCAGATCTTTTTCTCTTTAGTCTTCATTATTTGTTCCTCTCCCATCAAATAGTTCCATACTGGTCTTCTCTTACTCTTTCAAAATTCCATCATGTGGCATTTTTTTTTTTTATACCATGTGGACTTTTCACAGGATTTTATGGGCTAAAGGGGATACTTTTTGGGGTACCTCCTATCTCAAAGCCCACCCGCTAGGAAACTTTGCCCTGAGTGAGGAAGCCCAACCTACACTCGGACCGTGGACAGGATTCAAACCCGTGCGCTTGGAGACCGCTCGGACCACAAAGTACGCATGGTTCCACTGTACCACGGCGGCCTCTTTCTTGGCATTGAATTCTAATTTCCACTTCCTACTCCTCTCATAAATTTTGTTTATATCTTCCTGCAGCAGCAAACAGTCCTCTTTGGTCTTGATTACTCTAAGCAATTTTGCATCATCAGCAAACAAATTAATATATTCTGTATGTTATTTACATATACGTAGACCATAATGGGGGCTAACATTGACCCTTGTGGCGCTCCAATTGTTACTTTACTCCAAGATGAGCAGTATCTGATCACAGTTCTCATCTCTCTGTCCTTTAAGTAATCCCTTATCTAATCTAACATAACTCCTCTCAGTCCTCCTATGTTCTCTAACTTCCAAAGTAGTCAGCTATGAGGGACTTTATCAAAAGCCTTTTTTATGTCTAGGTACACAGTGTCCACCCATCCATCTCTGCTCTCCAGTCCTTCTACTACTCTTGAGTAAAAGTTAAGTAAATTTGGCACACATGATCTTCCTCTCCTGAACCCAAATTGTCTGCTCGATATACTTGATTTTCTTCCAGATATTTAACCCATTTTCTTTGATAACAATTTCACATATCTTAACCACAACACTTGTAAGTGACACCTGTCTGTAATTTAATGATTCAGTTGAATTTCCTCCTTTGAATATTGGGATTATGTTTGCTCTCTTCCATTCCAGTGGTACTCTCCCTTCCTTTAATGAACTTGTAACCATTTCCAAAATTGGTTCTAACAATTGATCTTTATGTTCCTTTAGTGTCCAGCCTGACACATCACCTGCTCCCATTGCTTTTCTGACATCCAAATTTTCTAGTAGTGTTCCAATTTCTTGCTTGTGCACTATGATTTCTTGCAGGCATTGACAATGCATTGTCCTATTTGGTTCTGTAAACTCCTCTTATTCAATTAACACACTTTTGAAACTCTCATACATTATTTCACTCATTTTCTTTGCTGTTTAGTATGTCTTCCCTCCTTTAAAATTTTTTTCTATTACTTCCTTATTCCTCATCTTAGTATTTATATACTTGTAAAAAAAGCTTGGGTTCACATTTGCTTTTCTGCTCCACATCTTTCTCAGTTTCTTTCTTCCTTGCTCCTTACTCTAATGTATTCATTTCTCACATCCTTATACTGCTGTCTGTTGCTTTCATTTCTCTGCTTTTTGAGTTTCTTCCAAGCTTCATCTTTTCTCCCTTAGCTTCTATACATCTGCCATTGCACCAAGCTTGTATACTTTTTTTTAATAGATTGGTACATATTTCCTCACTCCCTCGTTATACTTCTGTAGGATTAATTCATATTTCCCCTGTATTGTCTTTCTGTTCATAATGTGCTTCCATTCTATAACACCAAAAATTGTCTTAACTTTTCAAAATTTGCTCTTGCATAATCTAATCTCTCCTTTTTGTAGTGTGTGTGTGTATTTACCTAGTTGTATTATACAGGGTTCGAGCGGGGCTCATAGTGTCCTGTCTCCATATCTCCATTTAACTAATTTTTCCTTAAAGTTATGCACATTATGTGCTATAACAACTTCATTATCCAATGCATTCCACTTTTCCACCGTTCAGTGTGAAAAACTGTATTTTCCAATATCCTTCACACACTGCCTCATCCTGATCTTCTTTTCATGTCCTCTTATCCTTCCATCTTCTTCTGTCAACAGCACCAGGTCTTCTTTGTCTATCTTTTCAATACCATTGGCTATCTTGTACATTGCTATTAGGCCCCCATATTCTCTTCTATCTTGTAAGGTTGGCAGTCCCATTTCCTTCAGTCGTTCTTCATATGTGAGGTCCTTTAATTCCGGCACCATCTTTGTAGCAATCTTCTGTATCCTTTCCAATTTTCTTATATCCTATTTAGAGTTCTGAGACCATACCATTGCTACATATTCCATCCTTGGACGTATCCTGCTTGTGATGATTTTTTTCATAACATCTTTGTCCATGTATTGAAATGCCAGTCTTATATTAGTCACCATTTTATATGATAGTCCAAATATCTTGCTTATGTGTTTTTCGGGGCTCAGATTTTCTTGTATGATCACTCCCAGATCTTTTTTCTCTTTAGTATTCATTATTTGTTCCTCTCCCATCAAATAGTTCCATACCGGTCTTCTCTTACTCTTTCCTAGTCCCATTAAGTGACATTTCTTGGCATTAAACTCCAATTTCCACTTCCTGCTCCACTCATAGATCTTACTTATATCTTCCTGCAATAGCAGACAGTCCTCTCTGGTTTTGATAATTCTTAGCAGTTTTGCATCATCAGCAAATAAACTCATATAACTGTTTACCCCAATGTGAATATCATTTACATAAATCTGAAACATAATGGGGGTTAACACTGACCCTTGTGGCACTCCGCTAGTTACTTTACCCAAACATGAGTATGTATTTCTGATCACAGTTCCCATTTCCGTATCCTTCAAATAATCTCTTGTCCATTCTTGCAAAGTTCCTCACAGTCCTCCTATGCTCTCTAGTTTCCAAAGTAGTCTTCCATGAAAGACTTTATCAAAAGCCTTTTTCATATCCAGGTATAGTGTCCACCCCTCCATCTCTGTTTTCAAGTCCTACTAAAACTCTCGAGTAGAAGCTTAATAAGTTTGATACACATGACCTCCCTGTCCTGAACCCAAATTGTCTGTTCAATATGACTTGCTCCTCTTCTAGATATTTAACCCATTTTTCTTTGATGATTATTTCACACAACTTCCCCAAGACACTTTTATGTGACACTGGTCTGTAGTTTAGTGATTCAGTTGCCTTTCCTCCTTTAAATATCAGTATTATGTTGGCTCTCTTCTATTCTAGTGGAACTTTCCCTTCATTTATTGAACTTGTAATTATTCCCCAAATTGGATCCAGTAGTTGCTCTTTACATTCTTTTAACACCCAGCCTGATACACCATGTGGCCCCATTGCTTTTCTGACATCCAACTTATCCAATAATCTTCCAATATCCTCTTTGTGCACTGCAATCTCCTGTAATCCTTGGCAATGCAATGTCCTTCTAGGTTCTGGGAAATCATCTTCTGCAGTGAACACCGTTTTGAATCTCTCATTCATTATTTCACACATTTCCTTCTCTGTTTGGTATGTATATGTATCTTCCCTTCTTTAATTATCTTTTCAACTGTTTCCTAGTTCTTTTGTTTTGCCGTTTATAAACTTGTAGAAAAGTTTGGGTTCGTTTTTGCTTCTATTCACTACATCTTTCTCAAAGTTTCTTTCTTCCTCTCTCCTTACTCTAATATATTAATTTTTTCTGGTATCCTTGCACTGCCATCTGTAATAGTCATTTCTCTGTTTTATCTTTTGCCTTTTTTGCTTGTATGCATCTAGCATTGTACCAAGCATGTATTATTTTCTTAACCCTATAAACAGGTAAAATTTTTTTTACTCCATTATATTTCTGTAAGAATATGTCATATTTCCCTTGTACTGTCTTTCTGTACATAATATTCCTCCCAAGGAGGAGGTAGTAGACACCTACCGAAACAATAACTTACTCCCAGTGAGATCTAATAGCACTAGTTCAGGGGGTGCTGTGAACCTTCCATTAAAGCTAGTTGTGATCTCACTGAATGTCTCCCTTTGTGTCTCACAACTCAAGGGGGCAGTCATAGCCTACCCTCTAAAGACAACTCTCCTTCTTCACACAAAACTACATGCACTTACCACACATACACCCTTCTCTTGAAAATCAAAATTTAAAAGAAAAATGGGACCCAAAAATAATAACGCCTCAGAGTCCCCTTCTGGGGAGGGGACCAAAAATGTCCCCAGGTCGGACACCTCTCCTGTTGAAGACCACAAATGCCTTGACATCTCCCTCAACTTTTTCTACATTAACTTCTGCAACATTTGCGGTCTTAGATCTAATTTTCAATCTGTGGAACACCACCTCTCCTCTACTAAACCTCATCTTCTTTTTTTCCCCGAAACACAGCTGTCTGAGGCAACTGACAGCAGCCCCTTCTCTGTTCCCTCCTACTTTCTCTATTCTCATTTTCATTCCAAAGCTGGATGTTGTGTCTATGTGCGCAACGACTTAACTTGCTCTCGTGCCCACACTCTTGAGTCTTCCGAATTTTCCACCATCTGGCTACGACTTAACAGTCACTCTCAAACTAAATTCATCTGTGCTGTTTATCTCTCCCCTAACTCTTCTGACCATAGTAAATTCTTCGACTACTTAACTTTCAAAGTTGAGCACATTCTGTCCCTCTACCCTTTCACTGATATTTCCATTCTTAGAGATTTCAATGTTCACCACCAGCTTTGGCTTTCCTCTCCCTTCACTGACCACCCTGGTGAACTAGCCTTCAACTTTGCTATCCTCCATGACCTAGAGCAACTGGTGCAACACCCTACTCGTATTCCTGACTGTCTTGGAGACACGCCTAACATTCTTGATCTCTTCCTCACCTCTAACCCTTCTGCTTATGCTATCACCCTTTCATCTCCGTTGGGCTCCTCCGATCACAATATCATTTCTGTATCTTGTCCTATTTCTCCAATCCCTCCGCAGGATCCCCCAAAGCGAAGGTGCCTCTGGCATTGTGCCTCTGCCAGCTGGGGGGACCTGAGGAGGTATTATGCTGATTTTCCCTGGAATAATTATTGCTTCCATGTCAAAGACCCATCTCTTTGTGCTGAATGCATAACAGAGGTGTTAGTGTCTGGCATGGAGGCGTACATTCCTCATTCTTTTTCTCAACCTAAACTTTCTAAACCTTGGTTTAACTCAGCCTATTCTCGTGCTATACATAATAGAGAGGTTGCCCACAAAAGGTACTTGTGCCTTCCATCTCCTGAATCTCATGCACTTTATATCTCTGCCCGGAATCATGCCAAGTCTGTTCTTCAACTTACCAAACACTCTTTCATAAATAGAAAATGTCAAAATCTTTCAAACTCAAACTCCCCTCGTGACTTCTGGCATCTAGCCAAAAACATCTCCAATACCTTCATTTCTTCATCTTTCCCTCCTTTATTTCATCCTGATGGCACCACTGCCATCTCTTCTGTCTCTAAAGATGAACTCTTTTCTCAAACCTTTGCTCACAACTCCACCTTAGACAATTCTGGGCTTGTCCCTCCCTCTCCTCCTCCCTCTGACTATTTCATGTCTACAATTAAAATTCTTCGTAATGATGTTTTCCATGCTCTTGCTGGCCTAAACCCTTGGAAGGCTTATGGACCTGATGGGATCCCTCCTATTGTTCTCAAAAACTGTGCTTCCGTGCTTGCACCTTGCCTGGCCAAACTCTTCCAACTTTGTCTATTGACTTCTACCTTTCCTTCCTGCTGGAAGTTCACCTACATTCAGCCTGTTCCTAAAAAGGATGACCGTTCTAACCCTTCAAACTACCGTCCTATAGCTTTAATCTCTTGCTTGTCTAGAGTTTTTTAATCTATCCTGAATAGGAAGATTCTCATACATCTGTCACTTCACAATCTTCTGTCTGATCACCAGTATGGCTTCCGTCAAGGTCGCTCTACCGGTGATCTTCTGGCTTTCCTTACTGAGTCTTGGTCATCTTCTTTTAGAGATTTCGGTGAAACTTTTGCTATAGCGTAGACATATCAAAAGCTTTTGATAGAGTCTGGCATAAAGCTTAGATTTCAAAACTGCCCTTCTACGGCTTCTATCCTTCTCTCTGCAACTTTATCTCAAGTTTCACTTTCCGACTGCACTATTGCTGCTGTGGTAGACGGCTACTGTTCTTCTCCTAAACCTATTAATAGTGGTGTTCCTCAGGGTTCTGTCCTGTCACCCACTCTCTTTCTATTATTTATTAATGACCTTCTTAACCAAACTTCTTGCCCTATCCACTCCTACGCTGATGATACCACCCTACATCTTTTCACGTTCTTTCAGAGACGACCAACCCTTCAGGAAATCAACAGATCACGCGGGGACGCCACGGAACGCCTGACTTCCGATCTTTCTAAGATTTCCGATTGGGGCAGAGAAAATCTAGTAGTTTTTAATGTCTCAAATACTCAATTCCTCCATCTATCAACTCGACACAACCTTCCAGACAACTATCCCCTCTTCTTCAATGACACTCAACTGTCTCCCTCTTCTACAATGAATATCCTGGGTCTGTCCTTTGCTCATAATCTTAACTGGAAACTTCACATCTCATCTCTTGCTAAAACAGCTTCTATGAAGTTAGGTGTTTTGAGGCGTCTCCGCCAGTTTTTCTCATCCCTCCAACTGCTTACTCTGTATAACGGCCTTATCTGCCCGTGTATGGAGTACTCTTCGCATGTTTGGGGGGGTTCCAGTCACACAGCTTTGCTTGATAGGGTGGAATCGAAAGCTCTTCGTCTCATCAACTCCCCTCATCTCACTAACTGTCTTCAGCCTCTTTCTCACTGCCGAAATGTTGCATCCCTTTCTATCTTTTATCGGTACTTTCATGGTAACTGTTCTACTGATCTTGCTAACTGCATGCCTCCCTTTCTCCTGTGGCCTTGCTGCACAAGGCTTTCTTCTTCCTCTCATCCCTACTCTGTCCAACTCTCTAATGCAAGAGTTAACCAGTACTCTCAATCATTCATCCGTTTCACTGGTAAACTCTGGAACTCCCTCCCTGCATCTGTATTTCCGAATTCCTACAACTTGTCTTCTTTTAAGAGGGAGGTATCGAGGCATTTGCTCCCCTAATTCTGGCTGACGGTTTTGGCACTTTTTACACTTTTTAGAGAGCCAGCACTCAAGTGGGCCTTTTTTAATTTCTATTTTTTGCCCTTGGCTGGCCCTCTTCCCTACGTAAAAAAAAAAAAATAATAAAAAAAAAAAAAAAAAAAAAATAGATCATTAATTTCTCAGAATCCTCTCTTGCATAATCTAATCTCTCTCCTCTGTAGTCATCTCTGTAACTTATCTCATCTTCCTCCTGAATTTACATCTCTAATGTCACATGATCACTTCTTCCCATTGGACTAAGGTATTGTATGCTGGGAGGGGCTCTGGTTTCTTTGTGAATACTACTTGTTGACTCCTCCACCTACTGATTCATTGCATTAACCATAGTCTAC
Source organism: Portunus trituberculatus (assembly GCF_017591435.1). Taxonomy (NCBI): domain Eukaryota; kingdom Metazoa; phylum Arthropoda; class Malacostraca; order Decapoda; family Portunidae; genus Portunus; species Portunus trituberculatus. Next base: position 726,829 of record NC_059300.1, on the reverse strand, counting down.
TGTAACACTTTCTCACTCCACTGCCCAGCATTATCCATTACTTCCATCTCTCTCCAGTTTACTTTTTTGCAGTTAGAGTCTCCAACTAAAAGTATTCTTCTATCTCTTCTTATCATGTTATCTAGGCACTTTATCACCTCTCTTTGCATACCTTTATATTCTTCAGTTCCCTATGTATTAATTTTAGGTGGAACATATGCAACTATAATTTTTTTTCTTCTTCAATTCCTCTGTTTTGATTGTTACTCCCATTACTTCCACTTTATCCTCTCCATATTGCACATTCTCCACACATATATTATCATGAACCATTATTAGCACTCATCCTTCCCCTTTATCCTTCTTGTCTTTCCTCCAGCTATTATATCCCTCCTGCTTAAAGTTGACATGGATCTGCTCTATTTGTTTTGTTTCAACGATGCACATTACATCCAGCTTTTTCTTTTTCAAATAATCCCTAACCTCCAACATGCTTGATAACAACTCATTTACATTAGTATAATTCACTCTTAATTTCTTGCCTCCTCCATGACCTCCTCTTTCTTCTGTAGGTACCACTTCTTTAGTCTCATATCCAGAGTCCTCCAGTAAAAATGCTTCTTTTCTATCTCTGTCCTTTTATTGTTTTTTTCCTTAGCTTCACTTCTTAGCACTTTCTCCTTTTCCCTCTCCTCTAGGTTCATATCTCTTTTTATCCATATATCCTTGTGTTCAGTATCATCGGCCAGCCTCCCTTTTCTAGCCATAATTTCCTCTACTGCCCCTTGGGATCTTATTCTCATTTCATTGGTCTCCTACCCCTTTTAATGTATCTTCCTAGCCTGAACACTTCCTCCACCTTCTGGTCTAGTTCTTGTATGTTGTCTTGTACTTGTTTGATAGCAGTTTTGGCCAATTCTCTCTCTTCACGTTCTCTCATGAATTTATTTGAATTTTTTCTTTTCCTTCAACCCAAAAATCACGAAGCTTTTTCCTTATCCACTGTATCCCACACCAGGTCTTTTTCTCTTTAATTACCTACTTCAATTACAGGGGCTTTTGTGTTTTCCTGAATTTGTCTCTTTAGAATCTCCGAAAATTTCACTTTTTCCTCTTCCTGTTCCTGCTCCCATTCATTTTGTAGTTCCTTCACCTTGTTTTCACTCAATCCACCTTCTACACTGTCTACAATCCCATCCTGCACTTTAACCTGTAAGCTCCTTAAGGAGCTTTCGTAGTCTTGGCATGTGGCTTTTAGTTTGTCATTTTATTTGTTTATTTCTTGTATCTCCTCTTTTAATCCCTGATTGATTGCACTGATCTTTTCACATTCTACCAATCTCAACTTCAGCTCTGTGTTTTCCATTGTCAGTCAGTCCTGTTTGTCCATTAGACTCGACATCACTTCCTTCATATACCTGAATTCCATTTCTACGTTGATTAACCTTCTCATACTACCTCATTCGTCCCCGAATTCAGAAAAATCAGTTAGTTTCCTTAGTCCAACAGGAGTTTTAATGTACCATTAGTTTTCACATGATGGCGTATGTTTTGATTCCATCACACGTCTGGCAGCACTACTCTGTTCCATCTCTCTCTCTTCCATCTTTCTGTATATACGATCCAAAACTTATTTAATATGGAGACAGGAGAACCTATGGCCCCCTCCCCCACTATACATACATTTAGGCCAGTCTCCAGCTCCTGTTGTGTGTGTGTGTGTGTGTGTGTGTGTGTGTGTGTGTGTGTGTGTGTGTGTGTGTGTGTGTATTTACCTATTTGTATTTACCTATTTGTGTATTACAGGGCCCGAGCTAAGCTCTCTGTGTCCTGTCTCCTTGTCCATTCCTGTCATATCTCTCTTTCATCTGGTTGACACACACTGCATCAACGACATCACTGCTCAGTTAATTCCACTTATCAATGCTACGATGCGGGAAACTGTATTTTCTCACGTCATTTAGACAGATGTCCTTTATTAGCTTTTTTCCATGTCCTCGGAGGTGATTACTTGTGGTCACCTTTATCAACTCTCTATCCAGTATGTCAATCTTGTTCACCAATTTATACATAGTTATCATGTCTCCTCTTGTTCTTCTCTCTTCTAATGTGGTCAACCCCAGCTTCCTCAGTCTTTCCTCATAGTCTAACTCCCTGAGTCCTGGTACCATCCTTGTTGCCAGCCTCTGTACCCTTTCCACCTTCTTCACATTTTTCTTCATATGCGGTGACCAGACACATGCTGCATATTCTAACTGGGGTCTTATTAAGGTACATAATATCTTCTTCATCATTCCTTCATCTAGGTAGTGGAATGCAAGGCCAATATTTTGAAGCATGTTGTATGTTTTCCAAAAAATCTTGTTAATGTGTTTCTCTGGTGACAAGGTGTTTTGCACGGTTACTCCTAAGTCTTTCTCCTCATTAGTCTCTTTAATTTTCTCATCATCCAGTCTGTAATCCCTGTTTGGTCTGTATCTACTTCTTCCCATTTTCATAACATGGCTCTTGTCTATATTAAATTCCATCTGCCACTCCTTACTCCACTCATATATTTTATCAAGATCTTCCTGTAACTTGTTACAATCTTCCACATTCTTTACTCTTGTCATAATTTTAGTATCGTCCGCGAACATGTTCATATAACTGTCAATTCCTACTGGCATATCATTAACATAAATCAAAAACATGATGTGTGTGTGTGTGTGTGTGTGTGTGTGTGTGTGTGTGTGTGTGTGTGTGTGTGTGTGTGTGTGTGTGTGTGTGTGTGTATTTACCTAGTTGTAGTTTTACAGGGCCTGGGCTTTATGTTTGTGTGGCTCCGTCTCCATATCTACACTTATCCAATCTTTCTTTAAAACTATGCAAACTCGTTGCAGACACCACTTCTTCATTCAAACTGTTCCACATCTCAACACATCTTTGCAGGAAACTATACTTTTTAATATCTCTTAGACATCTTCCCTTCCTCAGCTTCTTACTATGCGATCTTGTGCTTCGACTGGCATATTCTTCTCTCAGGATCAGATACTCATTGTCCACTTGGTCCATTCCGTTGATCAATTTATAAACTTGTATGAGATCCCCTCTCTCCCTTCTCTGTTCCAGGGTTGGTAGATCCATAGCTTTTAGTCTCTCCTTATATGTCATCCCTTAAAATTCTGGAACCATTCTTGTAACCATTTTTTGTAGTCTCTCCAGCTTTTTTATGGGGGTCCACACTACTCCTGCATATTCCAATCTGGGTCTTATTATAGTACTTATCAGTTTCTTCATCATTTCTTTGTCCATGTAGTGAGATGCTATTCCAATATTCCTTAGCAAATTATATGTCTCTCTGAAAATTCTATCAATATTGCTTACCGGTTGATTATTTTCTTCCATCGTCATTTCCAAATCCTTTTCCTTTTTCACTTTCTCCAGTTCTACTCCATCTCCCATCTTACAGATTCCCACTGGTCATCTTTCACTCTTTCCCATTTTCATGACATGGCTTTTGTTCACATTGAATTCCATCTCCAGCTTTTTACTCCATTCCCAGATCTTACTTAGGTCTTCCTGCAGTATTTCACAATCCTCTTTTTGCTTTATAACTCTGCACAGTTTCGCATCGTCCGGAAACAGATTTATGTAGCTGTTCACTCCTTCTGGCATGTCGTTTATATATATGAGGAAAAGTATTGGTGCCAATACTGACCCCTGCGGCACTCCACTTTCTACTGCTCTCCACTTGGACTACCGTCCTTATTTCTCTCTCCCTCAAATAATTTTCCATCCATCTCAATGTGCTTCCTTTTAAGCCACCCTTCTCCTCTAACTTCCATAGTAATCTTACATGCGGCACTTTATCAAATGCCTTTTTTAAATCCAAATAAATATAATCAACCCATCCTTCTCTCTCTTGTATTCTGTCAACTATTCTAGAGTAGAAACTTAGTAAATTTGTTACACACGACCAACCTTTTCTAAAACCAAATTGACTATTTGATAATAATTTGTTGTCTTGAAGGAACTCGATCCATTGTTTCTTTATTACTCTTTCACACATCTTGCATATTACACTAGTTAGTGATACCGGTCTGTAATTTAAAGGTCCTTCCTTCCTTCCGCTCTTATATATGGGAACCACCACAGCTCTTTCCCATTCTACTGGTACTGTTCCATTTTCTATTGAGCATTTCATGGTGTTGTATATAGGACTTGCTAGTTCTTCCCTACATTCTTTGAGTATTATGCCTGAGACTCCATCCGGTCCCATTGCCTTTTCTTCATCCAGTTCCTTCATTAACTATTTTATTTCAAGCTTGGTTACTTTAATCTCTTTCATATAGATGGTCTCTCTATTATCCTGTGGCCTTTCAAATTTGGATTCCTTAGTAATGACCTCCTGAAATTTACTATTTAACAGTTCTGCCATACTTTTTGGGTCTTCCACCATCCCATTCTCTCCTTTTAACCTTTCTATTGTTTCTTTTTGCCTTATTTTCCCATTGATGAATCTATAGAACAATTTCGGTTGCTCCTTGCATTTTTCGACAATGTCCTTTTCATAGTTCCTCTCCTCTTCCTTCCTCACTTTAACATATTCATCTCTTGCTGTCTTGAGATTTTCCTTATTTACTGCATTTCTATTTCTCCTCCACCTTTTCCATGCTCCATCTCTTTTCTCCTTTGCCCTGGCACACCTTGTGTTAAACCAATCTTTCTTTCCTTCTTTAGGTCTATATTTCGGAACATATTTCCTGACTCCTGTTTTGTATATTTCCAAAAATAAGTTATATTTCTCTTGCATCCTCTCAGAGTTTTCCATCTCCTCCCAGTTAGCATATTTGAAATAGTTCTTGAGATTCTCAATATCAACCTTTCTGTAATTCAATCAGTCTTCTTTGTATGATTCGTCTCTATATTCTTTTCCCTCTTCTATATCCATTTCTAATATTACATGGTCACTCTTTCCTAATGGGCACTTATATCTTATATCATCATTCATTTGTATACCCCTTGTAAAAACCAGGTCTAATCTCGCCGGCTCGTCGTTTCCGCTGAATCTTGTGTTTTTCTTTACTTTTTGGTCCATCATATTATCTATCATTAGGTTCAGGAATCTTTCTCCCCAAGCTTCTTCCTCCATACCACTTTCATAATTTTCCCAGTCCACTTTTTTACAGTTGAAATCTCCTACTAATATAACTTTTCTCCTTTCTTTAATGACTCTCGTTATACTCCTTATTGTGTCATCAATCATGTCTTTATATTCTTGATTGGTCCATGAATTTGTTTTTGGTGGCACATATGTTCCAATGATTGTTAACTCTTTTTTATTAATATGCATCTTAATATACAGTACTTCTGCTTTTCCTTCCCCATATTCCACTTGGTTTACCACCATCTCTCTCCTTAACATTATCATGATTCCTCCTCCTCCTTTACCCCCTCTGTCATTCCTCCATATGTTATATGTATTATCTATGTCTATTTTGAATGCCTCATTTAGTTTTGTTTCAGCCAGGCATACAATATCCGGTTTTTCTTTCTTTATGTAATCTTTTAGTTCTAATTTACTTGATAAAACCCTGTCTATGTTCGTATACAGGCAACTCCCGCTTAACGAAGGTTCACACAATGAAATTTCGCTACAACGAAGGTTTTATTTTACTACCATCTGCTCATTTAACGAACACTAAACTCACTTTAACGAAATTTTATCCAGGTAATTTTTTTCCAAGTTTGAAAGCACCACTGTATCACGTAAGCCGACAGGCTTTTGAATACACCAGCGCCTCTCGTGGACAACACGCGCACCACTCACTCCCCCTGTTCAAAACATTAACAGCATCAGCAGCAGCTCATCTTCCCTCGCTCAACTTACCACCAAAACGCCCTGCAATGTCGCCTAGCGTTGCTAAGAAGACCAGGAAGTCTCTTGCTCTCGAAGTGAAGCTGGATATTATTCACAGACACGAGAGAGGCGAGAAAACTAATAGCATTGCTCGCCACCATCTTGACTCCATCTACTGTCTACTATTTTCAAGTCAGCAGACTCTATTAAGAAGGCTGGTGAGGCCATATCTTCCTTGCAAGCTAAAAGAATCACCTGAACTCGTGACTCTGCAATGGATTAAATGGAAAGCCTTGTGGAAATGTGGTACATAAGTTTTGTATGTGATACAATGACGCACCCTTTGTTCACATTTCATAGTTTGCTGATTACTGTCATTCCCGTTTCACTTTCCCTCCCTTCATAAATTTAAGATCATCAACATTATAAAGTTACGTACATACATACATTAGTGTACATTATAATGACTTAAATTAAACTGCCTAAATGTTTAACTTCATAATCTTTACTTTCATTAAACCTTTCAGTGTACTATGATGCACTCTCGCTTTGTTTACTCTCAATGGAAGTTCAAATCAGGGGTTAAACTTATTATAATCGGTTCATTATGAAGTTTAACGAGGTTTTTAGAACGTAACCCCTTCGTTAAGCGGGGCTTGCCTGTATATCATTTTTAGTTTCTTGCCCTTATCACTTTTAGTTACATTTGCTCCACTGTTTCCTCTTCCTTCTCTCTTATATACCATTTCCTTATCCTGTCTCCTAGAATTCTCCAAAAAATGTCTTTTTCTCCTCCTCTGAACTTTCATTATTTTTTTCCATTACTACTGCCGCCAGTTCATTGTATCTCTTCCTTTCTTCCTCATTTTTATTTTTCCTTATATATATATATATATATATATATATATATATATATATATATATATATATATATATATATATCCTTGCAGCCTTCTGTTTCTCTGAGTTTTGTTGTTCTATATAATATCTCTTCTGTTGCTGCTTGTGATTTTAGTAGTATCTTAATTGGTCTTGTTGTTCCATCTTGATAAAGTCCCATTCTGTGTATTTCCTCTACTTCTCCTTTAGGTTCTGCCTATCTTCGTCGTTTAGATTTTTTAGGTCTTTGACTGATTTCATTTCCTCTTTTTCCCTTCTTGGTCTATATTTTACATTTTTTTTTTTGTCCAAATATTATTACACTCTTTCTTTTCTACAATTTCCCTTACTAGGTTTTCTTTTTCCTTAAGGACTCCTATCATTTTGTTTGCCATATTCTCATCTCTTTCTTTTAGTTGTTCCTGGATCACCTCCTGAAAATTATCCTTGTCTTTCTTATCTTGTACTCTCCATGCCTGCACTTCTTTCTTAATCACGTCCTGTACTCTTTCCTCTTCTTTGTTAACTAGATCTTTCAGGTCCTCTTTTTCTTTCTCTACTTTACCGAGTCTTTCATCCATCTGTTTCTTATATTTGGCTAGTTCTTTTCTCAGTTCTGCATTTTCTACTTTTAGTCTAGCTTAATTTTCTTCCACTTTTTTTATCCTTTCTTTCAAGTTCAGAAACTCTTTCTCCTGTTCATCGTTCTCTTTATTTCTCATACTCTCCCTTATCCAGTTGTCTAATTTTTTTCTCGAAAGTTAAAACTCACCTATGGAGGGTGGTACTATCTAATTTTTCCTTAAAGTTATGTATTTACCTAGTTGAATTGTACAGGGTTCCAGTGGGGCTCATAGTGTCCTGTCTCCATATCTCCATTTATTTAATTTCTAATTAAAGTTATGCACATTATGTAATTCACCGCAGTCGCCAGCTGGTCACCAAGCCAGTCTTCCCCATTACAGAGCGAGCTCAGAGCTCATAGACCGATCTTCAGGTAGGACTGAGACCACAACAAACTCCACACACCGGGAAAGCGAGGCCACAACCCCTCGAGTTACATCCCGTACCTATTTACTGCTAGGTGAACAGGGGCTACACATGAAGAGGCTTGCCCATTTGCCTCGCCACCTCCGGGACTCGAACTCGGACCCTCTCGAGTGAGTCGAGCGTGCTAACCACTACACTACGTGGTGTGTGTGTGTGTGTGTGTGTGTGTCTATATATATATATATATATATATATATATATATATATATATATATATATATATATATATATATATATATATATATATATATACAGTGTTCCCTCGCTATTTCACGGTTCGACTTTCACGGCCTCACTGTTTCGTGGTTTTTATACATACTCGTAGAACATCCTGCGGATTTTTCACTACATCACGAGGTCTATGGTGTCACTTACAAATACTATACGTACAGTAATTCGGTAAGTTGGTGTTTAGTAATGACGACAATGTACGTTACTATGTATGTAAAGCACTGTACAGGAAACCCCCACTTAACGAAGGGGTTACGTTCCTAAAAAAAAACCTTCGTTAAGCGAAACTTCGTTAAGCGAACCGATTATAACAAGTTTAACCCCTGACTTGAACTTCCATTGACAGTAAACAAAGCAAGAGTGCATCATAGTACAGTGTAAGGTTTAATGAAAATAACAATTATGAAGTTAAACATTTAGGCAGTTTAATTTAAGTCATTATAATGTACACTAATGTATGTATGTACACATAATTTTATAATGTTGATGATCTTAAATTTATGAAGGGAGGGAGAGTGAAATGGAAAAGACACTAACTGGCAACCTGTGGAATGTAAAGAAAGGGCGCGTCATTGTATCACATACAAAACTTATGTACCACATTTCCACAAGGCTTTCCATTTAATCAATTGTAGAGTCATGAGTTCAGGTGGTTCTTTTAGCTTGCAAGGAAGATACGGTCTCACCAGCCTTCTTAATAGAGATATGAATGCTGAATTGGCGAGTCAGTCGGTCGAACTTTGAGGATTGGGTAATAATTAACTGAGTTCGAATCGGCAATAATTCAAACTGCGAACGGTCAAATCACGAGGATCCCCTGTATGCACGTATGTATGTATGTATGTATGTATATATATATATATATATATATATATATATATATATATATATATATATATATATATATATATATATATATATATATATATATATATTGTGTCTATTCTACTGGAATGTTGCATTTTTTGCTATATTCTACTGCTATTTGCATGCAAACTGCTTTACTGATCCTGCTTCCTGTGGCCTTGCTGCACAAATCTTTCTTCTTCCTCTCACTCCTTCTCTGTTGAACTCTCTAATGCATGAGTTAATCAGTACTCTCATTCATTCATACCTTTCTCTAGTAAACTCTGGAGCTCCCTACCTTCTGTATTCCCAATTTTCTATGATTTGACTTAATTTAAGAGAGAGAGGTTTCAAGACATTTATATTTATCTCTTTTTCTTTTGGCTAACTCTCTTGGACCTGCAAGAGAACTGGCAACTAAGTGGGCCTTTTTTGTTTTAAATTGCCATTAACCAGTTTTCCTGTCTTATGGATATGTATACAGTAATACCTCGAGATACTAACACCTCAACATACAATTTTTTTTATATACGATGAAAAATTTTATATAATTTTCGCCTCAAAATACGAAGATATTTTTAAGCTACGAATAGCCATTGGTAGGTGGCGCAGCGATAGCTCGGCTACCTGCTTCCACCCAAACATTCAGCCTGCATTGTGTATCGTTGTTCATCCTTTGTGCATGTATGTGTCTGTGCTCCTTGGCAGTGTGTGTTTTTTCTTAAGTTTTGTGAACTCAAGATGCCGTGATCAAGGGTCCCAAAAGTAAAAGTTTGGCGAGAAACACACAAAATAGTCTGTATTCACATACCAATTACAATTGGAAATTTAATAAACGAGTGAGTACAAATGGTGTTCTGCCCACAAGTAACTCTTCCTCTTTGCAATGCAAAAAAAAAAAAAAAAAAAACAGAAGTCTCTAGATGTTATGGTTACCAAAATATCACAGATTGAATGAGGCAGTATTATCGGTTAACGTGGCCTTGCGTCCTATCGGGTTCAGCGGTCCTGGCTAGAGCGATAGAAAACAGGCCCCTTGTATCCTCTCTCTCTTTTTCTCCTGTTGCCTGTTCTGATAGATACCACTCTCATTCAAAAGTTGTCTCCCCACAACATGGCGAGAGACCCGAGGTAAAGAAGTAAGGCGCGCAGGAGGTGGCAGAATCGGACACTGTGAAATCACTGTCGCTCCCATCTTCCATCGTGGGAGTTGGTGACACAGTGACGTATAGCATATATTTACTCGTGATGAGTGTTGCCAGCTCAAAGCAAAGAAAACGGGAAGAAAATAGCCAAAATATAGCCGTAAAAAGCCAAAACGTCTATCAACTTGCCCCGAGTCTTGCGTGATAAATGTCTATCGACGTGTCTCGAGTTTTGCAGGTTAAGTTGTTATTTTGGGCATTATAGAACATTTATATCATGCATACAATAAACATTGTATTTATCTTATACTAAATCTATATTTGGTTGGTATTTAAAGCATGTTAATTTTTTGGGGTGGTAAATTCTTATCACAAGAAGAAATTAATTCTATTTCCATGAATTTTTATGGGAAAAAATTATTTAATACACAATTTTTTTGATATACAACGATCGTCACAGAACGAATTAAATTCGCATGTTGAGGTACCACTGTATATGTATATGTACAAATATATGTATATATATATATATATATATATATATATATATATATATATATATATATATATATATATATATATATATATATATATATATATATTTCAAGTATCTATGTAGAATATATATATATATATATATATATATATATATATATATATATATATATATATATATATATATATATATATATATATATATATATATATATATATATTTTTTATGTAAGAGGGAAGAACCGCCAAGAGAGAGAGAGAGAGAGAGAGAGAGAGAGAGAGAGAGAGAGAGAGAGAGAGAGAGAGAGAGAGAGAGAGAGAGAGAGAGAGAGAGAGAGAGAGAGAGAGAGAGAGAGAGAGAGAGAGAGAGAGAGAGAGAGAGAGAGAGAGAGAGAGAGAGAGAGAGAGAGAAAAGGCCCACTCAGTTGCCAGTCTCCACAAAAATCCAATAGAGTTAGCCAAATGACAGGGATATAAGTCTTGAAACCTCCTTCCTGAATAAAGTTAAGTCATAGGAAGTTGGAAATACAGACACAGGCAGAGAGTTCCAGAGTTTGCCAGAGAAAGGTATGAAAAATTGAGAATAGGGGTGAGAGGAAAAAGAAAGCCTTGTGCACTGAAACTGCAGGAGGAAGGGAGGCATCCAGTTAGCAAAATCTAGCAGTCAGCATGAAAATAGTGGTAGAAGATGGCAAGAGATGTAAAATATATATACATATATATATATATATATATATATATATATATATATATATATATATATATATATATATATATATATATATATATATCCATAAAGTTCCAGTATCATTACAATTATTTAGTACTCAGAAACCATATAACATAAGAGTAATGCTTTTTTTTTTTTAGAATGTTGTACATTTCCTCAAGTGTACATTCACAGTGCTTCATGCAATACATTCCATATGTGCAATCCAGTTGCCCTCCCATAGTCAAGATATACCATCACCCTCCATACACATTGCAGCATATCAATGTCAACTGTTTGAACAACTTCAACTATGCATTTGTGAAGTGTGGCAGGGGTGAAGGCATAGACATTTATAGAGAACCTTACAAATGGTTGATTTGGGTATCTGCAATTCTTGTGATGCACAATGGAAAGACTTGTGAGGACTACGTTGAAATGTATCTTGTATATTGTCAACAGTTTCTTGAATCACACTACAAGTGTTTTTGTCCTTAAGCAGGACAACTCTGGTGTATATTTCTTAAGATTGCACATTTTACCAAAACTAATTTTCTATTGTACAATTAGTGATGTCAGTAAGGATGAGAAAAAGAATGATGAACAAATAGGTCACACAAAAAGTCAGTCAATCCCTTCTTAAAACTATCTAGAAAGTCTGTTTCTGCCAGATTGATGGGAAGTGAGTTCAAGGCTTTCACCACTCTAACTGAAAAGAATCTTTGCATGAGCAAGGATTGTGTAACCATGTCCTCTTGTGCTAATTGTAGGAACCAAAGTAAAGAAATCACTAAGAGAAATTAAAATAGAGATCACAAAAAATCTTCTAAAACCTAATAAAGTTAGCCCATAAGTGTCCCCTTCATTAAAAATTAGTCCAAACACATGAGATGTTGAGCATAATTATGAGACTTTGAATCCTCTTTGTTCCCTGTTGTTGTACTGACTGCAGTAGCTTTATGTTAGTGACATAATCAGTATTCCAGCCATCCATTTAAGTAAAATCAGGAAAAGCCAGACATTTGTTCAGCTTTCGAATCATGGCATTCCATCCTAAGACTTTACATGAATATCAGAATTTGGCTTCTCTCATCCAAAAAATGTTCTCATCAGAATTCAGGGAAAGAACCTCTTCCTTATTTCCTCTGATTGTGCCCCCAGATGACCACTCACTACTTCAAAAGCTGGATGATCAATGGAGAATGTTTCCCATATTGAAGAATGAATTTAAACATCTCATTAATGAGTCACCTGATAAGTTCTGGGGAGAAGTGTCCCAAAACAAGTCTAGCTTTTCAGACTTAGCCAGTTTCGCTGTAGCTGCACACTGCTTGCCGCACTCTAATGTTGAATGTGAAAGAGTGTTTAGCAAAGTTAACCTGGTTAAAACTAAACAAAGAAACAGACTAAAAACAAAGACAATAAAACGGACTCTTCTTTCTGCTAGTTGCATAAAATGTTCAGGAGGATGTGTTAAGTTTAACCCAGCAAATTATATGTTTTCCAGAATAAATAATCATGCACAGTTATTCCAGAACATTACAGGAGATTAATTGGATCTGGAAGAAGAGTCTTAAAGATATACATATACACTACAGCTATTATTGTTATCAACTTGTTTTGTAAGTTTTAGAGTTGCCCCTTAAGTTGGTCTATCCTTTTGTACACAATAATGATCTAGTTTCATTCAATTTTGGCTAACATAAGACAATGTTATGTAGCTGTGGAATGACCTTGGTGCTGACGGGGTAAATCAATATTAATACATAATAATTTGTTCAAAACAGTTGTTCATGATAATAATAATTATTCCATAACTCAGTTTTATTATTTTTTTTTTCAAGAGAAATGTTTCATTTGTTTGTCTTTATTTGAATTATGTAAATTAAAAGATACTAATAGCTGCAGAAATATTGTACATATATTCATTTGATTGTCAAATCATAAAAATGTATTAAATATCAGAAACAGTGTACGATGTTACATACGATAAATTTCACAATTTGGTACGGTAATTTTATTGAAAAACCCATAATTTTGAGGAGCCAATACGATAATTCCAGTTTGCTAGTATGGCAACACTGGTATAATCAGACCTGAATGTAATCTTTAAAAAGCAGACACGAGCAGTGTGGTTCGTCAGTATCAGCCTACTAGTCCTGTCATGTTACAGGTGACTGTCATGAGCGCCCAAGGGAAAAGGTACTTCAAGTGGGTCATTTTCCGTCCTCTCCAGCAGAAAATGAGCAAGAAGAAAAACAAAAAAGAAAACTAATCACCACTGTCATTAACATTTACCATAACATCTCCCGTGATCCCACATTAAGTGTCACTTCTGCCAGCGTCTCACTCCCCGAACAACTTGTAATTTTCGTCACCATGAATACAGGTTACCATATCGGCCACTTTTCCAGGACATTTCTTTATCAATAATGTCTAAATATCAAGAAAGATAAGTTTCCTTACCTTACCGACTTGAAAAGAGAACTCAGATGAATGACAGGCTCCGCCCACCACCTGTTGCCAGCAAGGACCCGCACTACGGTGGATCTTTTAAAACATCCAAACTTTGTTAATTATTCTACATATTGAGTTGATAATACCTTGAAAACCATCCTCATGTGATAAAATATAGGTTTAATAACCGAATTGTAAGAATGTAATTGAAATGTACTCAATAGTTGTACCTTGTTGAACGATGGTGAATATATATTAGCGCACCCGAACGCATCATAGTCCTATGGAAATAATGTCTCCAGCTGTCATGACAGGTCGTAAACATTCTTCCAATTATGGCATAATATCATGTCATATGATAGAAGCAACCTTGCTTAATCCAATATCCGTGAATAGTGATAGATTAAGGTATATTTATGAACTGTGTAAGAGTATTGGAACAAGTTGACTCCTCGTGTATTTCTTTTTTTTTTTCATGCCGTTTTTAGTTGTAGTCCGAGTGTCGTGTGGTGAGGGTGTGTTGCTCTTTTTTGTGGAGCTGTGAACCATTTCGAGACCATGGGGTCGCTGTTAGAATTACAGGAGATGTTGATGGAGAGGGACGACCGTATAAAACAATTGGAAGCTGTAGTGAGAGTGAGGGATAATGAAATAATGGAGCTTAAGTCGCAGCTAGACAAATTCCAAAGTGTTATTCCGTATGCAACAGTCGCGGCCGGGGTGAGCAAAGTCAGGGCGAGGAAGACGAGAGCCCAGGGCATCTCTGCAGAACCTCAGTCCCTCAAGACGGCACAGGAGCTGATGAAGCTGAGCCAGACAACTTTCCCTGTCATCTCTAAAGACTTAAGGTAAGGGGAGGCGACACAGAAGCATGTGCGGGTAAGGTGACGAAGGACTATGTCTCTTTTACTCTGCAACAACGTAGGTTCCCCTTGCTGGTTTTCTGTGTTACAGGACAGGGTGGTGGGAGATGTGGGAGTGGCCATGTGGTGATGTCACGTGGTGTGATGACCGCCTTGGGCAAGGTTTATATCTCAAACTGTGTCCTAGAAGTAAGGGCGGTCGGGAGGCTTCAATGCTGTGGACTAACATTACCCTAACTTGTGCCTACTTGGTGGACGTGAGACACTTGTCAAGCACCACTGATCATTGCAGATTATATGTCCGTAATTTATCTGTGACAGGGCGCAGTGTCAGGCCAGTGGTCTTCTCTTTATAAACCAACATTCCTTGCGCACACAAACACACACACACACATACACGTGTGCGTGTGTGTGTGTGTGACGTGTGTGCATATATATATATATATATATATATATATATATATATATATATATATATATATATATATATGTTTATTTGCTTATTAATTTATTCAACGTAAAGATGGAAGGCTTCACCCGGCTAAGTGCGCTTCGCGTTTTGCCACGTGCAGACAGGTAACAACAACATTTACACGGGATCACGTGGAACCGTCAGTCGTACAGGGGGCCTGCGAGGTAACTCATCATGTGTTCACTTACTTGTTCAGTTCAAAACTGGTTGTCAACGATGAATGAGTTATCCAGAACTTTAAAATGCATCGGTGCGCTTTGAAGGTTTCGTTACCCATTGAATTGTTTATTGAAATCTCAGTGATTTTTGTTGTTTTATATTTTTTTATCTCGATACATCCTGACGCGTGTTTGTCAGTATTGTGTGAGCAAACGTTAGTGGAGTATTGCAGTGAGCTTTGTGCCGAGTTTCGAATGCATCTCCGCGTTCCTCCTGACCCTTCTCTCTAGTCAGTCACCACCCCTTTCCTCTGGTTTGGGCCCCCTCCCCGTCTCTCCATCACCTCCCTCCACCCACCCTCGGGCTATTGTTCTCCCGCAGCTGAATTATTTAACGGACTTTGTTCTATTTATAGGTTGAACTATTAATCCACCCTGTGATCCTTTTAATACTTGTTATGTATGTGTGCATTTTTGTGCTTGTGTTATTAATATTCATAATACTTTTAGTGATATTATTATTATAACGTATATACTAATAATACTAACAGTAATGCTGATATTAATAATAATAGTAATAATAATAATAATAATAATAATAATTTTGATAATAATAATAATAATAATAATGACATCAACAACAATAATGATGATAATAATAATAATAATTATAATAATAATAATAATAATAGTAATAATATTATTATTATTATTATTATTATTATTATTATTATTATTATTATTATTATTATTATTATTATTATTATTATTATTATTGTTATAAATTATTGTTATCATCATCATTATTATTAATATTACTTATCAATATTGTTATTAGGTATTTCTGGATAATGTCCGTGTCCTCCATGATATGCAACTTAACCTTATTTTTATTATTATTATTATTATTATTATTATTATTATTATTATTATTATTATTATTATTATTATTATTATTATTATTATTATTATTATTATTATTATTATTATTATTATTATTATTATTATTATTATTATTATTATTATTATTATTATTATTATTATTATTATTATTATGATTCATGATTATAATTAAACGTGATTTTTTTTTTTTTTTTTTTTTTTTTTTTTTTTTTTTTTGCTATTTCAACCAATACATCGTATGTAACTATAAACTGTTGCAGGTTGTAATTTCATTGTTTGGAGCATTTATAATTCCACTTTTCCCCCGCCAAAATTTCCGGTTAGAAAGTTACCAAATATGTCAGCTTAGGTTAGCTTAGCCTTGGTGAGGGATTGAGAACATATTAATGAGTGAACAATTTATTTGGAGTGTGCTGATTGGCGCGGGATATACTGCGTAATTAGTTGAAGAGTGTTACGATAAGATGTCAGTGCAGCAAGGAGTGAGGGCGCCCTGCTGTGTGCGTGGCGTTAGAAATGGTGGCGAGTGATGTTGAAATCCATTTTCCAGAGTTTATCCTTGTAAATAGACAGCAACCTCAACTTTTTTTTCTTGTATTGCCGTTAATTGAGAAGATCGACAGGTGAGGCACAGGTTGGTCATTCCTGTGCCAACGCGGGACGGTGCATTGTTCCTCCGCTTGGTGGAGGAAGGCTTACAAGGGCTCCATGCAATTTTACATGACGCAGAAGACCAATTTATGTGGACGTGATATTTAATACCAATTGTTGTATATGGCTGCGCCGAAGATTGCATTCAGAATCAGTGTGGTGCCAAGGAGAAGGTAGTGTTGGTGTCTAGATGTTTGCGAAACTGTCTTATTGCAGTTAATAGCGGTTATTTACAGTCATCGATTTAAAGAAGCGGTTTAGAGCGGCGGGAAGGCTGCGATGCATTATTAGCAGTAGTTTAGGCGTTTGCTTAATCTCTACCAAGGAATATCCTTGATCTCCACTCATTATATTCTACTCTGCAGGAATACATTATTTAAATCGCTGCTTAGAATAAGAAGAAAATTACATTCAACATAATGAATGGAGAAGGTTTGGGGAGACTGTTGTTTTGCAGTGGACTCAGGTTGGTGATGATGACTAACAGGACCTCCGTCGTGTATTATCTATGCTGATGTCGGGCGCATGTAGTACAGTGTTGCATAATTATGTCATACGCACTGCAACGTAAACATTGTGCTTTTAATAAAACTATGTTTTGCCATGTTATGCTTATACTTGTCTGAATGTGTATAAATGTAAGGCATATGTTCCACCCTGGGAATGAGTGTTGCACATTGATGCAGAACTGAGAAATATTCTTATCGCTAAGGGTTATGGAGTGGCCGGTTTTGGCTGTCAAAGAAAAAAGGCAATAACGAAATTTAATGTGTAAAGATTTTTCTTTTTAATTAGTTATTTATTAATTTGTGTATTCATTTTATATCTTGTTAGATAATTATACTGTACTGGTGTGCTTTATTATCTTACATGGAAAGTAGTTTCGTACATTATCATGCTTTTAATTTACCATATACCCATCCTTATTCACCACCCCATCCGTGGTCAATGACCGGCACCAGGGGCGTGGGCTGGCAGGCGTTGATTGAATCCTGGCGACGTCACGATTTCAGGGTGTTTGATGGACTAATAAAATGAAGAGAGAATTTCTGTTACAGTCAGCCTGTCACGTTCTTCATGTGCATTACATTGACAGTGTCTGGACAGTTAAGTATAGCTGTATATATTAGTAGTAGTAGTAGTAGTAGTAGTAGTAGAAGAAATAGTAACTGTAGTAGTAGTAGTAGAAACAATAGTAGTTGTAGCAATATTAGCAGCAAGAAGAGCAGCAGTAGCAGCAGTAGGAGGAGGAGGAGGAGCAACAATTGTAGTGTAGCTAGCAGCCGCAGCAACATTAGCATTATGTATCATAAAGAAGGAAACTAGACGAAGGGTGCTGACTAATAATCATTAGCAAAGTTGCACCAGTGATTAGTTTTTTGGGGAAAAAATATAATGCCCATTGACAATGCAAACTCTTACTATGTAACTGTACTTTGAATGATTGTGACGAAGGATGATATTAGCTATACTCGTCTCGTGCACATATCCTTTGAAAATGGAGCTGTCATCAAAAGCACATGACCTACATCGAGGAAGGATTCACCTTGCTGATGACTTGCTGCTCAAAGGTGCGGTGAATCATCATGTTAAGAGTTAGGTATCGCAGCGAGGGAAACACTGAGGAGGGACGCCAGGCATGCTGTGCCCTCCGCCTGGCGCACGTGTTCCTACCCCTTGTCCCGGAACATAATTATGTGAGAGGCAGCTACCCCCTCCCCATAGCTCTCTCTCTCTCTCTCTCTCTCTCTCTCTCTCTCTCTCTCTCTCTCTCTCTCTCTCGTGATTGCCACCTCTAATGTTTCGTGTGTGTGTGTTTCACTGTTTGATCTGCTACAGTCTCTGACGAGACAGCCAGACGTTACCCTACGGAGCGAGCTCAGAGCTCATTATTTCCGATTTTCGGATAGGCCTGAGACTAGGCACACACCACATACCGGGTCAACAAGGTCACAATTCCTCGATTTACATCCCGTACCTACTCACTGCTAGGTGAACAGGGGCTACACGTGAAAGAAGACACACCCAAATATCTCCACCCGGCCGGGGAATGGAACCCCGGTCCTCTGGCTTGTGAAGCCAGCGCTCTAACCACTGAGCTACCGGTGTGTGTGTGTGTGTGTGTGTGTAATTCACCTCCTCCTCGGTTGCCTGCTGGTCATCCAGACAGTCTTCCCTTCCCATTACGGAGCGAGCTCAGAGCTCATAGACCGATCTTCGGGTGTGTGTGCGTGTGTGTGTGTGTGTGTGTGTGTGTGTGTGTGTGTGAGAGAGAGAGAGAGAGAGAGAGAGAGAGAGAGAGAGAGAGAGAGGCGCGTGTCAGACATGGGCATGCTTATGAGTACTAATAGAAAAATCATAATCCATGGCTGTGATTACGTAATCAAAATCGAAAAGCGTAAAATTTGTGTAATCATAAACAAATTAGAATCAAAATATATTCTGCGGTGATAATCATAATCAAATCATAATCCATTTTTTTTATAATAATGATTGTCTAAAATATGATTATTTTAATTATTTATTTGTAATTTCCATGAAACACTTTACTTTCAAGTTAAAGTATGTTTTGAAAAGCATTAGCATCGTTTCATGTTTTTTCTTGCATGTTCTTCTACCATGATATAGGGGAAGGTGGAGTGTGGTGGACCAGTGGTGCAAAGTGAACTACTGGCTCTCCCACCAAAACCAATGATACAGAATTTCAAATAGCAGCTGCAATATCTTTCGGTAACAACGAAAATCGCCCGCCAGCTTTGATACTGAAAGAAAGCTTTATTTTAACTTAAAGGGATTTAAGTTGAAACTTGTAGCACTTGATATTTAGATACCTTTAAAGTTATATAAAGTTTTGTTGTGATAATTTCTAAAGAACAGTGGTAATATACGAATATTGCTAATCAAAGCAAGGCTGCTGTGAGAAATGAGAATGCCTTGCCACAGGGCAAAAAAACATTTTTTAAACATGTCTGAGTATCAGTCGTGGAACTGGGTGCAACTGCGTGTGTTTACCTAGATGTTTACCGAGTAGTGAGATATAGGAAAAGTGTCACACTAGGCTCGTGCTGTCCAACCTCCCGATCCGTTTCTATAACAATTTTGCTTAAATTTATGTATGGTCTTTGCACACCGTTTCATTATAACGTTTGTTCCGCGTTGTTATACATCTATGAGGAGAACTGTATTTCTCGATGTCTCTTCTGCAATAACTCTTTCAGTTTCCTTCCATGTCCTCTGGTGCTCCTCATATCAAGTTTGATGAGATCATCTCTGTCCAGCTTGTCTATCCCTTCCAGTATCCTACATAGTGCTATCATGTCACCTCCCTCCCTCCTTTCCTCCAGTGTAGTCAATCCCAGATTTCCCAACCTCTCTTCTAAGTATATTCACTTAAATGTGTAGGAATTTTTGTTGCAGCTTTCTGGATTTTTTCCAGCTTCCTGATGTCTTTTATTTTTTTTTATTCTATTTGGTGACCCCACTAATGCTGCATATTCCAAACGCAAACGTATCATTGTTGTTATGATCTTTTTATCATATCTTCATCGGTGTATGTAAATGCTACTTTTTTCTCCCAGCACTCTTTCCAAACTCCATCTTTAGTTAGTATGTGATTGGAAAAGTTTTATATATTATTGTGGTCAAATATGTAAAGTGTAACTAATACATAAAATTTGCTACCTAATTTTTAGGGATTGTACTGTATTTAATCATTGCTTTTATATAAATGATCACAGCGAAATGTGATTACAATCATAATCTTGTACAAAAAGAAAAAAAATTAATCATAGTAAAACTCAAGTAATCATAATCAAATCATAATCTGAAAATGAAAAAAAAAACCAAGTAATCATAAATTAATCACAATCGAAAAAGTATTCCAGACCATAATCAAAATCAAATCCTAGTAATTTTTTCATAATCATGCCCATGTC
>NC_059300.1:696217-698717 GCF_017591435.1 Portunus trituberculatus | reverse complement strand
TTTTTTTTTCTTTTCACCCATATTCTCTCTCTCTCTCTCTCTCTCTCTCTCTCTCTCTCTCTCTCTCTCTCTCTCTCTCTCTCTCTCTCTCTCTCTCTCTCTCTCTCTCTCTCTCTCTCTCTCTCTCTCTCTCTCTCTCTCTCTCTCTCTCTCTCTCTCTCTCTCTCTCTCTCTCTCTCCGCACCGTGCGTTTCGCCTCACCACCGGCATTTAGGCGATGACTTTTCTCTTTGAAGAAGTCTTGCAGAGTGGTCGCTTCGTTGAGATTAATGTTGTTGTACCATACGGTGACATGATTCTTAACATCTAAGGGGAAGATGTCGATTCTCTCAGAATTGCGTCATCGCTTCGTAATCATGTATAATCACATGCGTGACTCGCTTCTTGCGGCGTCATTGCCATTACAAAGATGAATGGTGATGCATCTTCTTATTAATTTCTTCATTCCCCATTGAGTAAATTCCCTTTAGCCTTCTTTTGCTCCTTCCTAATTCTAATACATTGCACTTTTGTGTATTAAATTTCGTTTCTCATGTGCGTGACCATTCCACTATTTTGTCCAAGTCTAGTTGTAATGCCTCACAATCTTTGTTTCTCTTCACCCTGCTCTTTAATTTAGCGTCATTTACAAACAAACTGATGTAACTGTCTATATTTTCTGATATATCATTCACATAGACCGCAAACATTATTGATGCTAATACCAAGCCCTGTGGAACTCCACTTAAGACATTTCCAGGATGATTTCTTGTCTCTTATAATTGTTTTTATTTCTCTATCTTTCAAAAATCTTTCATCTGTTTCAGAAGTCCTCCCTTTTGCCCTCCATTTTGTTTAAATTTTCACCGTAACCTTTTGTAAGGGACCTTGTAGAAGGCCTTTAAATCCAAGTAGATGCTGTCCACCCAACCATCCTTTTCTTGTTCTACGTCTAGAAGCTTATTAAATTTATAACACATGATCTTCCTTTTCTGAAACCATATTGTCTATCTGTCATCATAACTTTCTCCTCCAGATATTTCATCCACCTAGCTTTTATTATCCTTTCACATATTTTTGCAGTTACACAAGCTAATGACACTGATCTATAGTTCAGTGGGTCCTCTTTTCTTTCTCCTTTGAATACAGGCGCAATATCAGCTCTTTTCCAGTCTACTGGTACTTTACCTTCTGTTAATGAACTCACAATAACACTGTTGACTTCATTCCTTTATTTTTACTCTTTCTTTTATCATTTTCCTCACTTCTTCTATCGAAACTTAGATTTTTCTGAACACCATCATGTATTTTCACGGGTGTTTGACATTAAAAGTCACCTCTTGTAAAGACTGACTGGAAGCAGTTGTTCACCAGCTTCGCCATCTCTTCTGGGTTTTCATACGTTTCATTGTTGAGGTTTAGTTTGCTTATTCTTTCTTTGTTTTTCAGCTTGGTGTTTCCATATCTGTAGAACAATTTTGGCTGGGCCTTACATTTGTCCATTATATCTTTCTCGTAGTTTTTCTGTTTCATATTCGGAATCTTGACATACTCGTTTCTTTTCTGTATATAGTCCATCCATTGATTATATATCTTCTATTTCTTCTCTATCTATTCCAAGCTTTTTTGTCTCTCTATCCTTGCTAGTCCACACCTTATATTGAACCACTTCTTGTGTCTAGACATTAATTTTCTTGATTGGCACGTGTTTCTTTATTCCTTAATTGCACTTTTCTATTAGAATTCTCCACTTATCGTGGGTTTTCTCCGTTTTATAAAAGTTAGTCCAGCCTGCTTGCTCGAAGTATTTCTTTAATTTTACAAAACTATAGCTTTACTTTATTTGTCTCCTATCTTTATAATCTTAATTTCCTGTTTTTTCCGGTCTGCCCTTCGGCCTGAATTCGAGTACTACATGATCACTATTCCCAAGTGGACTCATGTGTTCTAAAATTTCAAGTATTTCCGGTTCCTTGGTAACATTGAGTCCAATTGTGATGGTCTTCGTCCTCTAAATCTTGTGTTGCCTCTCACCCACTGGAGTACATTCTAGAATATTGTCTACTTCCATATTCAGTAATGTATGTCCCCAGGATGTTTGTCCTCTTTCAGTTGTCAAATTCTTCCAAGATATCTCTTTACAATTTATTAAAGTTTTCCATAATTGTTAATGTTTTTACTCTTCTCAGTTAATCAGTGTGAAGTGAACACTCTGATATCATCTGACATATTTATGTATTCTTCACTTCCCCACGATTTTGTTTTGGGTGAGACATAGACAACAGCAAAGTCACGCTTTCTTCTTGAATTCTCACTCTTACTTTCAACACTTCAACATTATTTTCTCCATAAGTTATTTAATTCTCTTGTAAGTAACACCACTTTTTTTTTTTTTTTTTTCTCTATTTCTCTTCAACATATTATATCTATTTTGCTCAATGTTCAGTGATTCTAATCCTTCATATAGCTTAGTCTCGGTTAATTCCACAATGTCATGCTTGTTGTCACTTAAATAGTCATT
>NC_059300.1:683717-691217 GCF_017591435.1 Portunus trituberculatus | reverse complement strand
CTTTCCCAAGCACACACACACACACACACACACACACACACACACACACACACACACACACACACACACACACACACACACACACACACACACACACACAAAGTAGAAATTCCAATTTGATACCAGGAAATGCCATGTAATAGAAATTGGTAAAGTTATAGAAGACCTACGTCGGAATATAGAATGGGAGAAGAGACTATAATGAAAAGGAGTGAAGAGAAAGACCTGGGTGTGATTATATAAGACACCATTACTTCAGAAAGACAAATTAATGGACTGTTTGCTTCAACATACAAGACACTAGCTAACATCAGGTACCGTCTGATTACATGGATAAGAGTGTGATGAAAAAGATCATAACCACTATGATAAGACCTAGACTAGAATATGCAGCTGTGGTGTGGTAAACATGTAGGTAGAAAAACATTAAGAAACTAGAAAGGATACAAAGGGCTGCTACAAAGATGGTCCCAGAAATAAAGGATCTTCCCTATGAAGTAAGACTGAAAGAAAGGGAACTACCAACTTTGAAGGACAGATGGGAAAGAGGAGACTTAGTAACGATGTATAAGTTAGTAAACAGTATAGAAAAGATAGATAGACTCTCTCTCTCTCTCTCTCTCTCTCTCTCTCTCTCTCTCTCTCTCTCTCTCTCTCTCTCACGTATTGCACCGTTGGAGTGCTGAATGATCGTTTATTGGTTAAGTTTTGTATTTTTTTCGTGTGTCTTTATACATCCGTGTGTGTGTGTTTCACTGTTTGATCTGCTGCAGTCTCTGACGAGACAGCCAGACGTTACCCTACGGAACGAGCTCAGAGCTCATTATTTTCGATCTTCGGATAGGCCTGAGACCAGGCACACACCACACACCGGGACAACAAGGTCACAACTCCTCGATTTACATCCGTACCTACTCACTGCTAGGTGAACAGGGGCTACACGTCAAAGGAGACACACCCAAATATTCCCACCCGGCCGGGGAATCGAACTCCGGTCCTCTGGCTTGTGAAGCCAGCGCTCTAACCACTGAGCTACCGGTTGTGTGTGTGTGTGTGTGTGTGTTAACAGCTCAACGTGCCTCGGAAGTAATTGCATAACACTGTTTAAAAGTTGATAGATAAGGAAAATGTGTATAGAATAATAATGAATAAGTGAAATTGCACAGTGCATCATTTAATTTTGTTTTGAATTCTGTTAATGTTTTTTTTTTATGTGTGTAATTTCTTTGTATGCGTTAGCTGAAATGTTAGCACATCTGGTTCTAGTTCAAGAAATCTCTAGTTCGAATCCTGCGTGCAGTGTGGAATTATCAGGGAAGACTGCTCGCTCCTACGTTAATGCAGAATTTGATCAAACCTCTTCAGTACCATGTTGTGTTTTCATATTCATTCTGCTGACTCTGGCAATTTGATACAGCTTCAGAAACTTAAGTTGGGGACTAGAATAGGGAAAATTTTGGCTATTAATCTTCTGACCTCCATAGGCAGTTTATAATGTAAAATAATCGTGTAATCATATTCAAGATTCATGGTGAAAAAACGTCCCAGTACTGAAGGAGTTAGACACCTAATGATAGAAGAAAGTGCATCATGTGAGCCGTAATTATTCTAAATCCACGGATCATATTCTGAAACATTTCCTTGGTGCACCTCTAGTATAACACTCAAAAGGCTCTAGTTAAAGTTACACTGGTTTAAAGAATATTTTTATGGCTCTAGTGACAGGTTACAAAGATTTCTACTTCATTATCAGGATTAACACTTGGGAACCCTGCTAATCATATATGTATCCTTTAGAAATAGTCGTGGAGGAAGGCAAGGGCGGGCGGGAAGCATGTATAGCACCCAGAGCGATTTCTTGACTTAGAAGCGTAATATATATATATATATATATATATATATATATATATATATATATATATATATATATATATATATATATATCGGTGTACCATGGTAAAACAAACGTTAGTGAACTTTCCATATCACATCTGTTATCGCTGGCGGCACGTATTACAGGAGAAACGAGTGAATTGTTCTCTTCATGTCACCAGTGGTCAGTACAACCTCGCCCTCAGAGCTCAGAGTCGTGCAGCACACGTCTAATAAAGAACATGGGTGTTCGTTATTATAAGTATCGTTCCTTGGGAATGTTTAGTCAGATCCTTGTGGGTGTTTTCTCATTGACCACGCAGAATTCTTATCAGATTATCAGTAATGTGGTGAAAACATTTATAAAAACCTCATTGATTTCAGTTGAAAAAGCGTGTGAAATGTGAGATGAAGAAAGACTCCAGACGTCAGAAAATATGCAACTTGGTATCAGAAAAATGTTTGAAAAAAGACAAAAGTATATTCCTCATGGTAACAATAGATTATGTGGTATTCATGAACTGCTTTAAGGTGCACCTACTGATTTTACTACTACATCACGAAGTAGTCGATAACAAACATGTAATATTTGTTTGTGCTATATTTGTCGAAGTCCAGAATAAACGAAATATTTCAGTACGCCATTTTTCACGTGATACTTTTTTTTCATCTTTTTTCTTGGAGTGACATTTATACCTATGACTTTTTTTCTTATTTTACCAAACATCCGATACTTCAGAAGACTGGTGGCATTTGTGGCTGCTTCTGTCTTTCCGAAGAGATAAATAAAGATATTAAGTTACTTTCTGCTATAAACTACAAAACTAATGAAGAGACTTATAGAAAAAAATGTCTTGGAAGATGTGATTATGGTAAAATGTCAGTATCTGTAATGGGATTAGACGTGTTGGCTTGTTATCACTTAACTGGCTGTAATGGGAGGACCGGAATTTTATCATTATCTTCTCATGATTTTAGTAGTAGTACATTAATCATACACCACTGAAAGGGGGAGAGATAAATTAATCCATGACAACGGGACGAGTCATATCCGTAGCCATAGCGTAGTCCGGAGGAGAAAGCACGTATGGAAGTCAGGAAACCAGTGGCAGTTGTTGTTAGAGTTTGTTTGTTGCTCAGTGTCGCCTCTGTGAAGGCACTGCTGATGCTGCGAATGCTTGTGCTGCTGATGATGATAACGATGATAAGTGGGTGCCCAGAGAGAGAGAGAGAGAGAGAGAGAGAGAGAGAGAGAGAGAGAGAGAGAGAGAGATCAATACATTATAGACTAGTTTATTGACAGAATCTTTGTAAACACACACACACACACACACACACACACACACACACACACACACACACACACACACACACACACACACACACACACACAAAGAGAACTTAAATAGCTAAAAGAACTTTACGGTGTTAAACAATACAAGGAGAAAATGTTATGAAAATTCTTTCCAGATAACAACAACCGCCACATCTTTCAAAAGACTACAAATATCTGATTTTTTTTCTTTTTTAAACAAGAACATTTAACTCAAAATTAAAAAAGAAACTAAATTACCTTTCTAAAAGAAATATGAACATTTTACTCATTTAGCTAAAAGTAAGCAGATAAATAAATACATAAACACCCTTTCTAAAAAAACAAGAGCATTTTATTCCTAAGCTAAAAGTTTAAACTCTCGTTTTAGAAACAAGAGCATTCTACTCATAAAAGCTAAAAGTTTTATCTCTCCTTTAGAGAGAGAGAGAGAGAGAGAGAGAGAGAGAGAGAGAGAGAGAGAGAGAGAGAGAGATGGTAATGATGGTTAAATTGATCTGAGGTTGTGGAGAGCCGCCGAATTTCATTATTAGTGACCTTGGCACGAGCAAAAGAGACGAGGACAGATTGTTAATTGTCATGTGTGTCTCTGTTGTCTTGGCTGTAGGTGTTGCAAGACTGTTGATTATTACAACGTGCAGAGAAGGACTTTGGGACATGGTATGCTGTAAGGCTTGAGGATGAGACGGTGGTGGTGATTTACGAGAGTGTGGCCTGCTCACCCTCTTCATACTCCACTGCCAGGCTTGAACACCTCGCCTTCCTTTCTTTCTCCACCGGCCTGTGACTGAAACGTATTATTTAAAATCTTTAATGTTGCTGCTGCTGCTGCTGCTGCTGCTGCTGCTGCTGCTGCTGCTGCTGCTGCTGCTGCTGCTGCTGCTGCTGCTGCTGCTGCTGCTGCTGCTGCTGCTGCTGCTGCTACTAAGCGTGATGTAAATAACAAACACTTGCTGTGAAAGACTATTTTTTGACCAATAATGTGTTTGTCCGTGTTTTTTTCCCCATTATGTTATTATCAGACCGCAAAGATTCTCAGCGACCTTGAACGTGGCCACAAGGAGTCGAGTCTCATGGATGGTCTGCGGTTGTGTCCTCTCGATGAAGTAATATGGCACTTTGTATTTGTTTAAACCTTTTGTTATATTTTATCTCCTTTAATTTTATCACGAGTTTTCTCTATGTTGTGGATTCAGAGAGAGAGAGAGAGAGAGAGAGAGAGAGAGAGAGAGAGAGATGAATGGCTGTTGAGGGTTGCCGTCTCTTACTGTAAGCGTGATGTAATCTGCTCTGGTCTGCTGATGAACTGTGGCGGTGGTGGTAGTGGTGGCGCTCGTGGTAGTGGTGGCACTCGTGGTGGTGGTGGTGGCGGCGGCGGCGGCGGCGGCGGCGGCGGCGGCGGCGGCGGCGGCGGAGGCGGAGGCGGCGGAAGGGAAGATAATTGGAGCTATTAATATCCTTCCTATCTCTTTCTTTTTTTTATTTTTTATTTTATTTTCCTGTCAGTCGATAACAAATGAAAATGCATAGGAATGTGCATTGTTTCTAGATGACAACCGTGCATTGCCGCTCCTTGATAGATTAATACTGTGTTAGTACAAATTATGATTTCGACTTGTCATTCATCGTAGAGGAGATCGTTGAATATTTTGTATAGCTTTTTGAATGCAAGAAACTATTTTTATGTGACCACTGAATTACGGATGATGAAGGTGTTGAAGAGGCCAGGAGGAGAGGGACAGTGGATGCAGTGTGTAGGGAGAGGACTGACAAGTGAGGTTTTTAGGCCACGTGTTGAAGGAGTGTTTGTTGGGAATGACTGACGCAGGATCAAGAGGGACATATTTTATGAAGCTTATGGACAGCCTTACAGGAGATATGGCGGGAGACACAGTGGTAAAGGGCAACAAAAAGACGAATAAAGAATAGAACATAATAAGATGGTTAACCCTTTGAATACCATGTCGCAATTCCATATTCATTCTGGTTGTTATTTTGCGATTTTTATACAGCTTCTGAAACTTATGTAATGATTGAAATAGTGAAGACTGGCCATTAATCTTCTGACCTCCATATACCCTTCCATTGTAAGTGAAATGGTCTAACTGTATATATATTTTAATGTAAAAATATGTTCCAGTACTCAAGGGGTTAAATAAAAGTAGATGTGATTATGGTTATCAGTATCACAAAACCTTCACCGCAGCAAATAAGAGGATCCTGAAATGTACAAGTGTCATTAGGATAAAGGGCTCTACTTTGAAACACTTCTGCACTGTACCGTCCCTACCTGCGAAACCCTTTAGTTGAAGTTACATGGTTTTTGAATTATGTTTTGATGGTCCTTGTGACGGATGAACAACATTGCACATTATTAAGCTGAGAAGCACTCTTGGGAACGCGGCTAACAATCTCTGCGA
Source organism: Portunus trituberculatus (assembly GCF_017591435.1). Lineage (NCBI taxonomy): Eukaryota > Metazoa > Arthropoda > Malacostraca > Decapoda > Portunidae > Portunus > Portunus trituberculatus. The sequence goes on along the minus strand of NC_059300.1, from coordinate 685,592 downwards.
CGGTGAACGAGCAATTTTTATGGTCCTAGTGACAGATTAACAAACTACACATTATTAACAGGAGAAGCATTCTTGGAAACTGCTAACCTTGTAAGTAGCAGTAAACGAGCTGAGCGTTTCAGAATACGGGTTTGATACGGTTACTTCATCCTCTGTTGACAATCGTTATTGGTCGCTTTTGGGCTGTAGTTAAGCTTTTCATATACTAAATCGATACAGGTCAGCTACTTACGTTTGAAGACGTGGTACGTAATGTTTTGATAGGTTTGTAGGCCGTCAAGGATGCTGCTGTGAAGGTTATCAGAGGTTTCATTATGGTAAAGGTTATCGTGTGCAGTACATAACTTCTTGTACACTATATAAAGAATTGCGATTTTTTATTTGTTGGTGTTGTTATTATTGTTGTTTTTGTTTTTGTTTTTGCTGGTAGAAATAGTAGTATAGGAGTAATAGTATGTAGTATTAGACTGTTTTGTTGTTATGGTTATGCTGGTTGTGGTTATACAGCAACAATAACAACTGTTGCTGCCGCCTATTAAGATAGTATGCATTGACCAATTGGTTGACTGACTCACTGACTGTCTGAATGACTGATTGACTTATTACTTAAGTAATTGATTGATATGTATTAATTCGTCTCAGCAACAGGTCCTCGAGGCGCAGGGGAGGAGGAGGAGGAGGAGGACGGGGTGTCTTGGCCGCCATAGGTACGTGTCCCAGGCGATGACCTTCATTCCCCAGACCTTCATACATTTACATCCCTTGCGTACTAATTCATGTGGCGAGGAGCGGGAAGTGCAGGGATGACTTCCAGCATAAGTATTGTATCGGTATATATGTGTTGTGGTGATAGAGATTATGATGTGGGGTAGTGAGTGCATACCAAGAGGGGCGTGGCGGATTGCGGGCTACTCGTCGCCTTGTTTTTATGAAGGCACATGCGCACGACGTCACAGTGAAGGAAAACTGTTCTTGATCCTGCTCGTCTATTGTCTCCGCCTTGGACATGTCAGGCTGCGAGGGAAGGCCTGAGGAAACTGACTGACAGGGTGATAAAAGAGTTACGATTGAGGTTGATTCGTATTGTATTTCTTTTATGGATTGTTTAAAGCGGGAAATAACTACAGGAAATATTTCATTTTAGGTTAGACTTGGTGAAATGATTTGATCTTTGTTATTATCGAGAAAAGAGATATCGATGTTATTAATGATTTATTCTTGACTTACATTATCATTATGCAGTGCTGGGCCGAAAGGGAAGATATCTTACCAGCTTAACTTTTTTTTTTATATAATTAGTCAGGATTGTCAAAAAAAAAAAAAAAAAAAAAATATATATATATATATATATATATATATATATATATATATATATATATATATATATATATATATAATTCTTATTGCATTTTTCCCTTTTTTGTTTTTTTGCTGCTGAACTTACAACTTATTCGTGTCTTTCACTATCATGAAGATGTAAAAAGGGATGATAAAAAACACTTGGCTGCTTCGCCGTGCTTACAATTCTTCATTGTCCTCTTTATGAACAATACGAGGAAAAAAAATATTGAACATTACAGCTTCATGTCTTTTTTTCTGTGTATCAGGAAGATGTGAAACAATACAATTGACTACTTCTGTCATTATACATAATGTGTCATTACTTTATTTTTATGATTCATGGAGAGAATTACTGAAAATTATCAACGGAAGCTGGTGGTGGTGGTGGTGGTGGTGGTGGTGGTAATTCTCAAGGTGAGGCGTATGACAATAGGAAGACCGCTCATCATTTCCTCAGCCTTGTGGCAGCCCTCATGCGACTCATCTGTGTCTGAAGTTTCTGTTATGGATGGATGGTATTGGGGTTTTCAATAG
>NC_059300.1:676217-678717 GCF_017591435.1 Portunus trituberculatus | reverse complement strand
TGTATTTTATGGATATTTTTTCATAATCCTACTTTGCTTGTTTTTATTCTTGTCATATTTTTGTTAATGTAACAATTTTAATGTTTCTCTGTTTTACCTCATCCTTTCACACACCTGCTCTACCCTCACCTTCCTGCACTTTGTCTCTCACTCAACTGCTGCTGCATTCTTTCATAATGTCCACTCCTCACTTACTCTTATTACGCTGCGCCACTCTTCCTGCAAAAAATTTCGCTCCTTCCTCTTACTTATAAACATTGCGACGCTTATGGTCTCATTCTGCGCCAGCTCTCCTCCTCAAGTGCCCCATTACGACGCCATGTGAAACCAATTCTTGTGGAAAGTTCGCAGGTATTTTGGCGAGGCGGCAGCGGCGGTGTTCCCAAATAGTAGGTGGGTTAGTGGCTGCGCGGTGCTGGGGCCAGGGGCGTCAGGTGGTCGGGTTTGCAGCGACAGGTGATGTAAGGCGTGAGGTGCATAGGAGCGGCGCCAGGTGTGTTGGTGGCGTGTACGTAACTGAAGGGGTGTGGGGCTTTAGATAGCAGGGCTGTGTTGTGGCTCTTCAAGGTGGTGGCGCTGGTGGTAGTGGTGGTAGTGAGGGTATTCATATGCGATCAGTTTTTTTTATAAGTAATTCATGTTTTGATGTATGTTGTGTGGTATTTTGAACGCTAGATATTGAAGATTTGTTGGAATTTATGATTATTATTTTTTTTCATTCATCTTGTTATATCTTCAGCACCATCACCACCAGTAACAAAAACGATGACTACTACTACTACTACTACTACTACTACTACTACTACTACTACTACTACTACTACTACTACTACTACTACTACTACTACTGGTAAAGGAGGAGGTGGCTGAAGGTTGTGATATTCTCTCTCTCTCTCTCTCTCTCTCTCTCTCTCTCTCTCTCTCTCTCTCTCTCTCTCTCTCTCTCTCTCTCTCTCTCTCTCTCTCTCTCTCTCTCTCTCTCTTTTGTCACGATTTCCCGTTTGTCTCTCAGTGTTTGCATGTTGTGTTTATAGTGCGTCTGTCTGTCTGTCTGTCTAGTCCGTCTTGTGTCTCATTCTCTTGTCACTTTGTCCCTTGCTCCTCGTGTAATTCACCTCGGTTGCCTGCTGGTCACCCAGCCAGTCTTCCCCATTACGGAGCGAGCTCAGAGCTCATAGACCGATCTTCGGGTAGGACTGAGACCACAACACACTCCACACACCGGGAAAGCGAGGCCACAACCCCTCGAGTTACATCCCGTACCTATTTACTGCTAGGTGAACAGGAGCCACACATTAAGAGGCTTGACCATTTGCCTCGCCGCTCCCGGGACTTGAACCCGGCCCTCTCGATTGTGAGTCAAGCGTGTTAACCACTACACTACGCGGTGTGTGTGTGTGTGTCTGTGTCTGTCTGTCTGTCTGTCTGTCTGTTTGTCTGTTTGTCTCTCTCTCTCTCTCTCTCTCTCTCTCTCTCTCTCTCTCTCTCTCTCTCTCTCTCTCTCTCTCTCTCTCTCTCTCTCTCTCTCTCTCTCTCTCTCTCTCTCTCCCCCCCACGTGTGCTGTATGGCCTCCCGTGGCCTAGGTAGCGTCCCTTATGTGTGTCACTTCAGGTCATGCCTCCGTGGGCTCTTTCTGCGGGCTGGACACAAAGGGCGACGCTCATCAGACAAGACAGTGGCTGCCCATTGTGGTGGTGTCGCAGGAGAACGGGTCTGCTGCTGCTGCTGCTGCTGCTTCTCCTCCTTCCCGTTATGTCTGGAGAGAGAAGGGTGCATGTCAGGAGCAAAGGAAGGGTTCGAAGAGGAAGAGAGAACTGTTGCAGTGGTGGTGGTGGTGCTGGTTGTGGAAGTAGTGGATGAATAAATTAATTAGTCCGAGTTTGTAAAACTGAAGGGTACCTGAGGAAAGGTTGATGTAGTAAGAGTCATGGTGGTGGTGGTGATAATGATGATGGTAGCAGCAGCAGCAGCAGTAGTAGTAGTAGTAGTAGTAGTAGTAGTAGTAGTAGTAGTAGTAGTAGTAGTAGTAGTAAAGGAATGAAAAAAAATAATAGGAACAAGGTGCAAATTCACTGGTCTTGTTACGTTCACTGCAGGCTATAACCGTCTTTGTCACGCCCACTGCAGACTGGGCCGATTCTTGACACGTTCCAAGAGGAACGAATCCTTGCTGCCCGACCAGGCGGTATAGGAACTGAGTTGGAAATACACACTTCGCCCCGCTAGGCAGACTGTGGTGCCCGGGCCCAGTCCTTTCCTGAATCACGGGTGGAATTCCTCGTGGAATATCCATAGAATTTATACGTATTTTTCTGGGGAGAGAGAGAGAGAGAGAGAGAGAGAGAGAGAGAGAGAGAGAGAGAGAGAGAGAGAGAGTGTGATCTAGTGTTGTCAGCGGGAAAGATATGAAGAAATAGTGATGAAAGAGATGCGGAAGAAACTAAAAATGATTGTAGGGGAGATTGAATATTGTCGTGTATGGAACAGCGGCGTTAGGAA
>NC_059300.1:636217-663717 GCF_017591435.1 Portunus trituberculatus | reverse complement strand
CAGCAAATAATAATACTATATATAAAAAAATCAGAAGAAAAAAAAAAACTGGACTGAGAAAGACAGGAGAAGAGGACGTACGAATAATGGCCCTAATTAGCTGCTACCCTCTACCTGTCACCTTGTTTACCTGTGCACCCTGTACTCACCTGTCCTCCCGCCGCGCCTCGCCATGCTCTCCCCGGGCGCCCGTCACTCCCCAGCCTGTTTGTTCCCGTTTGTTGAAAGTGTGGATATTACTGTTTGTTTGTCTTGAGGTTCCGCGGCTGTTTGGGGTCTCTCTCTCTCTCTCTCTCTCTCTCTCTCTCTCTCTCTCTCTCTCTCTCTCTCTCTCTCTCTCTCTCTCTCTCTCTCTCTCTCTCTCTCTCTCTCTCTCTCTCTCTCTCTCGTCAGTAGTGTGTTAGTAGTCACTGGTACAGGGTAGTGTGGTTCCATAGAGTGTTGTTACCGTGGAGAAGGTTGTTGCGTGGAGTGGCAGATTGCTAATTTTCTCTATGCAAGTCTTTACTGGGTGATTTTTGTAAGGGAAGTCACTGGTTGATGTTTTGTTATCCTCGTGGTATTTGTCACGCGTTGTATTATCAATCACTCAATGCTTTCATCGGTACTTTTCTTATAACAGTGATGGTTAATTGAGTTTTGTTATTGTTTTTTTTTTTATTCATGGTGGAATATTCTTATGAAAATATCGGTAAAATAATTAAACGTCATTAGTTATAATTATTGTATTTCATATCATTGGGAAGTTTAATATTACCATTTATCTGCCAAAACCCTTCATCTCATTGATACTGTCTTTATTCAATTTTTTTATCTAGTTTTGTGTTGACTTGTTATTGTTGTCGTTGTTGTTGTTGTTGTTGTTGTTGTTGTTGTTGTTGTTGTTGTTGTTGTGGTCGTGATCCTGAACATATGTATATATTTGTAGACACTGTTAGCCCAACGTTGTTTTTATAAGGTTGTTTGTAAATGATGAACGTCAATTTGTCATATTCACCTTTTTACAACAACAACAACAACAACAACAACAAGGTGCTGCTGCTGCTGCCGCCACCTGATAACATATCCATATAAAACGTCCAGAACGATAAAAATCACCCTCCGATTTTTTTCACCTCTCGCTTTCCAACACTGGTGGAAGTAATGTTCGATCCGCGGCCTGTGCTATGCTGTGGTGCGGAGAGTGTTTCCGGCACAGTGTTTCTGGCCATTAGTGTTGCGAGTAGAGGCAATTGGACTCAGAGGAATAGAAAATGTGTTGACGGTTTTATTAGATCTTGTCTTTAGAAATAGAAATACATATATACTTCATTTGTATCGTATGAATTTGAGAGGAGAGTGAATCATGTCATCTAGTTTTTCTAGTTTTTATTCTTGCGGGTTTTCTTCCGCTTTTTTTTTATTTTCCATGTATTGCAACTTTTCTTGGATACTTTTTTTCTCATGTTTTTTTTTATAAGTTTGCGTCAAGTTACAAAAAGTAAGTAAAGAAGTAAGTGTTCAAAAATTCGTTTTTTTTTTTTTTTTTTTATTTATTTTTTTTTATTTTAGTTTGTGAACTCTCCAATTTGTCAGTCATCAGGGAACCCAGCGACAAAAAACCGCAAGGGGAAAGTGAGCAAAGCAAATAAGTAAACGTGTAAAAAGTGTCAACCATGAATATTTGTAGGCACTGAAACCGGTCAACACACACACACACACACACACACACACACACACACACACACACACACACACACACACACACACACACACACATATGGAACCATTTCTTTTATATTTGCATTTTTCTCAATTCTTGTTATTTATTCACGGGCGTGCAACAACACCTCTGCATGGCGTTGCTCTCCTATTCTTGCAACACTTCCTGGTCCTCCTGCGCGCTCCCCTTTAGGCCTCACTCCCGCCCTGGTGTCATATCACTCACTCCTCCTCCGCCTCTTAGCCATTTCCTTTGTTTTCCATCCCGTGCTCAGCTAGTCTTACCTCATTCTTGCTTCCTCCTTCCTTCCTTTCTTCCTTTCATGTCTTTTTTCCCCTTTGTTCCTTTCTTCATATCTCTCTCTCTCTTTCTCTCTCTCCATCCGTCTTTTCTTTCTTCCTTCCCTTCTGTCTTCCTGTCTTTCTTCCCGTCTCCCCTCCCCTTTTTTTTTTTCTTCTCCCTCCTTCCCTCACTTCACTCATGACGCTACAGACACACTCCCAAGACAACACACATCTACACAATACAAAGCAAATTATTACATGACGAACCCAACATCACAAACATTCTTGCACTGGTGTTGTGTTAATTTTGATAACTTTCTCTATTACACCTAGCAAGTCTTTTCTCTTTTTTCATCCAGACAGGTAGATTTCTCCTTCCCCTTCTATTCCTTCCTCTCTCCTCCTCCATCGCACGTCTTTCCTTGCGTCATGGCACCTCAGCACACCTCTCCCTTCCCTCTCTCATCTTTCAGCCTTCCTCTCTCACTCCCTGCCTCGGTGCAAGCAAAGGTGAAACTCCTCGGTGGTGACTTCACAACTAATATGTCAAGACCTTTATGTTTTATGGCATATAGACTCGCGTGTTTCAAGGTTTATCCTGAACTTTGCCCCTTACTCCTCTCCCCTCCTCTCCCCACCCCACCACTCCCCTTACCCCTTTAGTCGCCCACACTAGGCACTTCACTGGCTGACTCTACGCGCACTGACTTCTCGAATGCATATATCACTTTGGTCTAGCGGACAACGTGATATTTTAAAGGTATTGCGAGAGGGGATGGTGTGGAGGGGCAGTCTCTCTCTCTCTCTCTCTCTCTCTCTCTCTCTCTCTCTCTCTCTCTCTCTCTCTCTCTCTCTCTCTCTCTCTCTCTCTCTCTCGTTTGCCTGTCATTAAATTGTCATTATGAAGACAGACGGAGAGGAGGTGATGTGTGTGTGTGTGTGTGTGTGTGTGTGTGTGTGTGTGTGTGTTTGAATTTGTGTTTGTACATGTCCAGTCCTTTCCTAATTCTTGGAAGTTTCTCTCTCTCTCTCTCTCTCTCTCTCTCTCTCTCTCTCTCTCTCTCTCTCTCTCTCTCTCTCTCTCTCTCTCTCTCTCTCTCTCTCTCTCTCTCTCTCTCTCTCTCATTGAAGGAGATGATGCTCGAGAGGAATTTTACATTACTCACTCATAAAGGAATGAAAAAAGGTTGGGAAAAAATATTCCACATAAATTGAATATGCGACGATACATGCATGTCAGTGGCCTGAGAGAGAGAGAGAGAGAGAGAGAGAGAGAGAGAGAAATCTGCGCATCGGAGACATGAGGCGAAGTGAGAATATTACGTGAGACATGAGGCGAAGTGAGAATATTACGTGGTGAAAAAAAGGACATCACCAAAACAATACATTCTTAACCAGGACATCACCAAAACAGTAATTCTTAACCAGGACATCACCAAAACAGCACCTTCTTAACACCAGGACATCAAGACAGTACATTATTAACCAGGACATCACCAAAACATTACCTTCATAACACCAGGACATCACCAAAACAACAATTCTTAACCAGGACATCACCAAACCGGTAATTTTTAACCAGGACATCACCAAAACAGTAATTCTTAACCAGGACATCACCAAAACAGCACCTTACCAAGTCTGCCAATAAATACACAAGTTGGCAACTTTTCACCAGTGCTGTGTATGGGATGTCAAGTACACTATTACAAGAAATAATGAAATCCCAACTTTTGTTCTCAAACAATTAATTCATTCTCTTTATTACATTTGTCTAATAGAAACATTGATTTCTTTCATATTTTCTCATTGAAATTCCTGTGTTTTCTGTACTTACAACAAAGTGTAAATAATTTTACATATGAATCAACTATAGATTAATGGACTAATGTGGTATAATGATGCTTTTGAAGTTTTGAAATTAAAAATTCTTTTTAACTTGGGTAATGTGTAAACACTATGCTCCCATAATAACACAAAGTGTTTAATATAAAATGCCATCACAGTATGAAAAAAAAAAATAACTCGGACATCGTGAAGTGATTCAAGTAAAAAAATCATTTAAATAAAAAAAATCGATTTAAATAAAAAAAAAAATCCGATTTAAATATAATTTTTTTTATTTGAAAAAAAAACATGATTTTTTCCAACCCTGACCAAAACTAATTCTTAACCAGGACATCACCAAAACATTACCTTCATAACACCAGGACATCACCAAAACATTACCTTCATAACACCAGGACATCACCAAAACATTACCTTCATAACACCAGGACATCACCAAAACATTACCTTCATAACACCAGGACATCACCAAAACATTACCCTCATAACACCAGAACATCACCAAAACATTACCTTAATAACACCAGGACATCACCAAAACATTACCTTAATAACACCAGGACATCACCAAAACATTACCTTCATAACACCAGGACATCACCAAAATATTACCCTCATAACACCAGAACATCACCAAAACATTACCCTCATAACACCAGAACATCACCAAAACATTACCTTAATAACACCAGGACATCACCAAAACTGTAATTCTTAACCAGGACATCACCAAATCATTACCTTCATAACACCAGGACATCACCAAGACAGAACATTCTTGACCAGGACATCACCAAACCCGTATTTTCTTAATGGCATCAACAAAATAATGCATTCATAACTTAGAACATCACCAAAAACTTTATAAAACCAAAAAAAAAGTGACATGTGAGGCAGACAGAGCCAATATTGCAAAACACATCTGCGCCGCACCTCCCCGACATTGAAAAGCCTCTATAAATTACACCGGTTCCTTCAATTTTTTTTTTTTTCATGGTTGTAGTGACATATTAACGAAATTTTAGCATTATTAACCCCTTGAGTACCATGACGCGTTTCCATATTCATTCTCCTTACTATTTAGTGATATTATACAGCTTCAGAAACTTTTGTCGGGGATTAGAATAGTGAATACTGTGGCCATTAATCATCTGACCTTCAAAGACCCTTCCTAATGTTTATAAAATGGTATTATCGTATACAAATCTCAAGGTAAAAATGTGTCCCAGTACTGAAGAGGTTAAGAGGAGAAACACTCTTTTGAGAACTATGTGAATCATCTCTCTGGCCTTGGCAAATAATCGTGGTGAGAGAGCACAACGTTTCTGAATTGGTGCTTAGGACATCATAAGCGAGGACATGAGTGACGGGAACACCTGCGTGAGTGAGTTGTGGCCATGAGAGCTGCGTGGACCCAATCAGTCGGCGGCTTTGAGGGCAAATTGCAGCCTTCCCTTGATTAATTGGCAGTTGATGCTTCTCACTCTGCCTCCCTTCCCGTGACCAGCACCCAGCCTCCCTCTCCTTCTCTCCCTCCGATGGTCAGTCAGTGGTGGTGTTGGTGTTGGTTGTTATGGCGGTGTAAATGAAATGTATATAGTGAGGTATTGTGTGTTGATGTGTTTACTGAAGGAATGTGTCTTTGTTTATTTCTTAGGTTCCTTGGTTTCTTGGTGCTGATCCTTTTTGTTTGTTGTTGTTAGTCTTGTTGCCATCTGTTAGTTATATTGTTTTTTTTTTTCTTCTTAACGTATGTTTGTTTTTTTATGGAAGTTTTGGTGGTCCAGTGTGGCACAGAAAGGCATGCAGGGAGGAGCACAGTGGATGCTTTCTGTCTTTTCCATTCTCTAGCTGTTTTCTTTTAAATGCTCCTCTTTCTTCCTGTTCTGTTTAAAGCTTTTATTTATTCATATTTTCATTGATTTTTTTATTAATTTTCTTCATATCCTCGTAAATACAGGTTGCAGTGGAAACAAATATGCGACACAAGTTTGTCAAAAGTTGGAGGGATGTCATCATTTCCGTAGCTTTGCCATGTGATGCAGGTGTAAGGTTTGTCAGGAAGCTGAATTATGAGCTGGCTAGCGTAACGTAGTACAGATACACTTTGTTTGGGGTTTGTTTTTTTTCGCAGGATTTCACGCGCTGCTGGCCTCTCCAAAATGCCGCTGGACCGCTTCGTGAACAGTTATGGCTACCTTGATGTTTTCGATTTGAGATGTAAATGAATATCTGACAAAAAGGTCTTGATGGTGTTTTTTTGTGTTTCTTTGGCCAGTATTTTGAAGCTCCTCGTTCTCTTATAATAATTGTTTTTAAATTCCACATGCAAAATTAGGCGGATTTTTAAATTGCTTATTTCTTTCACTGATGATGCAGAGTCGTTTTTAAACTATTACTAGAAACAAAACCGATCCGGAAAAGCCAGTAACTTTTTACGAGACTAGCGAAAGTTATCGATATGAAAAGAGAAATGTGAAAGAGAAAAGAATAAAAGTTATTTATCTTAGGAAATTCTATTACTTTTTCATGTTATCAATTAAGTATTCCTTATTTAGTACGCTATATGACCCCATTGTTGCGGCACCTTGAAAAAAATTACCTTAAAAAAATCAGTCAATTAGCCAGACGGTTTAGTGCAGCGTGGCGAGACGGCTTTCTTAACGCCTCCCGCTTTGCCGTTAATGGAGTTCTTTGTTCTGCGGTGGAGTCAAGTAGATCGATGATGAGGTGAGCCGTGCACCAACAAGACCCACAAGGTGACGAGTCTATCAGCAGCACCAGCACCAGCAGCCACCTGAGCGGCAGCCCGGGTGGCGCCCATTACTCACACCTGTCGCCACCTCACCTGTACTGCGAGGCTTCATTATTTTCACCAAGTACACACACACACACACACACACACACACACACACACACAGAGAGAGAGAGAGAGAGAGAGAGAGAGAGAGAGAGACTTCATACTTGACATTATATTGGCTTGTTAGATGGTCGTGCACTGATAAGGAAAATAATTAATGATAATGTAGCTCAGACTCATTAACTACACAGAGAGAGAGAGAGAGAGAGAGAGAGAGAGAGAGAGAGGAGAGGAGAGGACGTTGCCTTGATTGCCTTTTCACTCACCAATTAAACGCTTAAATAAGATAGGTGAACAACGAGCAAGTCCCCATCCCTCTCCACCATTCCCTACTCCCTCTCCTTCCCCCCGCGCCCCCATCCCTCCACCTCTCCTTCCCCATCCCATTCCATCCCCTGACAACCCACCCGACCTCGTAGCAGCAATGATACACTCCCCTCTCCCTATTCCTCCCCACCAGCCGCTCTCCTGTATACGGCGAGGCAATGGGGAGTGTGGCGACGAGGTGTTCAGGCTATCAGAGTCATTACCTGGCTAAGGGGAAGGTAATTACTGGCTTGGGGAATACAGGTGTCATGAGATTTCAGGTGTGCAGTTAACATTACACAGGTAGCTGGCTTTACCGTGTGTGTGTGTGTGTGTGTGTGTGTGTGTGTGTGTGTGTGTGTGTGTGTGTGTGTGTGTGTGTGTGTGTGTGTGTGCGCGCGCGTCGTGGGAAGTGGTAACTGGGTCCGTGGGAGCGATGTTAAATGATACAGTAGCTGTTAATGGAAATGTTTTATTTATAATATTTTTTTCTTTCTTTTTTTTCGTTTTTGCTCTTTATGTCTAACGTCTCTCTCTCTCTCTCTCTCTCTCTCTCTCTCTCTCTCTCTCTCTCTCTCTCTCTCTCTCTCTCTCTCTCTCTCTCTCTCTCTCTCTCTCTCTCTCTCTCTCTCTCATTTCATTCCCTATCCCTCTAACACGGAAGAACTGAGAGAAGAATATGAAGTGAAGAGAGAGAGAGAGAGAGAGAGAGAGAGAGAGAGAGAGAGAGAGAGAGAGAGAGAGAGAGAGCATAATTAGAACACGCGAATGGTGCATGTTATCGCGGTGTACAAGAGTTTACATCATGGAGGAAAGCGGTCATGGTGGTAGTGTAATCGTGGCCACCAACAGCCAGGGAAGACTGAACCGGCCACGATTAGCACCTGGCCGACCTGACTCTGGCTTTCTCCTGCGTCAGCTCCTAGATGATAGTGCTAGTATTTGTGGTGGTAGTGGTGTTGGTGGTGTTGGTAGTGATTGTAGTGGCTCTGTGTAAAATCCAAAACTGATCCCCTCTCCGTGATCCTCAATCTAATGTAGCTGTAATAATTTCTCCCTGATCAGTTTCCATAACCTAACCTAGCTTAAACTAACCTAACCTAATCAAGTACAGTTTTCCCAGCCTAATGGAACCTAACCTAACCTAACCTAACCCAATCTAACCTAACCTAACCTAACCTAACCAAATCTAACCTAACCTAACCTAACCTAACCTAACCAAATCTAACCTAACCTAACCTAACCAAATCTAACCTAACCTAACCTAACGTAACCAAATCTAACCTAACCTAACCTAACCAAATCTAACTTAACCTTTATTGGCTTAGTCTGGCTTTTATCATGGAAGAAAAAAAAACAAACAGAGTAGAGTGTTACAAGAAATAAAAGCTCAAGATGCACTACATGGACGAGTATCGCGGTCATCTCAGTCACTCGTTCACTGTAGGCGGACGAAAACGCATTAAAATTTTTACCCTCTCTTTGCCCACTTCTCAACGGGTGAATAAATGTGACGAAGTCTTTGGTAAACTCTTGACTCGCTTCTTGATGTGGGCGGGAACTCGAGACCTCAGTAGGGACGAATACTATATTGTCTTTAGAGAACTGAGTATTTCTGGAACTCTTGGCTTGACAATGAGTAGTTCAGAGTGGCAAAATTCTTCACTTGAGGTGGAATAAAACAACAACCCAAGGACTGAAGATAACAGTTCGTCCCTCAAGACTGTCAACACTCGACTTCAATGCCAGACCTGCGCAAAATTTGAAAAGAGAGGGAGAAATAAAAAAAAAGAATGAGATAAACAGAGATAGAAGAGAATAAGGAATTAAGTGAAGATGGTAGACAAGAACATAATAAGAGAGAATAGACAAGTATTAGAGTGACGAATAGGGAATGAAATAAGAGAAAAGACAAGAAAAGAATGAGAGAGAAAGAGAGGTATGAGGGAGAAAAGAATAGCAAATTGAATAAGGAGTCAAGGAAAGGATTAGATAAAACAAGAAATAAAAGGAAGAAGAGGCTAGGGAATGAAATAAGAGAGAAAAGAGTCTACAAATTAATAAGAGAGACACGATAGATATGAAAGAAAAAATAGATGATAAGGATGCGTACAAAGAAGTGAGTGGGACAAGGAAGGAAAAAAGGGAAAACCAGATAAAGAAGAGTGAAGGGAACAAATTGATAATGGCATTGAAGAAGGAAGGGAGATAGACGAAGAAAGAGTAAAATGAACAAGAAGACAATATGATAACACAAGAAAGAAAGGAGAGGAAGAAAAGGAGAGAAAAATAGATAGCAAGAAGATAACGGAACACAAAAAAAGATGAACAAGGAAAAACATTTATGAAACAACACAAAAATAAGGAAACAAAGAAAGGAAGTGAAAGAGAAACGAAAAAGAAAGGGAAGGGATGCAAGAACTGAATAATGAAGTGCAAAAAAACACGAAGGAGAGAGAGAGAGAGAGAGAGAGAGAGAGAGAGAGAGAGAGAGAGAGAGAGAGCACAAGGAAAGAATCGAATATACAAGAGCAGAACAAGAAGACAAAAGAAAACGATACGAGGCTTGATTGATTGACAGAAGACGCTGCAACAACGAGGTCATATGATGCTGTCCACAATAAGGAGAGAGAGAGAAAAGAAAAACAAAACTGGAGAGTAAGGAAAATTATTAGAGGGATTAGATGATAAAACGAGACAAAACCTAATCATTATACATATTCTGCTACTTCTTAATCACATCTTTACACGCTGGTACTCCTTTCACGTATACTTACTGTTAGTGGTGCCATTCCTCGTCCCTTCCGCACCCTACTATTCCCTATCCTATCTTTTCTTTTTTATGTAAGAGGGAAAAACTGGCCAAGGGCAACAAAAATGATTGTTCAAAAAGGCACAGTCCCCGAACATGGTCGAGAGAGCTTAGCCAAAAGAATGGGATAAGTGAATTCACAAGTAGGTAGATGGAAATACAGAAGGAGGTAGAGAATTGCAGAGTTTACCGGAGAAAGGGATGAATGATTGAGAGTACTGGTTAACTCGTGCATTGGAGAGCTGGACACAATAGGAATGAGGGAAAGAAGAAAGTTTTGTGCAGTGAGACCGCGGGAAGAGGGAAGGCATGCACTTAGCAAGATCAGATGTATACCTTGTTGTTTTTATCGTAAAACCCGACATGCTCAATTCTCTCTCTCTCTCTCTCTCTCTCTCTCTCTCTCTCTCTCTCTCTCTCTCTCTCTCTCCTCCTATCAACTTTTACCGGTGTATTTTTGTTCTTTCACTGGTATTTCTGGTTCTCCTTTGTTTTTACCTCTCAGTCTCTCCCTTGTTCCCACCTTTCCAGTCTTCTCTTCTTTCTATTTATTTTTTCTTACTTTTCCTTTAGTATTTATCCTTTTTATTTTGCTTTTCTTCTTTTTTTTTATTTGTTCCTTCTTACTTTTCATCTTCCATTCTCGTAGTTTTCTCTTCTGCTCTTCCTGTCTCTCTTTTATCATGCTTCTCGTTACTTTTTTGCGTATTCCTCAGTTTTCTCTCCTTCCTTTTCTATCTTGTTACTTCTTTGTCTCTCTTTCGCTCCTGATTTTCTTCTCTTAACTCACTTTTGTTTAATCTATTTCTCTTCATCTTTCTTCTTGCATTTCTCCTCCCTTAGTTACTCCTTCTCTTCTTACCTTCCATCCTCCAACAGTCTCCTCGCCTCCTCGCCAATCCCTAACGCTCCACTACACAGCCTGAGGGTTAAATGTTTCATTACGCGCTACAAGTACACGCCGTCTTCCTCTCAGAGCTACCAGCCGCCTTTTTTTCATGACCTCAGTGCATAGCCGCCACTCTGAGCCAGGCCGAGGAGAGATGCACTGCTAATGTTCCGTGTCCAAGAACTACGTGGTGTGTTGAGGATGCGTGTACAGGTGTGGGGAATGTCAAGGTGGCTCCGAGTGGCAGATGTGGTGTTTTGTAGGCTGTGTTTAAGGGTGTAGGATTAACATTAGGGTGTTTTTGAGTGGTGTTTTGATGTGTTGTGAGGGTGTAGGATGCTAGATTATTTTTTTTATGTAAGATGGGGGAAAATTGGCTAAGAGCAACAAAAACTAGTAAAAAAAAAAAGGCCCACTTAGATGCCAGTTCCCGAACACGGCCGAGAAAGGTAGCCAAAAGAAAGGGATAGATATATTTAAAAACTTCATCCATAAATGAGTTGAGGACATAGGTAGGTGGAATACAGAAGCAGGTAGGGAGTTCCAGAGTTTACCAGACAAGGGGGTGAATGAATAATTGGGATTACTGCTTA
Source organism: Portunus trituberculatus (assembly GCF_017591435.1). Classification (NCBI taxonomy): domain Eukaryota; kingdom Metazoa; phylum Arthropoda; class Malacostraca; order Decapoda; family Portunidae; genus Portunus; species Portunus trituberculatus. The sequence continues at coordinate 652,423 of NC_059300.1, read as the reverse complement.
GAGAGTCTTGTGTTGGTCTTGTGTGGGTTTAAGGGGCGGTAGTTTTAAGGGTGTAAGATGTAAAAGGGTGAGGATTCAGGTGGGTTCTACGGTGATGTGGTGGTGTTGAAGGTGTATAAGTGTGTTTGTGAGGGAAAGGTGTGTTTAAGCTGTTTTTTTTTTTCTAATATTTATTTTCATGAGCTGAGTTCAAGGGGGTAATAAGACTGTTTTAGGAGTGTTTTTGAGTAATATATACTGGTGTGGTGCTTTTGAAGACACCAGGAAAAAATACTTCAAGATCGTTAAAGATGTTAGGATGTGGTGCACCGTGCAAGTTCTCTCTCTCTCTCTCTCTCTCTCTCTCTCTCTCTCTCTCTCTCTCTCTCTCTCTCTCTCTCTCTCTCTCTCTCTCTCTCTCTCTCTCTCAAGCTATCTTTTTTTAATTGTAACCTCAGAGTCTTTGTGATGACTTAAGATGTACCAATACAAGAATTTTTACTGATATCAATACCGATACCACAAAATTTGTCCAATACCGATACTACTACCGATACCGATACCGATACCACTATTGATACTGATAACAGTGCAAAGGAAACAAGTATATAAGATTGTTGCCCACAACCGTATGTGAGGTTTTTTTAAGTTTGGTATTATTATTATTATTATTATTATTATTATTATTATTATTATTATTATTATTGTTGTTGTTATTTTATATTACTCTCATTATTATTATTATTATTATTATTATTATTATTATTATTATTCAGTTAGGATATAGGATAGTTGTGATGGTAGATAAGATTACATTATATTCGATTAGTTTACATAAGTTAGATTAATAATTCCAGGACAAATTAAAAGTTGTGAAAATAACAAGGGTGATCACGAACAAACTTTTACCCTGCAATCTAGATAGCACACTGTCCATATAAGGAAATAGCCAATTTAAAAAAAATAAATATTTGTATCATATTTTCTGACTTTGTAAAAAGACGCGTAGACTGTCATTTGTCCAGTTTGAGCAATCTATAGGCAAATTATAAATCATACTGAATGTAATGGAACCCCATATTTTGTCCATAGGCGGAAAATCCGTGACATGAATTATAAATATCGCTAAACGCTCCTATAATCGTCACCCGCACGTTGCTCTCCAATAATCTGAGTTGCCAAAAACGTATGTATTACAGCAACATTTCCAGTGCAATGTTACCACGGGAGCGTAAAAATCCAACAGTGCGCAGAACATCCTGCCGGATTAAGCGTGCACACACACACACACACACACACACACACACACACACACACACACACACACACTAGGAATAACGTCATTACCTTTCTCAGTTTTTCGTGTGTTGTTTTAAATGTGTTCACCATTCTTTATTTGAATAGGCATCGCAGTGTGTGATAGCAGCCACCCCCGCTATTTCGAAGACAGCTGTGTACAAGGGTGACCTTTGCTGTGGCATTCAATCTGTGTGTGTGTGTGTGTGTGTGTGTGTGTGTGTGTGTGTGTGTGTGTGTGTGTGTGTGTGTGTGTGAGTACATATATTGAACATGCTAAACTTTCAGTTACGAATCGTTATATACAAAACTTTAAGGCTGGTTGTGGGTGTGTCTTTCGAGCAGCGTGGTGACACTGCGCTACATTGTTTTATCTTCACTAACACTGCACTGTTGCGTTTTACCTTAAATCAAGATTGTAAATATCAATTCAAGTTTCGTCCAGTGTGGTGACACTGCAATGGAGTATTTTGCCTTACCAAAAACTGCACTGTTACATTTTACTTTAAATTGAGATATGAGTGTTCCTGAGTGCTTTGCCTGGGAGGCAGTGGGTGATGACTGTTAGTCTAGCATCTGAATCATTCAAAATATTCTTTATAAAATTATGAGTTAAAGATGGCAGAACAGAAGTTAAGCAACATCTGCCACTGTATTCAAATAAATGTCTTTGTGTACTAATACGAATATACAGCTATCTTTTAACTTGAATTGTTATTTATTGTCCACCTGTCACAAAAATTAAAATCTTTTAGATAAGAAACAAAACATAATAAAACTGTTAAACCTTAACTCTCGTACAGACAGCAGCAGACTGCAGTTTGTCTGTTTAGCTGCAAATACACATCACCCATATATTCGCCCTCCCGCTTACACACACACACACACACACACACACACACACACACACACACACACACAGTATTAAAAAAAAAAAAAATACACAAAAGCACAGATAAATGCACAAGTCTTTAGTATGCCAGTGAGCATGATGTGTGCAGTCTTGCCCTCCCACTTCTCTCTCTCTGAGGTGAGGGATGTAGCAGGGCCCCCGAGTCCTCTACCGACCTGTCTCGTACACGTACGGTAGCAGTGGTGACTCATTAGTAAAGAATATATTTTCTTACTACACACTATGTACTCAATACGCTGTATTATACTACTAAAAAAATGGCATTATCATCAATTTATTTTTATCGTTATGAACATCCAATTTCTGCTTAACGAATTAACTTGCAAAGTGATACATTATTATTACACGACGTGATACATTATTTTTTAAGTATCGTTTGTATCGGCAGAAATAACCGATACCGATACTTCTTAAATGGGTCGATACAGCCGATACCGATACCGATACTGATTCATCGCTACATCTTTAGTGATGACGCGAGGGCAAGGATGTGTATAGATGATGAGTGTCTTGACAATCTTGTGCTGAATGGTGTTTTTTTTTTCTCTCTTCTCCCCACTTCCTCTCTCCCTTTCCCTCTCCTCTCCTCCTCCTCCTCCTCCTCCTCCTCCTCCTCCTCCTCCTCCTCCTCCTCCTCCTCCTCCTCCTCCTCCTCCTCCTCCTCCCTAAACTACTTTTTCTGTATCTCGTCCCGCACATTGGTTTCTCTTGCTCTGGACACCACTAACTTAGCCACACACTCGCCCGCCATGTGACTCCTGTAGGATGTGTGATGGGTAGTGAAGGAGTTTAGTTATAATCCTCCTCCTCTTCATTATTCCTCCTTCTCTTATTATTGTTGTTGATGTTGGTTGTAGTTGATGTTGATGTTTTTTTCCTCCTCCTCCTCCTCCTCCTCCTCCTCCTCCTCCTCCTCCGCCAATTTTCTCTTCTCTACTCTCTTCCTTGTCTCCTCCATTTCTTCTCCCTTTCATTCCTCTTAATTCTCTTCCCTTTCCCTTCCTTCTCTTCGTTTTTCCTCCCCCTTCATTTCTCTTCTCCTTTCCTGTCATCTCCCTTCTCTTTCCCCTTCCCCTTCCCCTTTTTCTCCCTTCTTCCCCTCAAATTAACTCCTTTCCCAAGTGTGAGTCAACCTTCCTTCCTTCCAAGTTTGAATTAGCAAGGGATTAAGGGGAGACTGTACCTGGTGGAAAGAGAGAGAGAGAGAGAGAGAGAGAGAGAGAGAGAGAGAGAGAGAGAGAGGGAGAATGGCTGTATATATTTATCTTTGTGGCCTTTCTGAGTCATGTGACCATAATCCTGACAAGTCTTCTCAGTGTGTCATGGTTTTACATAGTGGCTTTTCTCTCTCTCTCTCTCTCTCTCTCTCTCTCTCTCTCTCTCTCTCTCTCTGTCAGGTCGTTGACTTTGTTCTGTATTTACACTGTCTAGATAAGGAACAGAGAGAGAGAGAGAGAGAGAGAGAGAGAGAGAGAGAGAGAGAGAGAGAGAGACTGATAAGCTACATATCTGGCAACTAAGAATAGAAGCAAACACACACACACACACACACACACACACACACACACACACACACACACACACACACACACACACACACACACACACACACACAGGATGCAGTGCTTTAATTAGAGTGCGTAAGGTCGGGACCTCGTATCAACTCTCGTGACGCAGTATCACCAACTCTTCCCTAGCAGATTGATCCCCGGAGGTGCGCGGTACAGACATGTGGCGTGTGTTCTTTTTGCGGGACCCTCTTTTTGTGTGTGTGGTGAGGGGGAATGTGTGTGTATGGCCTTGTGGAGGGTGTAGGGGAAAGAGTGCAGGAGGAGGTGGTAAGGGTGGACAGATTGAGGAAAATTTTTACTGAGGTTGCGAAAGGGTGAAATGTAAAGGTGAGGTTAATCGTTTTAAAGAAAGGTAATTGAAAAAAAAAATGGATTGTTTGATGAAATGGATGGAAGGAGGAGGAATTGGAGGAAGAGAAGAAGGAGGAGGAGGAGGAGGAGGAGGAGGAGTAAAAAAAGTGTAAGGTGTGTTTAGGTATAGGAGAGGAAGAGATGAAGTTAGCTAAATAGTGTTTTTCTTCCATGTATAACAATAATGTTTGCTGTATACTTTATGCTTTGTTCTTAGATTTGTGGTTGGTTGAGATTTTTTGTCTATCTAGGTATATATCTATCTATCAATCTGTCAATCAGTCAATCAATCTATATCTATCTATGTATCTATCTATCTCTATTAATCTTGCTATCTATATATCCATCTATGTATATCTTTTATCAATCAGTCTATCTCTATCTGTCTATCTCTATCTATCTATCTATCTATCTATCTATCTATGAAGAGAAGACAACACATGCGGCGAGAGGAAAGAAGAGAAGGCGGAGGGCAACGGAAAGAAGGAAGAAAGAGGAAAAAATAACGTGCATTGAAAAATAAACTTATCCAAGGAAAGTTATCATTGTTAGTGTCTGTTTGGGGGAAGAAAGAGAAGACAGCGTGGATGAAAGGAGGCGAATAAGAGATGAGAGATAAAAGAAGCTGTGAAGGAAAAAAGAAATGGATGGAATTAGTGAGATCTGCAGAGGGAGGAGGAGGAGGAGGAGGAAGAAGAAAAGGAGAAGAAGGAGGAGGAGGAAGAGAGGAGTAAGAGGAGAAGAAGAGAGCAAACAAAAAGTAAAGTAAAAGAGGAAGAGGAAATGTGTGTGTGTGTGTGTGTGCGCTGAGAGAGAGAGAGAGAGAGAGAGAGAGAGAGAGAGAGAGAGAGAGAGAGAGAGAGTGGGGGGAGGAGGGGAGGCAGGGATAAAATGAGGTAGTGGAAAAGACGAGATAGAGGAGGAGGACAGAAATGTATGGGGAAGGAAAAAAAATGTGGATAAACCCTGGAGGAGGAGGAGGAGGAGGAGGAGGAGGAGGAGAAGGAGGAGAAGAAGAAGAAGAAGAAGAAGAAGAAGAAGAAGAAGAAATGAGAACAAGAAGAGGACGACGTGGAGGAGAAGAGAGAGAGAGAGACAGACAGACAGACAGACAGACACAATGAAGAAATAGAGAACAAAATCAGTGAACGGAGAAAGGAAACAGACCCATAGAAACTTAACATTACCTACAATACAACCTTCATTCCCGGGGCATTGTGTCGTGTCTTCAGCTGTAGGTAATTGCATCCCTATCGAGTCAAATCATGAACATTATCTCCCCTTCCCTCATTGCTTCGCCGCATGCAAGAAAACCACCGTCGGCAAATGAGTTTTAGCTGAGGTCATCTCCATCACTAGCTTTTTATGCACCGCTCACCTGGGGCTTATTAACAGGTGTTGGCGTTGGAGGGCCTGTCAGGTGGCGGGAGTTGGGGGAGAGGAGAGCGAGAAAAAAGGAAGTTGGTGATGGATTTGACTGGTGGATTGGTGGACTAGAGGAGTTTAAGTGCATGGATAGGATAAACAGATATAGTTGGATAGGTAGTGGCTGGGAGCGAAAGATGAATTGATGGTAGGAATGAAAGAGAAGGCAGAAAAACAGAAAAAGACTAAGGAAAGATACAGAAAAGGGGAAAATCTCAGGATATGGAGATGATGTTGTTGACGAAAGGAAAGAGGAGAAAGGGAGAAGATTATGAACGAATGAATAAGAAAGGAGGATTGGTGCATGGATAGGATTAACAGAGATGGTTTCATGGATGGATAGTGATGGGAGCGAAAGATGAATTGATGGTTGGAAGGAAAGAGGAGACACAGAGGGAGAAAAAACTTAAGAATATACACAGAAAAGAGGAAAATCTCAGGCAGTGAAAGTGAAGTTGTTGGAGAAAGAGAGATTAAGAGCGAATGGATAAGAAAGGAGAGATGAATAATTGGTGTAGATGTGACTGGAGTGGAATGGAGGAAAAACAATGATGAAAGCAGGATTTATAGAAAAGGAAATAGAGAGAATCACGAAGAAGAAAGATAGAGAAGATATTGAGGAAAGGAAAAAAAAAAAAAAAAATTGAAGAAGAAAAGACAGTGGATTGTTATGAAAAGGAGACAATAATGAAAACAGGAGATAGAAAGTGAGGCGAGAGGGAAAATATAGATGGAGTAAAGATAATAGTAATCAGTTAGACCTTTGATATCTGTAAAGTTAGGTAACAGATATTGCTTGTTGTATGAGAGTGGAAGTGAAGGAGTGATAGGTAATGGTATAGTGATGGCTGGCAGGAATGGGTGACGGTGGGGAAGGTGATAGGTAAGGATAGTGATGGGATTATATGGAAAGGGATGGTGTGTTAGTGTTCCTTATTCTGTAACCCTCTGCTTTCTCACCATGACTATTTTCAAAGCCCATATAAATGATTATCCAGGTTCTTAAGGCTGTTTCTCCTGTTCATTAAGTGGAAAACATGTCAATCTGTCTCTGGAACCTTGAAAAACACCCTCGGAAACTCATGTCACGTTAAATACAGCCTTTTGATCGTAGGGAAGACGAGAGAGCAAAGTGTTTTAGAATATGCACTGCTGTCACTGTTGCCAGCTTTCTACAGTCTACACACACCCTGGGCACACACTCACCCCTAAATACAGTCTGGCAAGGCGCCCTCCCGTACTGTGTCGTCTCTCCCACTGCCGCCGCCGCCGCCGTCACCACCTGCACCGCCCACTTCTTTATTTCTTGTCGGTATTCATTAATCTAGTCCCCCCCCATCCACCCTGCACCACCACCACCACCACCACCACCACCACCAACCACCACCACCACCTCCTCCTCCTCCTCCTCCTCCGTCGTCTTTCCCTATCTCTCCCGCCCCCCGTTTTCTACATTGCTTTTTCCTCCCTTCTTTCCTTCATCCTTTCTCTCCCTTCTTTCGTTCCTCCTTCTCTTCCACCCTTTCCCTCATTTCTTGTCTTATTCTCTTTTATCTCTTCCCTTCTAGACATCACTTTTTGCTTACTCATTTCTCTCTCTCCTATTCCTTCCTTCTGTCGTTTAATTTTTTTCCTATTTCTCAATTCCACTCTACGTCTTTTGTCTTTCCTATTTCCTCCCATCAGCAGAGAGAGAGAGAGAGAGAGAGAGAGAGAGAGAGAGAGAGAGAGAGAGAGAGAGAGAGAGAGAGAGAGAGAGAGAGAGAGAGAGAGAGAGAGAGAGAGAGAGAGAGAGAGAGAGAGAGAGAGAAGGTTGGGTTGTCAATTAGGTGAAATAACACTATATGAATTATGTTCTTTAACTCTGCGCAAATCCATTTTATCCTTTCCTCCTCCTCCTCCTCCTCCTCCTCCTCCTCCTCCTCCTTTAATGGCAATCAGCTCTTGAGTGGCTACAAGACCACCCAGAAAGTTGCGCATTATGAAGATTGAAAGCTGGGAGAGAATGAGGAAGAGTAAGAAGAAGTAGAGGAGGAGGAAATTAAATACAAGGAAACTCATATTCACTCAGTCCTGTCCGCGCCGCTCGAGTGTGTGGGGCAAAAATGGAGTTTCCTCATTAAGTGCGTGGTAGGAAGAGCGGGAAGGAGGAAGGGAGGGAGGAAGGAGGAAGTTCACGATTGGGTTCTTGGTAGTTGAGTCACGGAGGTGGTGGTGGTGGTGGTGGTGGTGGTGCTCATAAGGAGGTAAGGGAGATGTGTGTGTGTGTGTGTGTGTGTGTGTGTGTGTGTGTGTGTGTGTGTGCGGAAGATACTTGTTAGCTATCCAAACACACACACACACACAGGAGGACGTGTCAGTGATAACGGTTGTGGTCCTTTTCTCCCGCCATTCCCCTCAACCACCACTCTCAGCCCTTTGACCCCTGAAGGACAAGGACTTCCACCCACCCTCCCTCCTCCTCCTCCTCCTCCTCCTCCTCCTCCTCCTCCTCCTCCTCCTCCTCCTCCTCCTCCTCCTCCTCCTCCTCCTCCTCCTCCTCCTCCTCCTCCTCCTCCCACTGCGTATGGAGAAGTTGATTAGTCCTCATCGATGTACTCTCAAGGACAAAGAGAGAGAGAGAGAGAGAGAGAGAGAGAGAGAGAGAGAGAGAGAGAGAGAGAGAGAGAGAGAGAGAGAGAGAGAGAGAGAGAGAGTGAGTGAGTGAGTGAGTGAGTACTTCACTATGATGCAGACCACAGTGGGGCCTCTTCCACTGTCTTCTTTATTAGACGTAAACAGAACCAAGGTGTGCATTCAAGATGATTAATTAACACCACAGTGAGCATTGAGGTGACGAGGTGGTCTCTGTGGCTGTGTGGGGCTGCTGGTGTGCTGCTGCAGTATTGTGTGTGGAAGCGGTGGTGTGCTGCACACCCTCACAGTGTTGGAAGGGATACTCAGGGCAAGTACAATCAGGCGAAACCATAATAATATGTTTGAATAAATAATTAGTTGTGACGTGGAAGTGTATAAAATTTATGAAGAGGATAGATTATATAGAAAATAAAAGTAAGATAGCAATGAATTGATAGATAATTAGTGTCATTTTGTCCACGTCTTCGTGTTCCAATGGCGCACGATTGAAAGGAACATTTCATTATTAATTTTGTATTGTTAAAGACTTTAATTATTGTGATTGGCTCGATATTATTTTTACACATTTATATAGCGTGATGAATTATGATCGAATATCGTGCGTTGGTGTAATTGCATTAACCACTTCACGTGCGAGTTAATTACCTGATACAGAAGAAAAAAATGCAAAACGTTGAGATTATTAATTTGACAAGCAGGACTTTATATGCCTGAGCCACGCTAGAGGCTGCTGTTTGGGGATGGCCTTTGAGAAAATTAACATTTTTGCCTCAATTATGCTTGGAATAATTCTGACCGCCATGGATGTTAAGCGAATGGCCTTGTAATTACCCTGCAATTTTCTGGCGCCTTTCTTAAGAAGCTGAAGTGAGCGTGTTGGCGTGGCGAGGTGGCTGGCGTGGGGAGCATAATGTCGCTGCTCAGGTGTGCTAAGTGAACCTGTAAGGAGGATAATTTGTCTCTATTTGTCTTCAGGAATTGATGTTTTGTTTTGTGTAGGACTTGTACTGGCCGCTCTGAGTGGCTTGTGGTCACAGATTACTGGGGAAGGTGTTCTGTAATGCATGATTAACATTTAAACTCTATAATTATGTATTGTGTTTAAGAAGGGAGAATATCATCGAAGTAGGAACAGGTTGAGGAAGAGGCGAGTATGGAAGATGTATGTGAGAGAGAGAGAGAGAGAGAGAGAGAGAGAGAGAGAGAGAGAGGTGAAGTGGGACGAAGGACTGGAAGAGCAACAGAGTAAGAGAAGGGCAATAAAGAGCTGGAAGAGTAACACAGTGAGAGGAGGAAGAGGGCAACGAACGAAGAGCCAAACAGTGGGGAGAGGAGCGGGAAGAGCAACGCGACATTCTCATCAGTAAACGTGCAATTGGCTGGATTTTTGAGAGGCAGGTGGCGGCGTGGCTGTCACCCGCCGCTGCAGCCGCCAATTGGTCTTCCTGCTGTGTCGTGGCGGAGGAGGAAAAGGAAGAAGAGGTTTGAGTAAAAGGGTAATAGAGGCAAAAAGATAGAACGAGGAACGAGGAAGAGGGGAAGGAAAGAACACCTAGGAAAGAGGAGAAACACAGAAATGAAACTTGGAAAAGAGGGAGGACGACAAGGCAAGAGAACAAGGTGGAGAAGGAGGGGAAAAAGAAAAGAAGTGGAAATGCATGGGAGAAGAAAGAGGAGGAGGAGGAGGAGGAGGAAAAGAGAGTGAGGATAAATTGTAGTCGATATGATCTAAATTGCCTCTCTTTTTCCGTGTGTTATTCTCCAAGACACTGATTTTTTTCACCCGGTATCTTCCTGAGCGCTCTGTATTGGACGGTTCGATGCGTCAGGTGGTGCCGCGTAGGTTGTGTGGTCGGTGTAGCTCGGCCCCTGTGAAGTCTGTATAGGTTGTTGTGGTGAGGTAAATGTGTGGCCTATTTTCTGGAGGCTTTTTGAAGCGCCTTATATTTTTTTTCCTTTGGTATGTTTATCTGATACTTTCTATGTACTTTCCTAAGTGTTTTCTTTTTATGTGCTACTGCTACTGCTGCTACTGCTACTACGGCAACTGCTACTACTGCTGCTGTCCCTGCTACTGCTGCTACTGCTCCTGCTTGCTGCTGCTGCTGCTGCTACTGCTACTTGCTACTGCTACTGCTGCTTGCTATTGCTGCTACTGCTGCTGCTGCTGCTGCTGCTGCTGCTGCTGCTGCTGCTGCTGCTACTGCTGCTGCTGCTGCTGCTGCTGCTACTGCTGCTGCTGCTACTGCTGCTGCTGCTGCTGCTGCTGCTGCTGCTGCCACTGCTGCTGCTGCTGCCTGCTGCTACTGCTGCTGCTGCTGCTGCTGCTGCTGCTGCTGCTGCTGCTGCTGCTTTGCTGCTGCTGCTGCTGCTGCTGCTGCTGCTGCTGCTGCTGCTGCTGCTGCTGCTGCTTTGCTGCTGCTTGCTGCTGCTGCTACTGCTACTGCTGCTGCTGCTGCTGCTGCTGCTACTGCTGCTGCTGCTGCTGCTGCTGCTGCTGCTGCTTTGCTGCTGCTGCTGCTACTGCTGCTGCTTTGCTGCTGCTACTGCTGCTGCTGCTGCTGCCACTGCTGCTGCCACTGCTGCTACTGCTGCTGCTGCTGCTGCTGCTGCTGCTGCTGCTGCTACTGCTACTGCTGCTGCTGCTGCTGCTGCTGCTGCTACTGCTGCTGCTGCTGCTGCTGCTACTGCTACTGCTACTGCTACTGCTACTGCTACTGCTTTTGCTACTGCTACTGCTACTGCTACTACTACTACTACTACTACTACTACTACTACTACTACTACTACTACTACTACTACTACTACTACTACTACTACTACTACTACTGGCCAAGGGCGTTTAAAAGACAAATCACTGAGGATAGCAATCACCAAAACAGAATTGTACTAAAGCAATGCACAAAACACTTCTTTCTTCGGAGCCATGTGACCCTGTTGTTGCTGCATCATCAGTCAGTTTCCCGTCTTTCTATTTTTTTTTTTCTTTTCTTTTTCGTGCCTCTCTCTTCCTTTGAGTGTATGTGTGCCTTCCCTCTCACTCTCAGGTTTCTCCTCTTCACAAGTCAACACACAGACAGAGAGCAGCACCCCTATCCCTCCTCACTCGCCCTCGTCCTGTAGAGAGGCTCCTCACTGCCCGTTTCCATAGCATGAGAGAGAGAGAGAGAGAGAGAGAGAGAGAGAGAGAGAGAGAGAGAGAGAGAGAGAGAGAGAGAGACGCATAGGGAAGGGAGATAAATACTTAAACAAAAAGCATGATTTGAATAGTACAAGAGCGAAGTCAACAGAATCTCTCTCTCTCTCTCTCTCTCTCTCTCTCTCTCTCTCTCTCAACCTGGGTAAATAAATAAACGCGAGGACCAAAGAAACTGACGGACAAGATCGCGGTCTGACGTAGGCAAACTAGGGAACCACTCGACACCTTGGCCACGGAGAGTAAAAACGCCTCTGATTTGGCCACTAGTGTGTGTGTGTGTGTGTGTGTGTGTGTGTGTGTGTGTGTGTGTGTGTGAAAGTTGTGGTTCTAAATGCTAAACTACTAAGGCAAACATCAACACTAACACTTAAAAACCTCGTGTATAGGGTCTGCCACACAACCAGCTAAACAACAGTCCTGAACCTTTCATTATCTTATTTTTCCATCCTTATTTATTTTTTTATTTTTTCTTCATCCTTCCTCATTGGTGTGTGTTTGCATGTTTGCGCGGCCTGATTACCTCATTTGTTTTGTCTTGAGGTACCTCCAGCACTCTCCAGCATCGCATCCCTCGCGCTCCCTCCTTCCATCTTGTAAGCTTACCTCCGTCTACTCGTTCTAGCGTCCGCCTCTGCATATCAAAGCTTTTCATTTGTATTCCTGTCTTAGCGGGCATGTGAGGAGCCTGCTGCCTCTGTGTCTACCGTGCGCTTGTCAGGTAGGCTCCCAGGGGGATGGTCACTATATGGTTATGCTTCCAATACTGGAATAGAGCGAAAGAGAATAAAGTAAATTATTATATGAAGGCGGAAACTGTAAAGATGGATTGATAGAATCGTCAGGAAACAATCAAAGGAACGGCATTGGACATAACTTGTTCGTCGTGAAGAATGAGTGATAATTGAATCTTACAAGCATATGGATTGCCACGTGTAAACCTTGGAGCTTCTTGCAGCTTTTTATGTTCTTAAATTGTTAAAAAAATACGAAGGAAACTACTTTAAATGACAGCAAATTAACAATATCAGTGCATCTAATTAACTGTTCTAAATCCATTACGATGATTATGTAAGTCACCTTGTAATAGCAGTGTAAAGTATCGGAAAAACAGTGGCTCAGGTGAAAAGATTTCCAGCGAAAACTGAATGGATGTAGTTGAACAGTAGTGTCTGCTATAAGAACAAAAAAAATACGTAAAAGCTTCATTAGACATTGTTTTTTTTTGTGTGGTGAAATAAAACAACATACACTTAATTAAACATTTTGATCGACCTTATCATTACTAACCCTGTCTTGAAACTTAGCTTAAACATAGAATTCTATAAAAAAAAAACTATAATACTCTAAAGATTAGTATTGAAAAAACATCACTGCAAATATAATGCCTTACCCTTTTCTCGAATTACAAAACCACACCGACATAACAAAAGAGTACCGTTGGAAAGACTACACGCAGCTCCATTGTAAGCATATCCAGACTGCATCGCTGTGAGGTGGACGAGGGAAGGACAAGCGATGGTGTGTGTGTGTGTGTGTGTGTGGGTGAGGTTTGACTCGAAGCTTTGTGGTCGCTTGCAGTTTGGGTATCGTCTCTATGCATGACACCCAAAACCAGCGTGGTGTGGTGTGTGGCTTGATCGCTCCCTTGCTGTGGCTTTCTAAGGGAGGCTATTGTTGCGCAGTTCATTTTTCTATAGTATGATGAAGAAGGGGATGCTGTTGATGGTGATTGTTGTTGTTGTTGTTGTTGTTGTTGTTGTTTCTTGATATTAGTATTGAAGATGAAAATGTCTGCGATGCTGCTGCTGGTGCTGCTGCTGCTGTTGTTGTTGTTTATTGTTATTGGTATTGAAGATGAAAAATGCGTCAGAGAGAGAGAGAGAGAGAGAGAGAGAGAGAGAGAGAGAGAGAGAGAGACAAACCATACGCTGCTGTCGGTCACGGTCGGTCACACTACGCACCTTAGCAACACACACACACACACACACACACACACACACACACACACACACACACACACACACACACACACACACACACACACAAAGACATCACCGCGGGGAAGTCAACATCTTGGCTGGAGAGGCAGAAAGCGTGTTTGCCCTTCCCTGTTTTAACAGTAATCTTGACACATTTCCATTTGCATATGCATACACGCGCCGCACTCTCACACACGCCCGCACACACACACGCACGCACGCACAATGGTGGAGGTGCGTTTGCCTTCATAATGGAATAGACATGAGATTATGATATATTAACGTGTGTTATGTACTGAGAGAGAGAGAGAGAGAGAGAGAGAGAGAGAGAGAGAGAGAGAGAGAGACAGAGACAGAGAGAGGTTAAAACAACAGTAGCATGTTGAAGTGTATGACGGAATGATTAACACCTGTCTATAGAAAGGGAGAAAGAAATGTGGCAGCAAGGTGTAAAGGAGAGAGAGAGAGAGAGAGAGAGAGAGAGAGAGAGAGAGAGAGAGATATGATATTTCTGATTTCTGGTGTTTTATTGCCATTTCCGTGTTGCATATACGGTGGTATGGCCTATAATAGTTCCCGGAGCCACAAGTGAGTTCCTGGCTGACAAAAAGATGAATATCCTCTCTGCATCCTAACGATACAGACCGATAAGTGTCAATGGCCACAACAACACAATAACTGGCTATCACAGGCTAAGGGAAGTAGATAATATAAGATAACTATAAAAAAAAATAGTAGTTATGAGAGAAATGGAAATAAATACCATTCAACACTAAGAGGGAGGAAATGAACTAGATAAAGTATAGAAAGCAGAAAAACGTCGTCCATAATATCTTAAATGATTGAATAATATAACACAGGAAGCAACATTCGTAACTATTATGTTAATGGACACACACACACACACACACACACACACACACACACACACACACACACACACACACACACACCGGTAGCTCAGTGGTTAGAGCGCTGGCTTCACAAGCCAGAGGACCAGGGTTCGATTCCCCGGCCGGGTGGAGATATTTGGGTGTGTCTCCTTTCACGTGTAGCCCCTGTTCACCTAGCAGTGAGTAGGTACGGGATGTAAATCGAGGAGTTGTGACCTTGTTGTCCCGGTGTGTGGTGTGTGCCTGGTCTCAGGCCTATCCGAAGATCGGAAATAATGAGCTCTGAGCTCGTTCCGTAGGGTAACGTCTGGCTGTCTCGTCAGAGACTGCAGCAGATCAAACAGTGAAACACACACACACACACACACACACACAGAGAGAGAGAGAGAGAGAGAGAGAGAGAGAGAGAGAGATTAAGGTCATTGCTGCCAGTCTGAATCATCAACAGCAACATCGCCATGCACTTGGTTTGATAGTAAAGAAGCAATAAAAATCATCATCTCAAACCCTCGACCTCCGCCTCGTCAAGGGGGAAAAAGTTGTCGCAGAGTAATAAAGAAATATGTATTGTATGAAGGCGCCATTATCAGCATCGTAAAGTTATGCAGGAAAGAAGCAACACGGCAAAATAAACTAACTCCTCCACTATGGCTTGTTTACTCTCTTCTCTCTTTCCCCTTGACTTCCCGAGCGGGCTTATGATGGAGAGGACCGTGTGTGTGTGTGTGTGTGTGTGTGTGTGTGTGTGTGTGTGTGTGTGTGTGTGTGTGTGTGTGAGGGAAGTAAAATTGTGGTCACTTTTGTTGGTGGTGGTAGTGGTGGTGGTTGGAATGATGTTCTAAAACCATCACCAATATCTCATCACCATTATTATTTTTTTTTCTGTTCGTCTTGTTTTTATCTTTTCTTGTTATGTTGAAATAAATAAAATGCCGAGATGTGTTATTCATATTTTTAACACTTCCTTCCACATCTTTTCTCTTCATTTTTTTTTTTTTTTTTTTTTTTTTTTTGTTCTCTTCTCTCCACCGCCTATGAACGGCACTGCTTGCACGTGCGAGTAATGACACCTCAGCAAATAAAGCAGCCACGTGTTTTACCGGGTGTGGATTCAAGAAAATTCTAAAGTTTGGGCATGTCTTATTTTTTCACAGAACATCGCAGTTTTTATGCTACTTAATATTCTCTCTCTCTCTCTCTCTCTCTCTCTCTCTCTCTCTCTCTCTCTCTCTCTCTCTCTCTCTCTCTCTCTCTCTCTCTCTCTAGAAAAAAAAATACAATGAATAATAAGGAAAACGAAGACAGACACCATTTAGTCGCTGTGGTGTTGATACTACTGTTTACTTTACACTGGTACCGGTGCTATCTTTTCCTCCCCCTCGCGTCCCTCCCTTGTTGTGAATACCTGGACAGCAGCAGGCACGGACCCCCGCCACCTCACTGGGGCTGTAAAATCGCAAACCAGCCTCTTTTATAGTCCCGGAGGTGTGACTTGGCTTAGGCTTATCGTCAACTCGGGGTAAGTACCTGCCTCTTGTGGCCTCGGGAAGTGGGGGGCGGCGTGCATAGGGCTTGGGTGAGGTGGGGGCGAGAGGAGTGATCAGGGGTGAACAGTGTGAATTAAATAGCTTTATTATTATTATTTATTATTATATTTATTTTATTTTTTTATTTATATATTTATCTATTTATTTATTTATTTTATTTTATTATTTTTTGTGTGAACTTGGTGTGAGTGAGTTAGATATGTGCATGTTAAGTGATGAGAGTGTGGTAAGGTGTGGTGAGGTGTGGTGAAGGATGGTGAGGAGTAAGTGAACAATTTATTGCGAGTTCTTACCTGGTTGGAATGTGTAATGTCTGGATGTGGTGCATAAGATTGGCTTCTAGGACTCGTATGTCTCGTCTAATTCCTTCATGCAAAACTCAGCACGTTTCTTCACGCCCCTGTGTCGTGTTTACT
>NC_059300.1:618717-626217 GCF_017591435.1 Portunus trituberculatus | reverse complement strand
CTCCTCCTCGTTGTTGTTGTTGTTGTTGTTTTTGTTGTTGCTGTTGCTCTCCTCTCCTCTCCTCTCCTCTCCTCTCCTCTCCTCTCCTCTCCTCTCCTCTCCTCTCTTCTCTTCTCTTCTCTTTCCTCCTCTCCTCTCCTCTCCTCTCCTCTCCTCTCTTCTTTCTCTTCTCCTCTCTTCTCTTCTCTTCTCTTCTCTTCTCTTCTCTTCTCTTCTCTCTCTCTCCTCCTCTTCACTCCTCTCCTCCTCTCCTCCTCCCTCTCTCTCCTCTCCTCCTCCTCCTCCTCTCCTCCTCCTCCTCCTCCTCCTCCTCCTCCTCCTCCTCCTCCTCCTCCTCCTCCTCCTCCTCCTCCTCCTCCTCCTCCTCCTCCTCCTCCTCCTCCTTCTCGCAATTTGTTTTCTAGGTGACTTTCACGTTCTTCAGCTACTCTCGCCTCTCTCCTTTTTTTCAATCTCTTCTTTCTCTTTTGTTTGTGTATCTCCTTCGCGTCTCCACCTCTCCGCCAGTCACTCCTTGTCTTTATTCAGGGAGGAACACAAAATTAACATCCCTTTGCATGGTCAGTCTGATTACCTCTACGTTCCTCGAGTTTAGTTCAGTAATTTGTATGGATCCTTTTAATTTATACCGTTACCTGTTGAACGTTAGCTTTAATTAAACCTCATCCCACGTAACCTAACCTAGTATAGCCTAACCTAACCTAACTCTTCCAACTTTGTCTATCGACTTCTACCTTTCCTTCTTGCTGGAAGTTTGCCTACATTCAGCCTGTTCCTAAAAAGGGTGACCGTTCTAACCCCTCAAACTACCGTCCTATAGGTTTAATCTCTTGCTTGTCTAAAGTTTTTGAATCTATCCTGAATAGGAAGATTCTCAAACATCTGTCACTTCACAATCTTCTGTCTGATCGCCAGTATGGCTTCCGTCAAGGTCGCTCTACTGGTGATCTTCTGGCTTTCCTTACTGAGTCTTGGTCATCCTCTTTTAGAGATTTCGGTGAAACTTTTGCTGTCGCGTTAGACATATCAAAAGCTTTTGATAAAGTCTGGCATAAAGCTTTGATTTCAAAACTGCCCTCCTACGGCTTCTATCCTTCTCTCTGCAACTTTATCTCAAGTTTCCTTTCCGACCGCTCTATTGCTGCTGTGGTAGACGGCTACTGTTCTTCTCTAAACCTATTAATAGTGGTGTTCCTCAGGGTTCTGTCCTGTCACCCACTCTCTTTCTATTATTCATTAATGACCTTCTTAACCAAACTTCTTGCCCTATCCACTCCTACGCTGATGATACCACCTACATCTTTCCACGTTCTTTCAGAGACGTCCAACCCTTCAGGAAATCAACAGATCACGCGGGACGCCACGGAACGCCTGACTTCCGATCTTTCTAAGATTTCCGATTGGGGCAGAGAAAATCTAGTAGTTTTCAATGCCTCAAAACTCAATTCCTCCATCTATCAACTCGACACAACCTTCCAGACAACTATCCCTCTTCTTCAATGACACTCAACTGTCTCCCTCTTCCACAATGAATATCCTCGGTCTGTCCTTTGCTCATAATCTTAACTGGAAACTTCACATCTCATCTCTTGCTAAAACAGCTTCTATGAAGTTAGGTGTTCTGAGGCGTCTCCGACAGTTTTTCTCGCCCTCCAACTGCTTACTCTGTATAAGGGCCTTATCCGTCCCTGTATGGAGTACTCTTCGCATGTTTGGGGGTTCCAGTCACACAGCTTTGCTTGATAGGGTGGAATCGAAAGCTCTTCGTCTCATCAACTCCCCTCCTCTGACTAACTGTCTTCAGTCTCTTTCTCACCGCCGAAATGTTGCATCCCTTTCTATATTTTATCGCTATTTTCATGGTAACTGTTCTACTGATCTTGCTAACTGCATGCCTCCCCTCCTCCTGCGGCCACGCTGCACAAGGCTTTCTTCTTCCTCTCATCCCTATTCTGTCCAACTCACTAATGCAAGAGTTAACCAGTACTCTCAATCATTCATCCCTTTCACTGGTAAACTCTGGAACTCCCTCCCTGCATCTGTATTTCCGAATTCCCACAACTTGTCTTCTTTTAAGAGGGAAGTATCGAGGCATTTGCTACCCTAATTCTGGCTGACGGTTCTGGCACTTTTTACACTTTTTAGAGAGCCGGCACTCAAGTGGGCCTTTTTTTAACTTTTTTTTTTTTTTTTTTTTTTTTTCCTTGGCTGGCCCTCTTCCCTACGTTAAAAAAAAAAAAAAACTAACCCAACCGAAGCCTTTGACTGATCTGTGTTATCCATAAGACGTGACAATGTGGCAGGATTTGTTAGTACTCGCAGGTCAAATCGTTTAGTTCATGCGTGCTTTGGGGTCCGAGGAGTCTCCAAGCGCACGGGTTCGAATCCTGTCCACGGTCTGAGTGCAGGTTGGGCTTCCTCACTCAGGGCAACGGTTTCCTAGCGGGTGGACTTTGAGATAGGAGGTACCCTAAAAAGTATCCCCTTTAGTCCATAAATTCCCGTGAAAAGCCCACATGGTATGAAAAAAAAAAAGGGGCGGAGACAATTTAAACAGCTGAGTTAGTCTTGAGCTTTTTTCCCCTCTGGTGTGTGCTGGTGAGGTGCGTGATGTGCAAGACTGTAGGTAGTCCTTTTTTCTATTTTTTTCTTTTTCGGTCTCTTCTCTTCCTTCCTAATCTTTTCTTTTTATCCATCTTTCTCCCTTTCTTTCTTTCTTTATTATTTTCTATTTCTTTCAATTTCTTCTCTCCTTCGTCTCTTTCCCTCTTGCCCTTCTTCCCTCCTTCCCCTTTCCTTCCTTCCTTCCTTCCCTCCATCCTCAGTCGTACCTGCTAACAATGTCCTCGATCGATCGCCACAAATCCCTGTCTTTCAGTATTGGGAGAGCTTTCCTCTAAACCTTCCCTTCCGCACTGTCCAGCCAGATGCAGTGATTCTGACCACCATGAATTGGGATTTAACACCGGAGCGTTTTAATATAGTAACTCCTTGTTGTTTCATTCCTTCTCGTGTTTTTTTTTTCGTTTTTCTCTTGTTTTTTATATTTATTTTCGTGGTTGTTTTACAGTTTTGGTATTGTTATTTTGATAAAGGAGTCTGTGAAGCTGAAGGTTATATTATCAAGTCAACATTTCTGCTTCCACTCTTAATCTACAAGACAATCCCGATGAGTTATAACAAGGGGCCGCCGTGGTATACAGTGGAACCATGCGTGCTTTGGGGTCCGAGGGGTCTCCAAGTGCACGGGTTCGAATCTGTCCACGGTCCGAGTGTAGGTTGGGCTTCCTCACTCGGGGCAACGGTTTCCTAGCATGTGGGCTTTGAGATAGGAGGTACCACAAAAAGTATCCCCTTTAGCCCAGAAATTGCCCCCTAAAAAGCCCACATGGTATAAATAGAAAAAAAAAAGTGCTAGAATCTTTTCCAGGAAGTATTTAATATGATCCTGTGGAAGAGAAACAGTTGGAACAGATGAGAGCAATATTCCGTCAACGTGAAGCAGATGAGACGCATGTGTTACTGAGTATTGGCTATTGGGGAAGTGATGGAGGGGATGGGCGGGGAGGGTTGATGGAAGGCCGCAGGTTGGGATGATGACTCCTACTGCTTCTCCTGTCACATTAGTTTCATCAGTGCCTCCTAATCTTTCCCTTCCACTTCCTTGCTCTTTTTTCATATCACCGCTCGCATTCTATATTGTGTGTGTGTGTGTGTGTGTGTGTGTGTGTGTGTGTGTGTGTGTGTGTGTGTGTGTGTGTGTGTGTTTATATTTATCTTTCTTTCTCTTAATTAATATTTACATGTAAATATGTCTGTCTGTCTGTTTGTCTGTCTTTCTGCATGCTTGTCTGTCTATCTGTTTACACTCTCTCTCTCTCTCTCTCTCTCTCTCTCTCTCTCTCTCTCTCTCTCTCTCTCTCTCTCTCTCTCTCTCTCTCTCTCTCTCTCTCTCTCTCTCTCTCTCTCTCTCTCTCTCTCTCTCTCTCTCTCTCTCTCTCAATTTTCTGATGCCCCGATGTGGGAATCTGAAAGTGTTATCCAATGAAAAATCACGCCATTTAATTTTACGCCTCGGTGCTTCTGTGTCCGTCCAGCGCCGAGCCTCGCCCAGTGTACGTATTGTGTTATTGTTTGCGAAGGTCCGTGAATTTTGAGGAAGAATTATTGTCTAGTATTACATTATTCTTATTATTTGTGGGGAAGAGAGAGAGAGAGAGAGAGAGAGAGAGAGAGAGAGAGAGACTTACTTATACCTCTACCGATATCTTGTTTTTTTTTACTATTTTCTTCATATGTTATTGGTAACTTCTAGAGAGAGAGAGAGAGAGAGAGAGAGAGAGAGAGAGAGAGAGAGAGACTTATTGTTAACTTCCCTTCCTTTACTCCCGTGTGTCCGATATCTAATGTGTTTTTCTCTCTTCGGCAGGTAGTGTGTGTGTGGACGTGTATCCTCGTCTCCACAGTAAGAAATATACCAAGAAACTACAAAGATGATCACCACATGGACCTTGATTTGAGTCTTGAGAAGAGAAGAAAGGTTGCTTTATTATAATCAGTGTTGCTTTTGTGTTCAGTTAGCAAGCCACGCCCATTCCTCTGAGCCGCCAGGAGTCACATGCCTTCCCTCACAGCGTTAACCAATCATAAGTGTGTGCACGGGGGAATAAGAAAGGCGGGGCTTGTTCATCTGTGAGGTGTGTGTTAGAAAACCTGTGTAGGAGGAGCCTCACCGTCTTATTCTGCTTCCCTCGCTGCCCTCTGCCTCTGTAGGAGTGAAAAGAGTTTGTAATCCCCACTTCTGTGTGTGTGTGTGTGTGTGTGTGTGTGGCAACCATTATAGATTGGATTTTGATAGTTCTCAGTAGCCTCCCTGATCCAGCCTCGTTTCCTTCCGTAATTTCAGTGTCCGTACATGCTCGCAGTGAGTGATTGCTGTTTTCTCCTCCGCTGTTCAGCACGCCTGTAGCCTAGAGTGGGTTGCGCTTCTTAGTCTCTTTTCTAAGCTGCTGTCTCGGGATTCTATTTTTTTTTAATTTATTTTTAATTTATTGATTTCTGATCGGTTTATGGTGTTCGTCTTGGTAAACACTTGCCTCTTATATGCAGGTGGCGATAAAGATAATGACCTTGCGTGTGTGCAGTAAGTAAGCAGTGTGCCAGCGGTGGCGAGAGAGAGAGAGAGAGAGAGAGAGAGAGAGAGAGAGAGAGAGAGAGAGAGAGAAAGCTATGTTTATGTGTGTGTGTGTGTGTGTGTGTGTGTGTGTGTGTGTGTGTGTGTGTGTGTGTGTGTGTGTGTGTAATTCACCTCGGTCGCCTACTGGTCACCCAGTCAGTCTTCCCCATTACGGAGCGAGCTCAGAGCTCATAGACCGATCTTCGGGTAGGACTGAGACCACAACACACTCTACACACCGGGAAAGCGAGGCCACAACCCCTCGAGTTACATCCCGTACATATTTACTGCTAGGTGAACAGGGGCCACACATTAAGAAGCTTGCCCATTTGCCTCGCCGCCCGGGACTTGAACCCGGCCCTCTCGATTGTGAGTCGAGCGTGCTAACAACTACACTACGCGGTGTGTGTGTGTGTGTGTGTGTGTGTGTGTGTGTGTGTGTGTGTGTGTGTGTGTGTGTGTTTGCGCGCGGTTGTTTCTATGAATTCACAGCAGGACAAAGGCCTCCCTCAACTTTCTCCACTTATCTCTGTCGGCTGCATATAATACACACACACACACACACACACACACACACACACACACACACACACACACACACACACACACACACACACACACGTCAAGTCGTTACAGTATCTCATGTTGACCTTTCCTTTGATATGCTTTGTGTAAGTGACTCTGGAATTAGCTGCCCTCATTCAGAGGTGCGAGGCGGGGCGCACCTGCCTCACAAATATCACACTGATCCCATAACTCTTAATCTCTTTTCGGTTAGTTATTACCTGCATCCATCAATAGCTCATTTCATAAACCAGTTCCGCCAAAAACGGCTGAGAACGGTGCAGATAATTACATGTTTGTTGTGGCGGCGGCGACGGTGGTGGTGGTGGTGGTGGAGGTGGTGTGTGCAGCTATAATAATTCTCGGCGCGTTGCCCCCTCTAGGATGTTCCAGACACTCACAAATCACACGCCCACTAAATGTGTGTGTGTGTGTGTGTGTGTGTGTGTGTGTGTGTGTGTGCATTTAGGGCATTCTCAGATAGTTTCATGGTTTCAACTTTTATACTAATATTTTAGTTTTAACTTGTTTGTCGTTGCGTCTCAGGATAAATAAAGTTCATTGGTAAAAGCTGAATTTTTCCTTCTTTCTCTGTTTTATGATTTATTTTTGTTGGGATGGAGCACAAACACATCAGCTTACAGCAGAAAAAAAAGTGTCGTATTTGTTCTGTTCAGGAACATTGAAATATTAAAAATAAATAGTTGAGCGTTAGAATAAACTTCCGGAAACATATAATTAAACTTTCAGACTTGCACGTTTCAGGAAGAAGGAAAAATCGTAGCGCAAATGATTTCAGAAATACTGCCAGGACAGCATTTTTTCCGATTCAAGTTGCCGTTCTTCTTTTCCGAACATCCAACACAAAGCTCAACAGAACGCTGCAAAGTTGCGACAACTGCGCAAATAACGCCATCCATTGCCATAAATCGAGCATTACTCGCGAATGTCGGAATGCAAAAGGTGAAATATCGGTCGGTGCAAGTATTTTGTTTAGAATGTTATACTGCGTATTCAGACTGCAAGAGTTTCATGCAGACGACAGCATGACAGTGGTGACAGTCTAGAGCCACAAAGGTGTGTATAAGCTGGAAAGAATGGCTTTTTGGGTGGATGTACAGACTGGACATGATGGCATTGATATATTGATACATTTTTAATGAAGGCATGTGAAGTAAAGGTAGGTAAGATTGTAGACTGGAATCATTGCACGTGAACAGCAAGGCAGGTGGCTTGGCGGGTGGGCATAGGAATGGAGAGACATTCACGTAGGTGGGCTGGAGGACAATTTGGTTTTTGTGTCGGTGGACATTTTCATAGGAAAGGAGAGCGGACAGTTGTCTTTTATATTTTATTAGATTTTTTTTTTTTTTTTTATTCATGCAGACATACGAGCATAGTTCAGTTGGTAGACAGCAAACATGATGGATAGATGTAGGAAAGACTAACAAACAGACAGACAGGGAAGTATAGACGTGAAAGAAGAAAGAAAAATAATGTACAGTTACGAATTTACATCTTTTTGTTCATATTTCAAACAGTCAAACACACAAGACAGTAAAATTCAGGGAGGGAGACCGGCTGGATCTTCCCTATGCTTCACTTAACACCCTCACATACCCCAGCAGAACCTCACTCCACACACACACACACACAATCAAATGAAAGAGAGATATGACAGGAATGGACAAGGAGATAGGTCACAGAGAGCTTAGCTCGGGCCCTGTAATACACAAATAGGTAAATACAAATAGGTAAAC
>NC_059300.1:591217-608717 GCF_017591435.1 Portunus trituberculatus | reverse complement strand
CACCACCACCACCCAGCGCGTTTCTGTGCTTCATGGGCGGCCGACAGATGGAAGACAGAATATCTCTCTCTCTCTCTCTCTCTCTCTCTCTCTCTCTCTCTCTCTCTCTCTCTCTCTCTCTCTCTCTCTCTCTCTCTCTCTCTCTCTCTCTCTCTCTCTCTCTCTCTCTCTCTCTCTCTCTCTCTCTGTCGGGCCGTCATCTCAATCAGCCAGTCGCGGTTCACCTCAGCCCCGGTAAGGGAAATAGATAAATACATAAAGGTGTGTTTTGTCTGGCGCACAATAAGAAGCAACTGGCAGTGCATTATGAGAAGCGAGGAGTGGGAGAAAGGCGCAGGTGTGGGTGGGGCTCTTGTGTGGGTTCTGGTGTGGGCACTGGCATGGGCGTGGACCTGAGTATGGGCGTGGGGGGAAGAGCGTGTACTGGGAGTGGCGAGTAGGAGAGAAGGGAGGCTGTGGGTGGGACAGAGAGTGATGGTGGGGGAGGGGTAATATGTGGGTGGGGTAATGAGGAGTGGAGTGGGAGTGGGATGGAAGAGGAGGTGGAGGGAGGGAGTGGAGGGGGGATGGAGGTGGAATGGAGATGGTGGTTGCTTCGTTCAGGCCATGTCAGGCATTTGTGTGGGTGGGTGAGAGAGAGAGAGAGAGAGAGGATTGCAGCGGCTACGCGTCCGAATGTTTGTCTGTATAAGGGAAGAGAGCCTAGTTAGTGCCTCCATCTCTTCCCCAATCCATTCGCTCCTCCTCCTCCTCCTCCTCCTCCTCCTCCTCCTCCTCCTCCTCCTCCTCCTCACAACCACAGTACGTTTAAAGTCTAAAGAAAGAGACAGGGAAGAAAGGACTGGACACGTTGTTGTTGTTGTTGTTGTTGTTGTTGTTGTTGTTGTTGTTATGTTGATGTCTCTCTCTCTCTCTGTCTCTCTCTCTCTCTCTCTCTCTCTCTCTCTCTCTCTCTCTCTCTCTCTCTCTCTCTCTCTCTCTCTCTCTCTCTCTCTCTCTCTCTCTCTCTCTCTCGTTATCCATGTCGTTAATCTAATTCCTGTCATGATTAATATCTCATAATCTCTCTTATTCTGCCTCCCCTCCCTGTCTCCTCTCATCCCCCAGCTCCCATTCCCTTCCTCCTGTCTCGCCCCTCGCCTCTCCATAGGGCGGTGACCAGCAACAATTCTCATTGGGGAGTGAGGGAGTGAGGGCTGTTTTTTTTTTTTTTTTTTTTTTTTGCATATAATCCCATTCATTCTAGAGGGGTGTGTCCCGTCAGAGAGAGAGAGAGAGAGAGAGAGAGAGAGAGAGAGAGAGAGATAAGAACAGTGTTTTAGATTAATTTTAATGGAGATTATTTGATGGTGAGCTAAACTTAGGATTTTTCTTAATATTGAGGTGTGTATTTATTCTTTTGTTTATACCTTGTTTCCTTCGACAGGTAATGTGACAACGATGACGGCGACGATGAAAGACAAAGGCAAGGACTGACGATACCTACGTGGAGACTGACGAGGAAGTGTAGCAGTAATCGGTGAATATTACAGGCGAAGTAGTAATGTGAGCAGTGCTGTGAGGAGAGGCACGTGTAGCAACAGTAGGAGGGCGGTGCTGGAATAGTCTTGGTGGAGATGGTGGTGGTGAAGAGATGCGTATCGTTTTAGTAGATTAAGCACAACATACTGAATTAACCATAGTTGTGATACCAGGTGTGTGTGTGTGTGTGTGTGTGTGTGTGTGTGTGTGTGTGTGTGTGTGTGTGTGTGTGTGTGTGTGTGTGTGTGTGTGTTGATTACAATGTACGGTTTGAAGTAAGACAACTGAACATATAACTTAATCAATGTAAACTCTTTGGCCAGCGGTGGTCTGTGTTTGTGTTTATCGATTTTGAACACGTCAAGCCGCGCTGAAAGTTAATGGAAATATAATGTCAGCAGGTACAGTGGCGGGGAGTGACGGAGGGAAGAGGAAAGATGTGAGTGCTGCAAAAAAAAAAAGTTTAATGGACTAATGATGACGGTAGACAATCCATTAAGAACAATCGCCACCTTAGTAGAATGCTCCTCCGCTAATCTTGTCCACCGGCCGCTTTGAATTAATGGCGTCCCTGTCCACCTGACGGGTTTGTCGTGTGTGTGTGTGTGTGTGTGTGTGTGTGTGTGTGTGTGTGTGTGTGTGTGTGTGTGTGTGTGTGTTCACCACGGTCGTCTGCTAGTCACCCAGAGAGTCTTTCCCCTACGGAAAGAGCTCAGAGCTCGTAATGACCGATCATCAGGTAGGACTGAGACCACACCACACTCCACACACCGGGAAAGCTTGGCCACAACCCCTCGAGTTACATCCCGTACCTATTTACTGCTAGGTGAACAGGGGCTACACATTAAGAGGCTTGCCCATTTGCCTCGCCGCTTTCCGGGACTCGAACCCGGACCCTCTCGATTGTGAGTCGAGCGTGCTAACCACTACACTGCGGGGTGTGTGTGTGTGTGTGTGTGTGTGTGTGTGTGTGTGTGTGTGTGTGTGTGTGTGTGTGTGTGTGTGTGTGTGTGTAACCCTACACGCTTCAGTCTTTATATAAGACCTACCCACTCATATCCAGCTATTATCCTTATCCATAAATTTGACCAATCTTCTAAATCTCTCTGTTACCTCGCCACTAAGAACCTGATTACTTTGTCTACTCCAGTCATCTACTAGTCTGTCTGCGAACCTGTTCAATTTTTTTTTTTTTATTGTATCTAAATTCTTCTACTTCTAGCTTGAACCTGTTACATTAGTAGTCCTGTCCTGACCATTAATCTTGTATTTTTTTTTTTTCATGTCACCTTTGTTATATCCCATTTGCCACATAAATACCTCCATCATACTTTTCTTTAATCTACGAGTCTGAAACAAATATTGATTTAAAAGTTTTTATATCTCTTAAGGCATATTTTGTATTCTCCGTCGTTCCTGTCATTCTCCTCTGTACTGACATTTGAGATAACTGTAACCTCTAAATGTTTATCGCTCTCTTATTTTTTTTATAGAGTCTCGTTCGTCATTGCATACCTAAGTACTTGTATGTGGATGTCTTATGCAACGACAGGAACTCTGCTTTAACTAATAATAAAAAGCACAGTATGAAGGTAAAAAATACGATATAGCTTCCAGTTACAATTACCATTGAATATATTGTTGGACACAATGTCGGACAAAGACTGTTAAGAGGGTGGTGTGTTTGACACGTCCAAGAACAAGTGGGGGAATTGCCTGAGGCTCCAGGTAGTGACTGCCTTGTTGACTCTTGCCTTACTGGGCAGCCGCTATCTTGACGGCACCTGCAGGCCTCTACTGCTGCCACCTTGCTGGGCGAGCCCATGATTGTGATAGAGTTGTGCCTTGTGTGGCTATGGGAGGGTTGGGGATGAGGTGCGACACCTTCGCCGTTAGCCAGCCTTCATTCCAGGCGTCGCTGGTCGGCACATCGCAGCAGTGCCACGCCCACCTGTTCTTGATGACCATCAGCTGTCTCGCGTGGTTGTGGTTTGATGTACAGCAGGTGGCCGATGACGTCCATGTGGGGCGGCAGCCTGATTTTTAAGCCTCTCGAGGTTCACGTCTTAAGTGACATTGAGGAGGCAAAGGAGACGGCGCCGTCGCGTGTATTGATGGGTGCCATTTATTAAGCTTCAGAGTCTTGACCGGGTCAATTAAGCTTTATGTAAATGGGTATTCGGTAGTTGAGTTGTTCGCGGTTCGCGGATGTACAGTTTTGTGTAGGAGTATCACTTTCATGATCTCATCGCCACCTCACCAAAGCTCTTCATCTGCGAGTTTCCTCCTCTTCATTACCTTTGCAAGACCAACAGCGTCAGTATCAGAACAGGAAATTGCTTCATTATGCATCTCCCTGCGCTGAACTGTGCCACATTCTCATATTTTTGCTCTCCTTCCATGCCATGGGTGCTCCAGATATTATCAGATTACCAGTGTAAATATTATCTGAGAGAGAGACTTGTGTAGTAAGTGTCCTCATCGCCTCAGCCATAACTAAAGAGGGTGAATTTTAACATCACGAAATTAAATCGTGCATGAATACCAAGTATTGTGTTTTGACGGCACGAGTGTTTCATCTTGACGCACATTGACCTAGGAATGTAGTGGTTTTGTTTTTATTGTTCTTATTCCCTCGCGCTTCAGTGCCACTCTACTTGCCATTAAAATATCTCTCCCACCATTAAAATATCTCTCACATTTTCACTCCACCAGCTGAGGACTTGATGCTTAAGGTTGGGTCCTGAGGGCATCTGCTTCACTTTGCCTAACATAATCGTGGCGGCGAGGCGTAAATGGTAGCCGAGCCTCGGGGAACGAACATTGCCTCACGTGCAACCCTCGCCACACACCACCACGCTCAGCCTCTCAGCTTTCCCTCAGCAGCCAGCAGCCTCAGCCCGGCAGTGTGCGGTGTGTGCGATACGATTCAGACGATGCAAGATGCTTTTTATGTAGTGTTATTTTGTTACATTTTTTCTCAAGTGTGAGTGTGTGTGTGTGTGTGTGTGTGTGTGTGTGTGTGTGTGTGTGTGTGTGTGTGTGTGTGTGTGTGTGTGCGCGCGCGCGTGCGTGCATACGTTCGTGCATGTGCGTGCGCTCTCTCTCTCTCTCTCTCTCTCTCTCTCTCTCTCTCTCTCTCTCTCTCTCTCTCTCTCTCTCTCTCTCTCTCTCTCTCTCTCTCTCTCTCTCTCTCTCTCTCTCTCTCTCTCTCTCTCCAGTAATCTAGTTGCAGGGTTTAAGCGGGTCTGGAGCGGCAGCTGTGGCGATAGTGTTTGGAAGAGGGATTTACTAACTAATCCAAACAGATCTTCCTGCGGTGACGACAGGACGGTCATGGCGCCCAGGAGGCCAGTCTGCCTAACAGGGCGCTGGCGGCCAGATTAGGAGGCAACAAACATGGAATTGCATGCATAGAAGTTCTCATTTGATGTATTCCCTTGTTGCATTACTGGCTTATGATTGGAATATGATACTGAGAGAGGAGTCAGTGTTGTGATATTATTGCCTGGCCTCTTCTTTTCACTTGATGCTGAAATAAGGCAGGCGCTATGGTCATTAGGATCAATCTTGTCCACTTTTAGGGTGAGAGTCGTGTATAAAAAATTGTTTTCTTGGGCTGAACTTCCTAAGGTCAACGAAAAAAGGCACCATGCATAATTATCAACCTTGTCCGCTTTGGGTGTCGGTCGTCGATTGGTTTCTTGGAGCTCAACTTCCTAAGCTCGAGGAAAAGTTTAACCACCCCTCACAGTCTGATGCCTCCTGCACATGAAAACTTGATCTTGTTTACGCGATGATCTCGTCCACCAATTACTCGCGAAAAATGTTAACACAGTCAGCCGGGCATCTTTTTTACGTGTACAGGAGGTTGTCGAGCCTCTTTTGCATTTAAGATATGATGGCTCATTTAAGTAACTGGAACTCTGGAAATTTAATTTACAGAGAAAACAAAAACCTGGTTTATCGAATTATTCACGGTGTGGTGCTTACCGGAGTGTCGATAACCTTAAAAAATGTAGAAACTATACCAAAAGGATAAAACCCAAATCAGAAATGTTGCATTTGTTTTATTTTGTCCTCTCGTCACATGCAGCATCAACCATACCACTTAGCACAACACATCCCACCCTTGTCACTCAGCTCACTCACCACTCGGCCTTCTCAGCTCATTCAATGCCATTCGCTCTACTTAACTTGTGTAATCCCACTCATTCCACACCATTCATCCCACCTTGCACCTCATTCAGCTCCACACACCACTCGCCTCACTACTCGCCGTCTTCCAACACCAGTCATAAAGAAAAACAAGCTAGGTGTGTGGTGAAGGGAGGAACACCACTCACCTCTAACCACCTTTCATATAACATCTCAAGCCAGTGAACCACCACCACCACCACCACCACCACCACCACACCTGGTTCACACCTACCTTCAGTCTGTAATCAGCAGGTGTACCGCTCCCCACGCCCTCAGATAGTGTCCTCACATCGCACCGCCGCCTGCCTCTCCCTACCTACCTGTCACTTCCTCGGGAAATATAAGTGGCTTTCTAACATGCATTGCGTAACCTCACCTCTCAGTTTGCGCGGCCCTCACCATGCCCACTCTCTGCCTAACCCCTGAAGCCCCACGCAAGATTTACACACGCTCATGCACGGTCCTCAGAGAACACTTGATTGCAGTATTTCAAGTCTCACCCGCTGTTTATTCTCGTGGCTTATCTGGAGGTGGTGGAGGTCGCTTGTTTCAGCATCCCGTACACGGCTGGTTTCTCCGCGCGGGTCTGCAGGCGGTCCGGCAGGTAACCCACAGTAGCCAGGCCCCCGGTGCATGTGTGGCTCCTCCTGCTGGTCGTGTCGCCTTACGCAGCGGGGATTGGTCGCTTCTGGGGTGAGGGGGTGGGCCAGTTTGTCCGTCTGGCTTGTGAGAGTTGACGTAAAAAGCAGTGAGACAGTCAGAGGTTAGTTGGAAGTGGTTAGACCCAAAATAGTGGTGATTACCGCGACGCTTCCTCTGTCCCTCTTTTGGAGTGTCTTAATTGACGAGAAAAGCGAGAGCTAACATTTACTGATGTTTATTACAGCGCTGTGGCAATGGCGGCTATATTTCCAGCCGCTGCAGCGTTGCTGTTTAGCGATTATCGTGAATACTGCGTCTCTTTAAGCTCACCAATGACCCTTAAGAAGAACGAAGGGTCCGTTCTTGATTACCAATGTACCGCCAGCTCGCCATGCCGCACTCAAGCCACTCGCAAGACTTCCACCTTGATATAACTTCATTAAATGCTGGAGCAAAACATGAATCCTTAGCCAGTGTATAATTGAACTCTTTAAGCCACTTCACCATTAACTTCTGTAGACGAAATTTTCTGGTCATGAAACTTTGTGTATATGATTACTTGGCGCACGCACGCGATACACCCAAACGGCGCAGTTATACTCGCAAGAAGCAAACATGTGGCTGAACACAGGCCCTGGGCGACGCTGGGTCACGCAGGAAGTGACCGAGAGAAGGAGGAGGGAGAGAACCCTGGCAATTACGAGTTAACTGCTGCTGCTGCTGCTGGAGGAGGAGAGAGAGAGAGAGAGAGAGAGAGAGAGAGAGAGAGAGAGAGAGAGAGAGAGAGAGAGAGAGAGAGAGAGAGAATGAACCCAAAAGACGAGATAAGGAACCTGAGAAATAAGGATGCGTTAGAGAAAGTAAGAGAAAAAGAGATTAGCAGAAACAATAAATCAATAGAACGGAAAACAGTCGAATAGCAAAGAGAAGCAAGGAGAAATAGAAGAGAAAGAGAGAGAGAAAGAGAGAGAGAGAGAGAGAGAGAGAGAGAGAGAGAGAGAGAGAGAGAGAGAGAGAGAGAGAGAGAGAGAGATGTATTCGTAGGTCAGGGGTCGGGCGGTCCCCATCGCGGTGAACACACGCCCTGCCCGCCGCGTCATGTTAGCAAACACGAGTGACAAATTAGCGGGGCTCGGGTGACGTGCAGGGAGGCGAGAGGACGCACACACGCACGACGCCTCCTCTTCTCCAGCACGGCACACCCCAGGAGAGAGGCGTCCAGTGGGAAAAGATGGTCTGGGTGATGGGGGGATGATGGGGAGGCTTGGTCACGCCCGCCCTGCCTCTGTCTGTTCTTGGGCTGAGTGACGGGCAGCAAGCAGGCAGGCAAGCAGACAGGCGAGGCACGGCAGGTAAATATTACGTAGGAGGAGCAAGAATAAAAAAGGAGAAAGGTATAGAACAGAACGCATTCACACACCCATAAACTCTTGTTCTTCCTCCTTACTTGTTTTTCCTTCTCTTTCACTTCATTCCTTACTTCTTCCCCCCTCTCCCACTCTCCACCCAACACGTTCCTTACCTCACTTCTCTTACTCTCTCTAGGCACTCACAGGCCATTGTACTCCAAGAGGTATATGCAAATGACCTGGAGTTGGCCAAGAGTCGTGCTTCATCGATCTGTTAATGTGGCCAAATTGGGATGAAAAGTAACCCGATTTTGGTACGCGTGGTGATGGAAATTGGCGGCTCCGGGCAAGGCACCTTTAACGGGGAGGCAAGGCAAGGAGGAAGGAATGAAATGGTGGGTGAAAGGTGGTGCTTAATTGGTGGTGGTGGTGGTGGTGGTGGTGCTGGGAGATGGTTTGGTTGGTTGGTTGGGGAAGAAGTGGTGGTGGTTGAGTGTGGTGGTAATGAAAGGGCAGTGGTAGTGGTGATGGTATAGTTCGTTTTCTCTCTCTCTCTCTCTCTCTCTCTCTCTCTCTCTCTCTCTCTCTCTCTCTCTCTCTCTCTCTCTCTCTCTCTCTCTCTCTCTCTCTCTCTCTCTCTCTCGGTATTTTTCTTGATTAATTTGGCGCTCAAATTTTGGAAGAGAAAGAGAGAGAGAGAGAGAGAGAGAGAGAGAGAGAGAGAGAGAGAGGAGGGACAAATGAAAGATACTTTTTGTTTTGTTTTGCGTGTATGTGTGCGTGCGTGCGTGTGCGTATGTGCTTACATTGTTCACATTAAGCCAATGGTTCCCAATCCCAGGATCGCGAAGGTATTTCTGAGGGTCGCCAGAACGTCTTACAAAAATATTTCATTGCTTCACAACTGTTCACATTTTTTTTATCATCAGTCTGTCATGTCAAGGAGAAAGAACTGTAGGGAGGCGGTGACATAGTGGATAAGGTGGTGAGCGTGGGATCGGGCAGACGTCCACGCGTAGGTTCGAATCCCACCACGTACAGCCTTAAAACTCTTTGCCATTTGTCGAGTGGTTTAAAGTTACCTACATGTCACCATGATACCCAGGTTCTAGGTGGTTACACTCAAGGTAAGTGAGGTAAGGAACGTGTTGGGTGGGGAGTGAGAGAGGGGGAAGAAGTAAGGAATGAGGTGGAAGAGAAGGAAAAACAAGTAAGGAGGGCCGTAATATGGGTACCACTATAAATAAAATTGCCTGCGCCACTAATGGGCGGAAGCTGAACAGCGCTTCCCATACACTCTTCAAGTGTGCCTACAGGCGCTATAGGCCTTACCGGAAAAAAAATAAAATAAAATAAAAACACCAACAGCGTTGCATGAAAATGAAAAGGTTCAAAATGAGTATGTGAAAAATATGAAGATAGTGGAAGTGAATTACATCCAAGTAACTCTAAACCTTCATATAAATATAATGACAAACATTATCACCAATCCAACATAAATAACTTTTGTATATAGATTCAATTGTTTGTTCAGTTTTGCGGCAGACTCTGTAATAGATGTCAATCTGGAATGCCCATTTGTGGGAAACTATATATAGACATACGGATGGAAGTTGATGCAGTCTATATATGGAAAAGTTTTTATTTGGTAGTACACTCATCAAACTGCCTCCGGGAAGGGGTTAAGTAAGCTGAATGAAGTTTGAGAGGCTTATAAAACACACACACACACACACACACACACACACACACACACACACACACACACACACACACACACACACACACACACACACACACACACACACACACACACACACACACACACACACACACACCGCACACTGCGTAGTGTAGTGGTTAGCACGCTCGACTCACAATCGAGAGGGCCGGGTTCGAGTCACGGTGCGGCGAGGCAAATGGGCAAGCAAGCCTCTTAATGTGTAGCTCTTGTTCACCTAGCAGTAAATAGGTACGGGATGTAACTCGAGGGGTTGTGGCCTTGTTGTCCCGGTGTGTGGAGTGTGTGTGGTCTCAGTCCTACCCGAAGATCGGTCTATGAGCTCTGAGCTCGCTCCGTAATGGGGAAGACTGGCTGGGTGACCAGCGGGTGACCGAGGTGATTTGAATTACACACACACACA
Organism: Portunus trituberculatus; assembly: GCF_017591435.1. Lineage (NCBI taxonomy): Eukaryota > Metazoa > Arthropoda > Malacostraca > Decapoda > Portunidae > Portunus > Portunus trituberculatus. Next base: position 598,861 of record NC_059300.1, on the reverse strand, counting down.
CACACACACACACACACACACACACACACACACACACACACACACACACACACACACACACACCGCCATCGTCAGATGACCACGGAACACCTACGCGTGGAACACCCGCCTGCCTCCTTTGCGGCAGGAATCTACAAGGGCGTCGCTCTAAACACTAATTGTGAATAGTTGGTGTGTCTTATGGGTGCACTCTTTACAATGCATAAACCAACACCGTCACTATCCAAATGAATAACACCATCACGGAAACATACACTGTAAGTAACTGAGTAAGATTAAAGAAAGAAAAGAACTTTAGCGAAGCAAGACCAGCAGCCTTTGTCGTGATCCAACTCGCCGCAGTGATGAGCGCTGAGCAGTGCAGCAGCGCAGTGTGGTTCCACCTGCCCCACCAGAGGAGTTTGACGCATGTCTCTCCACTGGAGGGGCTCCACCTGCCCCACCAGAGGAGTTTGACGCATGTCTCTCCACTGGAGGGGCTCCACCTGCCCCACCAGAGGAGTTTGACGCATGTCTCTCCACTGGAGGGCCTCCACCTGCCCCACCAGAGGAGTTTGACGCATGTTTCTCCACTGGAGGGGCTCCACCTGCCCCACCAGAGGAGTTTGACGCATGTCTCTTCACTGGAGGGGCTCCACCTGCCCCACCAGAGGAGTTTGACGCATGTCTCTCCACTGGAGGGGCTCCACCTGCCCCATCAGAGGAGTTTGACTGGTCTCTCCCCACTGGAGGGGCTCCACCTGCCCCATCAGAGGAGTTTGACTGGTCTCTCCCCACTGGAGGGGCTCCACCTGCCCCATCAGAGGAGTTTGACTGGTCTCTCTCCACTGGAGGGCTCCACCTGCCCCATCAGAGGAGTTTAAGACGTCTCTCTCCACTGGAGGGGCTCCACCTGCCCCATCAGAGGAGTTTGACGGATCTCTCTCCACTGGAGGGCTCCACCTGCCCCATCAGAGGAGTTTGACGTCTCTCCACTGGAGGGCTCCACCTGCCCCACCAGAGGAGTTTGACGTCTCTCCACTGGAGGGCTCCACCTGCCCCACCAGAGGAGTTTGACGTCTCTCTCCACTGGAGGGCTCCACCTGCCCCATCAGAGGAGTTTGACGTCTCTCTCCACTGGAGGGCTCCACCTGCCCCATCAGAGGAGTTTGACGTCTCTCTCCACTGGAGGGCTCCACCTGCCCCATCAGAGGAGTTTGACGTCTCTCTCCACTGGAGGGCTCCACCTGCCCCATCAGAGGAGTTTGACTCTCTCTCCACTGGAGGGCTCCACCTGCCCCATCAGAGGAGTTTGACGTCTCTCTCCACTGGAGGGCTCCACCTGCCCCATCAGAGGAGTTTGACGTCTCTCCCACTGGAGGGCTCCACCTGCCCCATCAGAGGAGTTTGACGTCTCTCCCACTGGAGGGCTCCACCTGCCCCATCAGAGGAGTTTGACGTCTCTCTCCACTGGAGGGCTCCACCTGCCCCATCAGAGGAGTTTGACTGGTCTCTCCACTGGAGGGCTCCACCTGCCCCATCAGAGGAGTTTGACTGGTCTCTCTCCACTGGAGGGCTCCACCTGCCCCATCAGAGGAGTTTGACTGTCTCTCTCCACTGGAGGGCTCCACCTGCCCCATCAGAGGAGTTTGACTCGTCTCTCTCCACTGGAGGGCTCCACCTGCCCCATCAGAGGAGTTTGACTCGTCTCTCTCCACTGGAGGGCTCCACCTGCCCCATCAGAGGAGTTTGACTCGTCTCTCTCCACTGGAGGGGCTCCACCTGCCCCATCAGAGGAGTTTGACTCGTCTCTCTCCACTGGAGGGGCTCCACCTGCCCCATCAGAGGAGTTTGACTCGTCTCTCTCCACTGGAGGGGCTCCACCTGCCTCATCAGTGGAGTTTGACTCGTCTCTCTCCACTGGAGGGGCTCCACCTGCCCCATCAGAGGAGTTTGACTCGTCTCTCTCCACTGGAAGGCGATGGGCTCTCCTTGGCCATGCTCTTTGTGCACGGCATGCCCACCTCCTGGCCGCAGCGCCAAGGCTCCGGCTCTGCCCCCGGCGCCGGGGTCCAGCTCGGCCCGGGTTAAGGCAACACGCGTCACCTGACTGCCGAGCTCCTCTGTGCCATGCAGGAAATCTTTTCCTTACATTTGCAATTTTTAAACCTTTTGGGAATTTTTAATCCGATTTCTCATTCACTTTGCGAGTGTGTGAGGGAATGCAAGAAAAGAGCTGGCGGCGAGGGAAGGAAGAGTGGAGGAGACAAAGGGCATGCAATGCGCACACATGCAATGTTCTAATGATCAAATGTTACTAAGTTTTCTTTACTATTTTGAATTCTCTTCCTTTGTATTGTAAGATGATACTATGCATGGCGAGTGGACTGCTACGGGCGAGTGTGGCCACCTGACCCTCCAGCAGGGAACGATCAACTGAGCTCCCAGATAGATGAACTGAGGCACAATTGACTACTGGTGCTATAAACAAAGAACATAACACACACACACACACACACACACACACACACACACACACACACACACACACACACACACACACACACACACACACACACACACACGGCAGGGGTAGGCTGGGTATAGCAATCTTACTGAATTTTATTTTCGTTTTTATTCATCTATTTATTCGTTCATTGTCAATATTATAATTTTTTTCCCCTTTGTTTAGTTTCCTTACTGCAGGGAAACACACGAATTTCATCTCCTGGGATTGTTTTAGCGTGGCTGCAGATTCTCTAAGAGGACACAACGTGGCGCTGGGGTTGGATCAGCCAGGAGATATTCTGAAACATTTTTTTTTTTCCAAATCTCCACTACTTTCCAAAGGCTCTGGTTGAAGTGACACGATTTTTAATGGTGTTTTTACTGTTCTTATGACAGATTAAAACGATTTTTGCGTTGTCAACAGGATAAACACTCATCATAACTTGACTAATCTTCCCTGTGGTCTTGGAGAATAGCTGTGGTGAGAGAGCAAAGAGTCTGAATGTGTTTTTTTTTTTTTTTTTTTTTTTTTGTGGTGAGCCACGTGGTGACGATGAGGGGATGTGCTATTGACTCAAAGGTGCTTGGTGAGAGACAGCAGACCGATACTCCCACTTATGCACCATTGAGAAAGCTTCATCTGGCATAAGTAGTGCATAAATAAATGAAAAAAAAGGAAAACTAGTGAACTATTTTGACAACATACAAAAGTGTTTGCCCTCAGAAAAGAAAAAGCAGAAATAGAGTTTTACGTTTCCAACATTCCAACTTATATTAGAATAGAGATTGCACAAAATTACATAACCTCTGGCAGTGTCGTCACATTCCTAGCAGTGTTCGATGTTTACTTATTCCAATCCCAAACAATCAACAAGACTCAAGTATAACAACACTCCATTTCAATTCAATTCCACTGAGTTCATCAATCTGAAAACCTGAATTACCTAAAGAATAACAATGCAGGAACCATTTATCAGATTGAAAAGGAGCATATTGGCTTATAGAGGAGAATGTAGCTTTTACTCCACAAATGAGAGAGAGAGAGAGAGAGAGAGAGAGAGAGAGAGAGAGAGAGAGAGATTCTGTGTGTTCACTGCATGGGGAGAGTGTATCAGATCTTAAGTGTGAAAGTTTGTTATTGGTTTCACTTATCTTTAAAGAGACTCACCGTTCTAGTACACTGAACCGTTTTTACTCTCTCTCTCTCTCTCTCTCTCTCTCTCTCTCTCTCTCTCTCTCTCTCTCTCTCTCTCTCTCTCTCTGCATTCACTAACCCTTTCCCGGCGGAGGATCAATATATAGGTTTTGAAATTGGGAATTTTTGTCGGCTGATCTATAGACCAGTGGTTCCCAAACCCAGGGTCGCGACCCAAAGTAAGGGTTGCGAGGGTATTTGTGAGGGTCGCGCCAGAGGGTCTTACAAAAATATACCTTAATAATCCACAGCTGTTCACATTTTTATTTTGATTAATGTAACTGATATACTTTAGTAGGACAAGGTAAAGATTCTACTGGACACGTAAAAGAGGTCATAAAACACCTATACTCCTGCATTTCCGCCCGTAGTACGAGTAGCTTTCATGTACAATACGTGTACTGTACTTCACCGCTAAACAGTCAGCGAGGAGTCTGAGTGAGTTATCAGTCGCGTCTGTGATGCTGTGGCAGAGAAAGAACGTATTACATGCACTGTACTTTTTTTTATAATAACTCGTAAATGCCTTCCTCCCATCGCCTTCTTTGCTTCTGTCTGTACCTCTGTCTGCCTGGCAGTCTCCGCTTGTTTGTCTCTGTCTCGGTTAGGTTTGGCTGGATTTATTATTACAGTTAGGGTCGCTATTCCAGGTTAAAACTGCATTAGGGTCGCAAACAATAAAGGTATAGGGAAACACTGCATTAGGCGATGGGTCCTTTCTTGCCTGCAAACCACCACCACCACCACCACCACCACCTCCACCTCCACCTCCACCTCCACCACCACCACCACCACCACCACCACCACCACCTCCACCACCACCACCACCACCTCCTCCTCCTCCTCCTCCTCCTCCTCCTCCTCCTCCTCCTCCTCCTCCTCCTCCTCCTCCTCCTCCTCCTCCTCCTCCTCCTCCTCCTCCTCCTCTTTCCCACACCCACATACTCGCTATACCTTCATCCACACACACTCACCTTCCACTCACCCTCACTCCATACCCTCATGTGCACTTGAAACCCACCTCCACCATTGTCACCATGCTTGTTGTCTTCGTCCTTATCACCATTCGCCTCCTCCTCCTCCTCCTCCTCCTCCTCCTCCTCCTCCTCCTCCTCCTCCTCGTGCCCCCATGTCTCCTCCAGCGCGTCGCATCATTAGTAGCATTCACATTAATCACGTCGGTTCTCATTACCTTATCTCTGAGCGGCGGGCGAGCACCTGCCAACGTTACATGCGTGCTGGTGCTGCTCTTGTTACCTTTGTTGCTTTACTCACTATGGTAACGTGTATCGGATGAGAAATAAGGCGATAATTTGATATTTTTCGTGTTGTTTTGATATCGTGTATTTTTTTTTCTTTTTTTTAGTTTCTGTGGCTTTGTCAATTTTGTTCCCTTTTTTTTTTTTTTTTATAGCTTCTGTGCATTTATTGGGAAAAGGAGGATTTGTCTGGTGTTTTGTTTGTGTTGCTTTTGTCTGTTTGTTTGTATTTTTTTTTTTTTTTTTTTTTTAGCTGCATGGGTGTCTGTCAGTTTGTTTATTTTTGTGTCTGCTTGTTTATTTTGCTTCTGTTTTATGGGTAGAAGTCGGTCACATTCTCTCTCTCTCTCTCTCTCTCTCTCTCTCTCTCTCTCTCTCTCTCTCTCTCTCTCTCTCTTTTGGCAATGGTACTCTACCCCTGCTAATGGTGATGCTGGTGATGGTGATGGTGATAGTGATGGCCGCTACACAGTCGGGCCCCGGCGATGATCATTCAGAAGATGATTCAAGTGACGCAGCCTTCATAAAGGAGAAACTACAGACGGTAAATAGCGGTGGTAAATTTGACACGATTGGATAAGTTAGCGCTTCAGAGAGACGGAGAGGACACGAGGCACGGGCTAATGAAGGGAAGATAAACAAACAGTGAAAGAAGTCAGTGTAGGAGGTAGTACTTATGAGCGTCGAAAGGAGAGTAATAAAGCAGAAGAGGTTGACCATCACCATAAGAAAATGAACTGAAGGGTATAAATAAAGGAAGGGTGAGATTAGAAAATAGATAAACACATGAATAAACAATGAAGAAATGGATATAACAGTAATAACTTTAACCGCCGCCACCATCACCATCGCCAACCCAAAACAACAACAACGACAACAATAGTAGTAAGGACGCCCCAACATTTATGAGACTGGAAACAACAACAAATGATAAGGATCAATGAGAAGAACAACTTTGAACACCACCACCACCACCACCACCACCACCGCCACTACCACCACCACCACCACCACCACCACCACCACCACCACCACCACCACCACCACCACCACCACCACCACCACTACCACCACCACCACCACCACCACCACCACCACCACCACCACCACTTCGCGTCAACAACCTCGCTTGCTTATTAGTCTACCATTGTTTTGTTATTTTCCTCCTGGTGACGTTCTCAAGCTCGGCAGTTTAAGTAAAAAAAAAAAAAAAAACGAACTAGAATAAAAAAAATAGAAACAAGAGTTTGTTAATTCATTATCATCACATCTACAAGGAAAACAAGAAGTGATATTAGATATAACACACACACACACACACACACACACACACACACACACACACACACACACACACACACACACACACACACCACCACTACCACCACCACCACCACCACCACCACCACCACCACCACCAATTACAAGCTACGTTTCTTATCTCCATAGGCCGACGTAGAAACAGGACGAGGATGACGGGATGAAGGGAAAGAAGAAACAAAAGAGGAGAAAGAGGAGTGGAGCGGTGATGGACGATTCGCGGTCGGAGGAGGAGGAGGAGGAGGAGGAGGAGGAGGAGGAGGAGGAATGTAAAGGAAAAACAAATAGCATTAGACTTACTTTTATTACTTTTTAATTACGAGTTTTCTGATTTTGATATATATATATATATATATATATATATATATATATATATATATATATATATATATATATATATATATATTGTAAGAGAGCTGCTGCAAGACGAGGAGGAGGAGGAGGAGGAAGAGGAGGAGGAGGAAGAAGAAGAAGAAGAAGAAGAAGAAGAAGAAGAAGAAGAAGAAGAAGAAGAAGAAGAAGAAGAGGAGGAGGAGGAGGAGGAGGAGGAGGAGGAAGAGGAAGAGGAAGTGGAAGGAGAAGAAGAAGAAAAAGAAAAAGAAGAAGAGGAGGAGGAGGAGGAGGAGGAGGAGAAGGAAGTGTCAATCTGATCTTAAGAGGAGGAGGAGGAGGAGGAGGAATTGTCAATCTAATCTTAAAATCGTAAAATGTCAGGTAAATGAACTCTAACACCTGAGTAGCCTTAGTGTGTGTGTGTGTGTGTGTGTGTGTGTGTGTGTGTGTGTGTGTGTGTGTGTGTGTGTGTGTGTGTTTGTATGCGCGCCAAATATTCATACTGTATTATATTTGTACCGGAGTGAGTCAAGTTCGTGATGTCCCTTCTCTTAATACTACTTTATCGTGTGCTTCCTAAAGTTTATGCTTATTTCTTGCGCACAGTGCCCCGCGGTAACTGATTTCATGAGCGGATAGGCCCGGTTACCAAGCAGTATTTAGAAGCATATCTTTCTTGCATCTTATCTTCAATGCTGCTTCTTTTTTTTTTTTCTTCTCTGTCCTCTTGATTCGCTGGTCGCTTGTTTTATTCGGTAATTTGCTTCAATTTCCTTAATTCTGGTGGCTCTTGTCCATCATTATCAGTGTCCCGTATCTTTTCCGTTCCTTTCCAGTGTGGCAGATATTGACTTGGTTTTGGCTTTATCTTATCTCAGTAACTCACGTGTCATTAGCTTTTTTAGTTGTTTATGGGATTTGATATCTGTTTTATTTAAGTTTTCTCTGTGGCACGCAACGACTCACGGCGCTAAAAGCAATGTATGGAATCGATGAGCATGCGCCAGTAAGAAGAGAATAAAGAAAAACAGGTGTTGCAATTTGTAGGCA
>NC_059300.1:573717-586217 GCF_017591435.1 Portunus trituberculatus | reverse complement strand
CATCATCATCATCATCATCATCATCATCATTATCTATCAACAACATGATCAGTGTCTTAAAAAAAAATATCCAAACAACTCCATAACTATTATTCAGAGAGAGAGAGAGAGAGAGAGAGAGAGAGAGAGAGAGAGAAGGGTTACGAGGTCATGTGTTCTCTCAAAATAAGGGTATCGGTTCCTTAGCGGCCGCCGTCCATCAGACCGCCAAGTGTTATCAAGGAGACAGCTTTACCCACCTCACCTGGACCGGGAGGAGGAGGAGGAAGGAGAGATGTTAGTGGTAGTGGTAGTGGCGGTGGTCCCGTAGTAGAAGACAAAGTAGCAGATAAAAGGAAGACGAAGAGGAACAGGAGGAAGTTGTACTCGTAAATTCCAGTGACAGTAGCAGTGGCGGTGGTCTTGTGTCGCCGTGTTAAGGAGAGGGTGACGAGGCCCGTGTGCTGAGTGGCGGCACGGCAAGGCGACACTGTGGGGGAGGCACGCCAGGACTGCAGGGAGAGATGATGTTAATGCTTGTGATATGTGAAGCTCTCTCTCTCTCTCTCTCTCTCTCTCTCTCTCTCTCTCTCTCTCTCTCTCTCTCTCTCTCTCTCTCTCTCTGATAATGATATAGTTCTAATGTTCTTAATGATATTGATAATAGTTACGATGATAATAAGATGATGATGTAATTTTTGTCGCTATATGAACGACAGAAAGAGAGAGAGAGAGAGAGAGAGAGAGAGAGAGAGAGAGAGAGAGAGAGAGAGAGAGAGAGAGTACAGACAACCAGATAAGCAGATAAACAGACAAGCTCATAAACAAAATACGTAAAGTCGAGGAACAGGTTAAATTGGTTGGCTATGCGCCGTGGAAATCTCAGCTGTACTTGAGGTCATAGGTTTAGCGCGCGACGTGGCGACAAGGGCAAGACGAGGCGGCGAGGAGGGAGGGAATGACGTGATGAGGGAATCGCCGCTGAGTGGGAAGGGGAAGAGAGGGAAAGGGAAGGAATGGTGAAGAAAACGTGATTGCGGAAGAGAGAGAAATGTGTGTAGAGAGTCACCAGATTAGACATGCTTGAAAATAATGTAAAAAATATGCCAATAGATGAATAAATGAGTTAATGAAGTAGATAAGTATACGTAACAGAAGAGACTGATTAGATGATAGAAGATGAATTAAAGGAAGAAGATTGAATGTAGGAGATAAAAGAAAAATACAATTAAAAAGGTGGAGAAGAAAGGTTGATGGTAAAGCGAGATTCATCGTGTTCGTGTGTGTGTGTGTGTGTGTGTGAGAGAGAGAGAGAGAGAGAGAGAGAGAGAGAGAGAGAGAGAGAGAGAGAGAGAGAGAGAGAGAGACCGACTGACCGACCTACACACTAAAACAAACAAACATGATACAAAACTACCAGAAGAAGAGTAGAAGTAAAACAAAAACGAGACGCAGAAGTGAAGACAAACAAGGCGTGGAAGAGAACCAGGCTGGGAATGTATGAGAGTAATCACGCGGGCCAGAGTACTTTCTTGTGGTGAGGCAAGGCAGGGAGGGGACGCGGCCGGTCATTGGTCATCTGGGTGGCGTGTGCATGTACTGGGCGGCCTGATAGCGGCGGGATGGCAGGGTCAGTGGTAGGGTCAGCGGTGTTTGTGAGTGGCGCCGCTGCATGTCTGTGTGGGAGGTTCGTGTGGGTGTGTTGTGGTGCGTGGCTGCAGGGTAAACGCCGCACTAGTTATGAGCAAAAGGCGCCGCTCTGTCTTTACTGTTGTGGAGTGATTGTGTGTTGTTGTGCTCGCAAGTTGAGTATGTTTCTGCGCTCACTTCACTGTTGTTGTGTGTTTTTCAGTCGCCAGTCCTCAAATCTGTTGGCTGTCTCCTTACTAAGTCTTACGTGATAGATTTTTAGCAGATCACATGACTTGGGATTAAAGGGAAAGGTCAAACACTGGAAATTACGTAGAATGCATGTGTCGCTTAATTATTGGCAGTGGTTTCTTTTGTTTGTGTTTACTTATTGTTTTCTTTCTAAAAAAGTATGATGGAACTTTAAAAAAAACATTGTATACACGATTTTTTCTTTTTTGTTATAGGAAAACATAAATCCATAATGTAGTAACTAAGAAAACAAACTGACTATTTTGTTATAGTAAGGTTTGCACTGGTAAAGTCTGTAAATATTCCAAATTGAAATTGCTTAGTTATGCACAAAGTAATGTCGGCACCGAGCGTGATTTAGCATGACGGGTGGACGTGCCCCTGGGAGTGTTTTCTTCATGGTGAACGTAACGCCTGACGGGATGGAGGTAAATGTTTTCCTTTAGTTCTTGCGTCAGTTTTGGAGAAATTTGAAGTAAAGCCTGGTGCTCGGCACGCGACATATCTGACTTACGACCAGCGCACCAACTGACACTCACCATTTTTTTCTCAGATTAGTACGGTTAACTTGGCGTAAGACCAACTCGTCACTTGGTTCAGAACAAAATGTACTTTTTTCAATAATATTATTGTTTGATGTTTATATAAAATGTTTTTAATTTTTCTTTTTATTCTTTGTTTTTATTGAGAAAATGTCTTGCCATTCGACTTTTTTTCTTCCAACGACAATTTTTGAACGTACTATAGTCAAAGCCAAGTAAGTCAGTGTACGTAAAGGGAAGCAGAGACACGTCACTTGCTCTCTTCTCCCCGCCACACTTTACAAATCTATAGTAAGTATTTAAGTCTTGTATATGTATTTTAATTGTCAACATAGTAAAACTTCATCTCGTGAAATATCTGTATCATGCTTGCATTAACAATACACAAAAACATGCTCAACAAATGTATTGAAACCCATTAAACATTTATAGGAAAGAAAAATGTTCCTCGAGAGATAATTATGTATGATTCATGAGCGTGGCGGCGGCAAGAAGTGGATGCGGTAATAAAAAGAGCCGCAGTTATCTAGGTGGTGCCGCGACTCACCTGACGTTAACGAGGGAGGACTTGTCACAACTAATAGATATACACACAAAAAAAGGAGTCGCGATAATTGTATGAGCGTGCCAGATAGAAGACTTACTCTGGGCTATTTTCAAACACGAGTCATGAGAAGAAGACCTAAACTGCTTCTTGGAGGAATCAATATGAGACTTGAACAAAATCTCCCTCTTAAATTTGAGCAAATGTAAACAGGTGCTCTCCTTGTCTCTCCTCAGCCCCACAGGTTAATTGCGTCATTTTGGCAATCATTTAACGACACGCTCCGCTGATTACAAATGTGTGCTTATGTTTATTGTTGTAAATGTTATCACGCAACCACGCTGAGGCTGTCGCGTTCGGTGTTACTTTGTTCATATACCGGGTAATGTGTCTAGCTAAATCTCTCTCTCTCTCTCTCTCTCTCTCTCTCTCTCTCTCTCTCTCTCTCTCTCTCTCTCTCTCTCTCTGATGCAGCATTATTTGTAGAAGTCTAAATATAATTCTTATCTAACCTCTCAATGATATTTCTCAACGTTATATATTCTCTCTCTCTCTCTCTCTCTCTCTCTCTCTCTCTCTCTCTCTCTCTCTCTCTCTCTCTCTCTCTCTCTCTCTCTCTCTCTCTCTCTCTCTCTCTCTCTCTCTCTCTCTCTCTCTCTCTCTCTCTGTTTGTAGAAAGTGCGTGAACCGAAACATTAATTTAAACAAGTGTGACATTGTGGGGATCGATTTGTTCCGGCCGCGTGACCTTATCCACACACACACACACACACACACACACACACACACACACACACACACACACACACACACACACACACACACACACACACACACACACACACAGGTTCCTATCATGAAAATATACAATCGTCACCATTATTGAATTTCGAGCCCTCTTTTTTCCAGTCGCCCTGTAACTCAACTCCCTCGGAAAAAAAAAATAACCGGTAATAAGTCGACCTTGATTTGCAGGTGATAGATCTTAATGAGAGTTATGGGCGGGACGTGTGGATGTCTGCGTGACCCTTGGTGTGGTGGGACGCCCTCAGCTTGCCTGGTGGTGCACGTGTGGACTTAACCCCTTAGTACCATGTCACGTTTTCACATTTATTCTACTTACTATTTGGTGATTTTGTACTGCTTCAGAAACTTATGTGGAGGTTGAAATAGTGAAGACTCAGGCCATAAATCTCTTGACCTCCATAGACCCTTCCTAATGTAAAATAGAATCCTCTAATCATACCCAGAACACAAGATAAAATGTATCCCAGTACTGAGGGGCTTAAGGAATGTGTCAAGGGTTTCTGGTCTCTTCCGTCTGTGTGTGCGGTGATGGTTTGTGGCCTGCGCACTCTGGGATCCTTGGTGCGTTGTTGGTAGAAATGTGAATATGTTTAGCAATCTTGTCCCTCGAAAATCGCCTCCAGGGAAAGTTTGGATGTTTACAGATGGGATAGTAGAAGGAATTCTCGTTTTCTTCGATTAGATATTGAGAGAGAGAGAGAGAGAGAGAGAGAGAGAGAGAGAGAGAGAGAGAGAGAGAGATTGATAAAAGGGAATGAATTGGAGAAAAAGAGATAACCGTCACCAGGAAAAGTTTGAATATTTACAGATGAAAATAAAATGACATTGAAGGATGAGCGAACTTGAAAAAAGAAAATAAATAAATAAAAGAAAATGGAAGAAGTGGAACCGTAAAACGAGAAGATGAGGTGGAGCCAGCGGTCATATGAAGATTAAATTGTAAAAAAAAAAAAAAATTCCATCATAAAGATAAGACCAGAAAATAGCAACGTTCCTTGAGACGTATGAGAATAATAGCACCGTGAAAGCCAATCAAATAATGCACGATGAGACACGCAGGCCGGGACAACACAGCCCTCGCTACGGACAAATAGTGGGGCAAGGAAGCCAGATTACAGTGCAGTAGGAGGCTGGAGAGAGAGAGAGAGAGAGAGAGAGAGAGAGAGAGAGAGAGAGAGAGAGAGAGAGAGAGAGAGAGACGGGGAGATAGATAGATAGATAGATAAATAAATAGAGAGGAAAGGAAGGAGGGAGGGAGGTTGGGAGAGAGAGAGAGAGAGAGAGAGAGAGAGAGAGAGAGAGAGAGAGAGAGAGAGAGAGAGAGAGAGAGAGAGTTTGGGGAGGAAAGGGAGAGATAGATAGGTAGATAGATAGATAAATAGATAAATAGATAGATGAATAGATAGAGGAGGGAGGGAGGGAGAAAGGGAAAGAGAGAGAGAGAGAGAGAGAGAGAGAGAGAGAGAGAGAGAGAGAGAGAGAGAGAGAGAGGCAAAGGTAGGTCGTTGACTTCATAAGCATCCAATATTCGTAAACCTTAAATTTTGTCTTATCTTCACCATCAGGCGCGCCAAAAAACAATGAATGTACAAAAGTGTCCGTAAGGCGCACCTCCATAAAGATGTAAGGCGAGCGTGTGACACATTTACAACCCTCGCGCACCTTCGGGAAATATAAATACAAGCTTCAAATACAATAATGATGTAACCCGATGTATGTATGCAATGTTCCTTTCACAAAATAATATACACACATGCTCTGTACTATACTTATCACTCTATGCTGGTATTTGTCGTGCTTTTCTTCTATTCACCGAGATAACTAAAGAATTTCAAGATTATTGGGTACCTTATATTTTATTTGATCACGTATATGTTGCTTGAATGCGTCCCGCCGTTGAGGAGTGCTGTTCATTTCTTTCTCTTTTCTCCTTTTTTCTTTTTTGTGGTTTGAGTTATGATAGTTTAGTTTTTTTTTTTTTTTTTTTTTCAGGCAGTGACTATAAATATACTTGGTTTCCTTTTGATCTTCAGCCAGTGGTAATACTTTTCGTTAACGAGTTCATTTTTTTTTTTTTTTTTTTTCCCTTCGGCTTATAAGTAATTCAGTTCTGTTCCATCACCTGGCAAGTCCCTCCTTCAAATCCTTTCTTTTTCTCCTTCATTCTCGGTGTTCTTTTCCTCTCCCTCTCCCACATATTATATACCGTCCTTCTCTCCCCTTAGGTCCTTCTCATTTGTATCGTTTTTTTTTTTTTTTTTTTTTTCTTCCTTCATTCTCGATCTTCCTTTCCTTTCCCTCTCCCACAAACACACTGTCCTTCTCTCCTCTATTTCCCTCTCACCTCTATCTCTTTTTTTTCCCTTAATTGTCGGTTTTCTTTTCCTCTTCCTCTCCCACATACACCCTTTTTTTCTCTCTTCTATTTCCCTCTCACCTCTTTTTTTTTTTTTCTCTCTCTCTCTCTCTTTCATTCTCGGTTTTTCAACTTTTACTGTCCTTTTCATATCCTTCTCCGTAACCCTCACGTTTCGTCTCTTACCTTTAACTCTTTACCTTACCTTACCTTACCTTACCTTACCTTCTCTCTTTCTGTCTTTTACTTTGTCCTCTCATCTCCTCTGTTCACTCCTGGCACTTTCTATTTCCCTTTACTCTCCTCTCCCTCAGTTTCCATCCCTTCCTTTCCCTTTTCTTCCTTTTCCTTCCGTTCCCTTCCTCTCCCGCCTCTCAGCCTCTCCAGTCCTTTTACTTTGAGTCGAGGGTCACTGAGGCTCATGACAGGCAGAGATGTGTCCTCCTCCTCCTCCTCCTCCTCCTCCTCCCGAAGTGTTGATTGTTCTGTCACGTTGATTTTTCTCACTGTAACCTTCTTCTCTCGCTCTCTTATCTATTTCATCTTCAAAATTCGTGGTTTTTTTTAGCTTGTATTATGTTTTATATTTTTCTTTATCATTGTTATCATCTCTCTCTCTCTCTTTTTCTCTTTCTTTTTTTTTCTTTTTTTTCTTCTATTCCTGTTTTCTGTTATTTTTTGTCATTTTTTTTCTCGCCTCTCTTCTTTTCCTCTTCAGTTTTTCCTCCTTTACGGTCTTCTCTTTTTTGTTCTCTTTTTTGTTCCATGTTTTTTTTTTTTTTTCCTCATTTCTCTCGCCTTCTTTAACTTGTCATGGTTTATTATCTTCTTGCACTTTCTTCGTTTCTTCTTTTCTTTTTTTTTCTATCTTTTTTCTCCTATCTCTTCAATTTCTCCCCTTCATTTTTCATTTTCTATTTTATCTTTAATTTTTATTCTTTTGCTTCTTATTCTATATTATTTTTTCTAGTCTTTTTTTTCCCCTCCTTTCTTATCTTTTTCTCTTCTGCTGCTTCTCTCATAAATAATTTCTCATTCTCTATTTTCTTATCGATTCTCTCTCTCTCTCTCTCTCTCTCTCTCTCTCTCTCTCTCTCTCTCTCTCTCTCTCTCTCTCTCTCTCTCTCTCTCTCTCTCTCTCTCTCTCTCTCAACCATTTGTCATCCCCGCCAATTTAGAGTGAGTGACTGGAATATTAATGCTAGTTGTTGTTGTTGTTGTTGTTGTTGTTGTTGTTGGTGGTGGTGGTGGTGGTGGTGGTGGTGGTGGTGGCAATTCATTGAAGGTGTGGTGTTGGGTGTCTGGTTGAGGCATTGGCTGTGCTAGTGGTGGTGGTGGTGGTGGTAGGGGTTAGGTACTGATATTAATTTTGTTTTTAGTAGTGGTGTTTGTAGTAGTAGTAGTAGTAGTAGTAGTAGTAATTGTTGTTGTTGCTGTTGTTGTTATAGGCAGTAGTTGTTTTAGTATTTGTGATCGTTTTAGTTTTCATGATAGTTATAGTAGTAGTAGTAATAGTAGTAGTTGTTGTTATTATTACAATTTAGGCAGGCGAGAGACTTATTTCTAGTAGTAGTAGTATGAGTGGTGGTGGTGGTGGTGGCTGCGGGAAAGTGGGTTTGAACAGTATAGTTGAAAGAACGCCGGAGGGAAAATAAGTAACGATGGTAGTAGTAGTGAAAGTGTCTTCCTCCTCCTCCTCCTCCTCCTCCTCCTCCTCCTCTTCCTCCTCCTCCTCCTCCTCCTCCTCCTCCTCCTCCTCCTCCTCCTCCTCCTCCTCCTCCTGCCGTTCTCACCGCTGCTTTCACTCGTTATATGCATTATTTTATTTTTGATTCGTTCCGGCAGACAAGGAACAAGTAGTGGCGGTGGTGTGTTGTAATTCGAGACCCATCAATTGTGCTGTCTTCCTTTAGCTCTGCAGGATGAGGAGGAGGAGGAGGAGGAGGAGGAGGAGGAGGAGGAGGAGGAGGAGGAGGAGGAGGAAAACAATGGTAATGACGATAACATTCTCCTTTGATTTGATTAGTGATCTATCCTCTTCACTTTCTTAATATTGTTATTCTTTTCCTCCTCCTCCTCCTCATCATCATCATCATCATCATCCACGTACACAATGCACACACAACATGACATATACCAAGCGTTAACACTTTCCCCCACAAACACAAGTAGTCAGACGTAGATTACACATTTCCTTTTCACTCTCTACTAAAATTCCATGTGATTTTTTAGTATCACATGGTTTCGCCTTTTTTTCCTGCCAGCCTCGGCTGGAGGGAGGGGTGGGTGTGGAGGAGTCTTCTGCTTTGCTGTCCTTTCTCTACCACTGGTAGTTAGTAGATAGTCTCCACTAACAGCGTAGTAAGGACCTAAGGGTCTGTTGCTGTTTGTCTTCCTTTGTATTCCTCCTCCTCCTCCTCCTCCTCCTCCTCCTCCTCCTCCTCCTCCTCTTCGCACACCATACTCGCCACTTATGACCCAGCATATCATCACTACGCGCGTAATTCAACCAAGAATAATATTTACCTGCCCTCACCTGTGTGTTCAGAGGGGCGTCTGTATACTAATTGCTTCCTTCACAGCCTGCTACTGCCCCTTTGCCGCTTCTTACTGCCCTTCCCCCTGCCAGCACCCTCATCTCTCAAGGCTCCACCTCCCACACACTGTCCCCCTGTAATGATTTACTGTGTTTGCCTTCTCTTCCACACTTCTCACCTGCTACGCTACCACTGCTGATACTGACATGGTTGCTGCTTCTTGTTATTTTTTTTTTCTCTCCTCCTTTTCCTTCTCTGCGTCTTCCTCTTCTGTTAACAGTGTACGCATCATCGCAGTGCTTATAGTGTTTTGTATACACTGAAATTACTGTTCCTCTTACCTTCTTCCACTTTATATTGTTGTTGTTGTTGTTGTTGTTGTTCGTCTTCTAGTTCTTCTTCATCTTCTTTTTCGTCATCTTTTTCGTCATCTTCTTCTTCTTCTTCTTCTTCTTCTTCCTCCAAATAACCCCATTAAGGCCAGCAGGAATGATTCTCTTAACCCATTGAGTACCAGGACGCGTTTTCATATTCATTCTGGTTACTATTTAGTGATTTAATAACGCTTCAGAAACTTATGCGGGGATGAAAATAGTAAAGACTGGCCATTAATCTTTTGACCTTCATAGACTCTTCCTAATCATGCCCAAAAATTATGTAAAAATGCGGCTCAGTATTGAAGGGGTTAATTCCTCCTTTGTGTTATCTTGCGGCAAATGAAATAGTGGTAGAGATGGTGGTTATGATCATCACTACTACACCACTTACACCTCCACCTCTGTCTCCTTTTCCATCCCTTTCCAACACCAACAGTTTATTTCCCCTCACCTCGCTACACCTCATTTCCCACTCGCTCTCCGCCAGCCAGCCGCCAGGTGTAGCCAGCTCTGATGAGAACAAGACGCTGTGCAACACAAACCACTACGTAAATGTTTAGAAGCAGCCACAAAGTAAAATAGATTATAGGCTATCAAAGTCTTCCTCATCCTATTCTCATTCTCTCTCCTCGTATTACTCCTCCTCCTCCTCACTCACCGGTAACTTATCCATCAGTCACTCCTGAGCACAAATCGTTAATTACACATCGTACAGAACACAACTTTGCACAAACTTGATACATTCTCTGCTCACTCTATTATTCCTCGCATAAGTTCCCTCCGCCGCCCACCACTGCCTGCCATCAGCCTCTCATTATCTCCACCACCAACCCTAGAGGTGTCACCGTTCTCTCCTGCGCCCTCCCGGAACAGATGTTGTGCTTGTGCCGCTGACGGGAAAGGGACAATTTAAGGGAGGGAGGGTAAGGAAATTTGATATATGTGTGTAGGAAGTGATAGGAATATGAGGATAAGAATTTGAGAAGGTTCGGAAGAAAGGAAGAGGGGAATTGGGGTAGAGTTTAATATGTGTGTAGGAAGTGAAGGGAAAATGAGATAAAGTATATAATAAAGCCCAGTAAACGAGAGGGTGAGAGAGAGATCAAGTGGAAGGTGTTAGATAAATGCAAAAGGGATAAATAAGAAGATTAGAGGTAAGTAGGAGATCAAGAGGCTTGCAATCGGACGATAAATAAATAATAGTGTCAGGGAGAATAGTTTTAAATTGTAGTTTTCGTGCCGTAAGATTTTGAACAGTGTTGAGCAGGTCACTGGAGGCGGCGACGGGTGGATGCTCGGCTGCTGGTGGCTGAGGCGGGAGCTGCCCAGGTGGCGTCCAGGTGGCGTGGCAGGAACACCCCCGCGCGCCCCAGCACAGAGGTGGCGATATTCTTAGACCAAAATTCACAACTGAGTCATTCCTCTGAAGGAGTGGGATCATTATAGCGTGTTTACAAATAGGACGCGCCCTGCCCCCCAGCCCCCTGCTGCCTCTCCCGCATGCCTCCATCCTTCCCTGTCCCATGCTCCTTTTTCTTCCCCCTCTCTTCTCGCCCCTGACACCTCTTCTGCCCGCCTCATACCCCCATACCATCCCCAGGCAGCTCCTCCGTCCTCCCCGCCCCCTATCCCGCCGCCAAGCCTAATGAGGTTCACCTGAAAACGCCTCGTCTCATCAGGTGAAGCAGCCGCGGCAAGACTTGTTACCAGTTCTTAGTGCCAACACTGGCAGTGCAGGGTATAGTAAAAATGTGAGAGTGGTGAGTGCTATTTGTATAGTATTTTTTTGCAACTAATATTACTACTTCATAATATTATATATTATTGTTTCTTGGTATTCAAAAGTCAGTAATTAGATCTTGCCATAGTTTCGTCATCACACGGAGCCGCGGCAGTCCCGCGGGCTGCTGGCTCACTGATGTCACGTGATGGATGTCGTGATGCTCAGGCCACGACAGGCGGCGAGGCTGCCTTTCATCACGCTAATATTAGGCTGTGCAAGGCGAGGTTGTGGGGCTTGGTAACATCCTCGGTATAGGCGTGTGGTGTTCGCCTGCTTGCCCCAGTTAGTCACTAGAAGCCAACACACGCCCCACGCCCGCACCTGCTGTGGCGTGGCTGTGTGGTGGGCGTGACCTGCGTAATGGTGCGGCGGGCAAAAAAAAAAAAAAAAAAAATCAAAAGAGCATATCCCCCAATGTTCTGGTCTGCCAAGCCCCGTCAGCGGCCTGTCAGGCAAGGCGGGGTGGGGCGGCTGAAACTACCGCCAAAATTGCCTCCACGGATATCGGAAGTTCCTGGGAAAAAAAAAAAAAAAACTTTACACCAATGACTCATTCTTTTCACGCTGTTTTTCCTCCTCCTCCTCCTCCTCCTGCTCCTTCTCCTCCTCCTCCTCCTCCTCCTTGGCGGTGGTGGGTCTGGGTGTAGCCAAGTGTTTTGAACGACAAACAAGGAGAGCTCCGCAGCGCCGCAATGAGGGGCGTTCTACCCACACACACACACACACACACACACACACACACACACACACACACACACACACACACACACACACACACACACACACACACACACACACACACTTGATCTTTCGCATTTCTTTTCATTTATCCCCCCTTTCTCTCTCTCTCTCTCTCTCTCTCTCTCTCTCTCTCTCTCTCTCTCTCTCTCTCTCTCTCTCTCTCTCTCTCTCTTTCTTTCTTTCTTTCTTTCTTTCTTTCTTTCTTTCTTTCTTTCTTTCTTTCTTTCTCTCTCTCTCTCTCTCTCTCTCTCTCTCTCTCTCTCTCTCTCTCTCTCTCTCTCTCTCTCTCTCTCTCTCTCTCTCTCTCTCTCTCTCTCTCTCTCTCTCTCTCTCTCTCTCTCTCTCTCCTCTCAAGCCATTAGCCTCTTCTGGCGACCACACCCGTCATGCATGGATGATTCTCTCTCTCTCTCTCTCTCTCTCTCTCTCTCTCTCTCTCTCTCTCTCTCTCTCTCTCTCTCTCTCTCTCTCTCTCTCTCTCTCTCTCGTCGGTTTAAAAATTTACGATAGCGTATCTCATAATCGTTGACGTAAAGGTGGTCTGCTTTCTATTATGGTGGCAGTGTAAATTGGACCGGGGAGAAGAATGAGAGAGAGAGAGAGAGAGAGAGAGAGAGAGAGATTACTGCTGGTATTTCTTTTTTTCTTTCCGTTAGCATTTTTCTTCTCTATTCTATCTCCGCTCTTCACTCTTTACTCTCTCCACTCCTTCCTCTCTTCACTCTCCCTCAGCGCCTCCTTCGTTATACTTTGGTGGTGGTGGTGGTGGTGGTGGTGGTGGTGGTGGTGGAGAATTTGTAGAAGACAGGAAAAGATGAAGGTGATGAAGGAAACGATTGCTAAAATAATAATAATAATAATAATAAAAAAAATGTTACAGTGAAGGAAAGATGATGAAGGGAAGATGAGCCTGAAAAGTTATAGAAGATTGGTAAGGAAGGAAACTAATATAG
>NC_059300.1:561217-566217 GCF_017591435.1 Portunus trituberculatus | reverse complement strand
GATAGTTATTTAGATAAAATTCACTTGATTTTTTTTTCTTGTTAATTCGCAGTTTTATGAAAGCTCGGCCATGTTTAGCTGCATGCATGGAAGAGGTTGACTTGCTTGTGGGTGAGTTTGGAGAGTATAGACGAGCGGGTATCAGGGCACGAAGGTGGAGTGGATATTATAAGGTAGAGCAGGTGGATAAAATCGGCAATGCAAGGATAGCGCCAGAGGAGACAAGCATATATGGTGGAGAAATGGCGATTTACTTTTTTTTTTTTTTTTTTATAGTATGTGAGGTTTTCACGGGAGTTTATGGGCTAAAGGGGATACTATTTGGGGCACCTCCTATCTCAAAGCCCACCCGCTAGGAAACCGTTGCCCCGAGTGAGGAAGCCCAACCTACACTCGGACCGTGGACAGGATTCGAACCCGTGCGCTTGGAGACCCCTCGGACCCCAAAGCACGCATGGTTCGTAACTAGACCAGCTGGCACTGTATTCTGAAACACTTCTGCGCCTTATCCTGCCTACTTTCATAAGGCTATAGTTGTAGTTGTTTTTCGAGTGTTTTTATATGGTTTTAGTGACACTATAAAGATTTCTATATCATTAACTTGAAAACACTCTTGAGAACTGTAGACCCTGAAAATAGTCGTGGTGAGAATGAGGCAAAACGTTTCTAAATACGGCCCTGGTTCTTATCGGTTTTTGGTGCTACCCTTCCCTCGCTTGACGTCTCCTTCACCATATCCTTTTCTATCAGGATGTCGCCGCCGCCTTGTCGGGATAAGAAACTTGGTTATCACCCCGCGGCCAGTCTCTATAAATAGTCCTTGACACTGATGGCTTATATAACGTCCGGTGGCCACACACACGGTAGCTCAGTGGTTAGAGCGCTGGCTTCACAAGCCAGAGGACCGGGGTTCGATTCCCTGGCCGGGTGGAGATATTTGGGTCTCCCCTTTCACGTGTAGCCCCTGTTCACCTAGCAGTGAGTAGGTACGGAATGTAAATCGAGGAGTTGTGACCTTGTTGTCCCGGTGTGTGGTGTGTGCCTGGTCTCAGGCCTATCCGAAGATCGGAAATAATGAGCTCTGAGCTCGTTCCTTAGGGTAACGTCTGGCTGTCTCGTTAGAGACTGCAGCAGATCAAACAGTGAAACACACACACACACACACACACACACACACACACACACACACACACACCGCGCGTAGTGTAGTGGTTAGCACGCTCGACTCACAGTCGAAAGGGCCGGGTTCGAGTCCCGGAAAGCGGCGAGGCAAATGGGCAAGCCTCTTAATGTGTGGCCCCTGTTCGGGATGTAAGTCGAGGGGTTGTGGGCTCGCTTTCCCTGTGTGTGGAGTGTGTGATGTGGTCTCAGTCCTACCCGAAGATCGCTCACTAGGAGCCCTGAACTCTTTCTGTAGGGTAAAGGCTGGCTAGGTAACCAGCAAGCAACCGTGGTGAATAACACTAGCATTCTGATCGGCATTGGTCGTTCTCTGAGCCATTGAATTTTCCTCAGATTGAAGTGTTTGTTAACCTTTCCGTGTGTGTGTGTGTGTGTGTGTGTGTGTGTGTGTGTGTGTGTGTGTGTGTATTTGTCTAGTGCTGTGTGTTTACATTCGAGTGAGAAATTCCCTCAGTCAGTGTCTCTTCACCCATTCCCAAGCTGACGTGATACCTTCCTCCTCCTCCTCCTCCTCCTCCTCCTCCTCCTCCTCCTCCTCCTCCTCCTCCTCCTCCTCCTCCTCCTCTGACTGTCTGTCTGTCCGTCTTCTCTTCATTTTATTCTCTCCATCTTCATCTTATTCTCCCTTCCACCTGCATTCTTCTACTCATTTTTCTCTTTCTTACTTATTTTTTCCCATTTTTTCGTCATATAAATATACCATATTTTCTTTTTCTTTTCCTGGAGTTTCTTCTCATTTCTCTGTTTTTTCTCACCTTTAAATTTTGTTTCTTTTTCTGACTTACGTTCGTCTTTCTCATCAGTTTCTTTTCTTTTGTTTTCTCACGTTTCTCTTACGTGTTTTTTTTCTTTCCTCTTTCCTTTCTTAGTCGTTTATTCTCTCTCTCTCTCTCTCTCTCTCTCTCTCTCTCTCTCTCTCTCTCTCTCTCTCTCTCTCTCTCTCTCTCTCTCTCTCTCTCTCTCTCTCTCTCTCTCTCTCTCTCTCTCTCTCTCTCTCTCTCATTCAGTTGTTTATGTTTATTTGCTCTCGTCATCTTTCCCCAGGTCAGCAATCACTTATTATTGTTATATAATTTCTCCTCATTAGTAACTTTCATTTTCATCAAATACCACAGCTGTTTTATGCTACATTCTCTTGTTTTATTATCTTACTTCCTACTTGCTTTCTTGCTTGGATTGTACACTGTATATTCTTTCTTTCGTCCTTTGATTTTATCTCATGTTTTCTTTTTGTTTGTGTATTTTTTTCCCTTTTGTTTTGTCGGCACCGAGTTCGCGTTCTGTGCTGAGTATCATGTGGCTTAGGTCCGCATTCCCAAACATTTCGGTGTCTTACCTCCGCTTCTTTTAACAGCCAGTCGTGGAATTTATTGGGGCTTTCAAAGGTGTTTTCATGATCGTCGTGATAATTCAACAAGGATCCTGCACTGCTAATGAGGCAGAAAAAAAAAAAAAATAAGACAGCCATGGGAACCCGGCTAATGTAATCATGGCGGGCTTTGAAACTAGTCCTTGTGAATCCTCAGTGTTTGAGAATACAATCCACGGTAGCTTTGTTCTCTCAGTGTCAAGTATTGTGAGTGGCTTACTGAAGCGGACACATGATACCGCAAAGAGAAGTGTAGTGTGTGTGTGTGTGTGTGTTGGAGTGGTGATTCTCATTATCTTTTTACACATTGGAATTTCCTGCTCAGTTTAGTTTTAGCAGTGTAACCGACATATTCTTTGATTCCCTCCCATCCTGCCTCTCCCTTCACTCCATCTTCCCGTCATGTCTGTCCATCACCTCCATTCATCCACCTTCCCCTCCATCAATCAATCCATCCTTCCACCCTATTCTTACTGACCACATCCACTCATCCATCATCGCATTTACACATTTCTTCACCACCCTTACAGTCTCCACGTCCATCCATCCATCCATCCTCTTACACAACCCTTCTTCCACTACCTATCTATCCCTTCCTTTTTTCCTCCCTTCATGCTCCAGAACCCAAATCCGATTACGCCGTTCTCTCCCTCCATCTCCCATCCCCTTCCCCCACTCCCCTCCACCTCCACCACCTGAGGGAAGCCAGAGATGAAAGTAGAAAAGCTGCGATACCACACATCCCACTGACCACCTGCCTGCTGCGTGCTGCCCTCCCCACTTAAACCTCCCCACATACTCCCCACTCCCGACCCACAGCAGGCCTCCAGCTCCTCAAGGGGAAGACAGCCTGCACCCAATACCCTCCCGTGGGTCCCCAGCCTGCCTTGGCTCCCCCAGCGCATTCCCACAGTAGAGCGTTGACCTGTCCTTTAGTTCCCTGCAACCGGTCCTGCGCCCTCCACACTCCTGCAGCCCCGCACAGCAGCACGCAGCCGCCCTTCAGTCACTCCGCAGGCTGTGTGGTGTTCCTCCTCGTTAGTTTTTTAGTCTATAGCACTCGATTATCTACAACTTCTTCTGTTTTGCTCACGAGACGCCGAGATATTGCAGTGACTAGCGGTTTAGTTAGTCTCGTGTGTTTCTCTCTCTCTCTCTCTCTCTCTCTCTCTCTCTCTCTCTCTCTCTCTCTCTCTCTCTCTCTCTCTCTCTCTCTCTCTCTCTCTCTCTCTCTCTCTCTCTCTCTCTCTCTCTCTCTGTGCACACATACACTCTGGTGGGTGAAAGTCGCGTCCCTCACACACAGGAGGCAGAGTCACCCTCCCTCGGGGTCGCGGACAGACAAACAGACAGACAGACGGACAGACGGACAGATGGACGGACGGACAGACAGACAAAAGGGCCAGATTGGGCGGTCAACGGACTGACTTGAAAGAGACTGACTGACATTAACCGAAGGGCATTTCATTTTATCTTTATTTTCCTTCTTTTTGTTTTTACTTTTTATTACATCTATACTTTATTTTTCCCAGTTGTTTTTCTCTTAGTGTTTGTATCTATGTATGTGTTATTTCTATTGTTTTGGTTTGTTTTGTTTTCTTGCAATTTCTTTTGGTTCGTTTTTCACGTTTGTATCTCTTGACATGTGTTTTCTTTCCCTCTGTGTGTGTGTGTGTGTGTGTGTGTGTGTTTCGGTGTTTTTTTTTTTTTTTTTTCTCTATACTATTGACATCTCTATTTTTAGTTCGTTTTCATGTCTGTCTGTGTGTTTGTCTGTCCCGTATTTCCGGAGACATGATACATTAGTTGATTTATAGCGCTTCTAATTTATGTATTCTCTCTCTCTCTCTCTCTCTCTCTCTCTCTCTCTCTCTCTCTCTCTCTCTCTCTCTCTCTCTCTCTCTCTCTCTCTCTCTCGACAAAATTTAAGGCTTTTTTCCACCAAGTTGCTCTTAATTCACCCTTTTTTTTTGCATTTTTCCCGTGGCAGGCTGTGATTTCATCGTTAATTTGTGAGTGTGTGTTATCGCGGCCGTCGCACCCTTTGTCCTCACACTGTCACCCTGTCTGTACCTCTCATCGCTGCTCACCAAGATAAACACTACGGACACTGGTTTGGGCGGGGCACCTCATCACCTCGTGCATTTCCAGACATTCAACGGACGTCTTCTGAAACGCTTCGCTCTTTGGGTCGTATTCTCAAACACATGTTCGCTTCACCTCCACTATTTCAAAAGCCTTTATTCAAATTTACACGAGTTTTTTTTAAGGTGTTTTTACGGTTCTAGAGGCAGAGCGACAAGATTTCTACATTATTAACAGGAGAAACACCCTCGAAAACATTGCTAATCATCTCTGTGGCCTTGGAAAATAGTTGTGGTGAGAGAACAAAGCGTTTTTGAATACAGGCCTTTCACTCACTACGACTATTTTGAAAAGCCGCAAAGAT
>NC_059300.1:531217-556217 GCF_017591435.1 Portunus trituberculatus | reverse complement strand
CCTTTCTCCTCTTCTCATTTTCCCTCCTCCTTTTCATTTTTACTCTCCCTCCCTTTTGCCTTAATTCTCCTCATCATTTCCTAAGTTTCTCTCCATTTTCCTTTCTTATTTTTTTCCTCCTCTTCTCTTTTCCAATCTCTTCTGCTCTTCCCTCCTCTCTTCCTCTCCTCTTCACGTAACTTTCCCTTGGTTTTGTATCAATTTTCCTCCTCTTTTCCCTCCTCCTCCTTTCCATTTTCGTCGCATTTTCCCTCCTCTCATCTCTTTTCCAATCTCCTCTGCTCTTACCTCCCTCTTCCGTTTCCTCTTCATTTTTACCTTCCCTTCCCTCTTGTCTTAATTCTTCTCTTTTCCTTCCTCTTATTCTCTATTTTCCTTCAATTTTCTCTCCTCTCTTCTCATTTCAAATCTCCTATGCACTTGTTTCCTCTCTTCCCGCCCTCCTCTTCATTTTTACTTTCCTTTCCTTCGTCTTAATTTTTCTCTTTTTCCCTCCTCCTCATCTTCATTTTCCTTTTATTTTCCCTCTTCTCTTCTCTTTTCCAATCTCTGCACTTGCCTCTCCTCTTCATTTTTACCTTCCCCTCCTTGTCTCAATTTTTCTCTTTTCCTTCAATTTTCTCTCCTTTCGTCTCTTTTCCAATCTCTGCACATGCCTCCTCTCTCTCTCTCTCTCTCTCTCCCCTCCCTCCCTCGCTCCTCTTGTTAGTGTTCTCTCGGGCTCCATAAATCTGCATCTCCCAGGCCGGTTATTGGTTGCAAAAGGCGCGGCTTGGCGACCTTCGACTAAGAGACCAAGAGTGAAGAGAGTTTCCAAGGGGCGCCGATCCCTCGAGGTCACGCCCCCTGGTAGAAGGGTGCTGTGTGAGGGCGGGTGTCAAGGGAAAAGTTGTTGTTGTTGTTTTTGTTGATGGTGGTGGTGGTGGTGGTGGTGATTGCAGCCTCGTCGCCTCAGTGATAAGGATGAAAGAGGAGGAGGAGGAGGAGGAGGAGGAGGAGGAGGAGGAGGAGGAGGAGGAGAAGAAGGAGGAGGAGGAGGAGGAGAAAGAGGAGGAGGAGGAGGAGGAGGAGGAGGAAGAAGAAGAGGAGGTGTCCATGACGACGTTCGTGTTTTGGCGTGGTGTCCATCCTCCTCCTCCTCCTCCTCCTCCTCCTCCTCCTCCTCCTCCTCCTCCTCCTCCTCCTCCTCCTCCTCCTCCTCCTCCTTCATCAGCCTTCCGTCGGCGTGTCTGCTCGTACCACATTTTACAACATTTTTCACCTTCCTCCCGTCCTCGTGTTGTCAGCTCATTACACCGTTGTCTTTCCCCTTCCTTCTCTTTCCCTCCTCTCCCTCCACACCTCCCTCCCCCTCTCCCTCCCTCCCTCTCCTCCCTCCCTTCACCCCGCTCCTGAAATAACACATCATCCCCATCACCCATTTCCCACCACCACCACCACCACCACCACCACCACCACCACCACCACTCTTCATACCTGCCCATCTCGTTGACATACCGCGTCTTAGCTACCGTTCTTCCCCCCCACTTTCTCTCTCTCTCTCTCTCTCTCTCTCTCTCTCTCTCTCTCTCTCTCTCTCTCTCTCTCTCTCTCTCTCTCTCATTGCACAGGTGAAAATACGAAGACAGTAGGAATTGTGTCTATTTTCGTGTCCCCCTTTACCTCTCCCTCTCTCTGTGTTTACGAGTGGGAGTGGCGAAGGGTGGACGCGGACTGGTTCAGGAGATAATCTACTACAAGAGGGAAAAATCGTGGCTGGATGGATGGGTGAAAAAAATTAATGATCATGATGTGTTATCTCGGTGTGTTATTAATTCAGGTGCCTCGGGAATGCTGGGAATGTGTGTGTGTGTGTGTGTGTGTGTGTGTGTGTGTGTGTGTGTGTGTGTGTGTGTGTGTGTGTGTGTTGGATGGTTCAGTGTTGTTGTTACTGGTGTTGGTGTTGTTATTCACGGTGTTATAATTTCTACCATCATTATCATCATCAACATCAACATCGCAGTGGTGGTAGTGATGATGGTTGTAGGTTTGGTGGTAGTTTTGGTGGTGGTGGTGGTGGTGGTGGTGGTGTGACTTATTTCTCCCCTCTCTGTCTTTCTCTCTCACCCTCACCACGCGCCCCTCCATCCCTCCACGCCCCTCCCCGCCTAGTGTGTCAGCGTCAGTCATGTTAATGCATTAGTGATACACATAAAGCATTTGTTTATTTTCTCCTGTCATCCCCAAGAGCCAACCCCTCCCCCCCCAGCTAATCCCCTTGGCCTTCCCTCTCCCTCACTCCCCGTCTCTCTCTCTCTCTCTCTCTCTCTCTCTCTCTCTCTCTCTCTCTCTCTCTCTCTCTCTCTCTCTCTCTCTCTCTCTCTCTCTCTCTCTCTCTCTCTCTCTCTCTCTCTCTCTCGTACCCTTCTCTGGTTTCCTTTCCACTTTGTCTTATCTGTTCTTTTTCTCTCTCCTCCTTCCTCTTTTTTTCCTCCATTTTATCTTTCTTGTTTGTGTCGCTTTCCCTGGCTGTTCCATTTCTCTTTCTTTCCACTTAGTTGCTTGTTCTTCTTTGTCCTCTAATTCTTCTATTTTTCGCTCTTTATTATAACTCATATGTTTACCTATTTTTCTATTCCTTATTTACTCATACGTGTTTCATCTCTCCATTTATAATTTTCGTGTTGTCTTTAAATTTTCTTCTCTTTCCCTTCAAATCCTTCCTAACTCTTACTTCTTTCCATTTTACCTCTTGTTCACACCTCTCTCCACTTGAATTTTCCTCATTCACTCACTTTCCTGTATTTTCACCTTCCTTCATCTTAATCCCAACCATCCAACGTCCTTTATAAATCTCCACTTACTAATAATAAGCTCCTCCACATATACTCAGCCCACCTTTGCTTTCGTTTCCTCTAACCCCTATCCTTCCCTCTGCCGCCCCCGTAGCCGTAATGCATTCCTCGGGTTGCGTCAGCGGGGCAGTGATAGGAGGGGAGTGATGGGAGTGGCCCGCTAGCAGCCACCTCCTTGCCCTCGGACAGGTGATTAAGAACGGCTGTGGGAGATGGGAGTGGGGCCTTGTGGTTCGGGTGTTAGTTTTTCTTTTCACTTTTTTGTCTCATTTCTCTCTCCGTTTCTAGATTTGCTGATCGATGTTATGATTGGTTGGCTGTTTGGAGTGGTGATGGTGGTGTTTGTAGTAGTAGTAGTAGTTGTTGTTGTTGTTGTTGTTGTTGTTGTTGTTGTAGTAGTAGTAGTAGTAGTAGTAGTAGTAGTAGTAGTAGTAGTAACAATTGCAGTCGTATAGTAGTAGTGGTAGTAGTAGTAGTAGTAGTAGTAGTAGTAGTAGTAGTAGTAATAATAGTAATTGTAGTAGTAGTAGTTGTAGTAGTAGTAGTAGTAGTAGTAGTAGTAGTAGTAGTAGTAGTAGTAGTAGTAGTAGCAGTAGTAGTAGTAGTAGTAGTAGTAGTAGTAGTAGTAGAAGTAGCAGTAGTGGTAATTGTTGTTATTTTTTTTCTTGGCCGCTCGTTCCTTATTATCATTGATTCCGTTTAGCATTAAGTACGTACCAGAATCATGTACGCGATCATTATTATTACCCCCATCGCTAGTATCATGTGGTTTGTTCTAAATGAATCTGCTGACTGAAGGCTACTTAAACAAACACATCCACACTAATAAAGAAAGACCATACCATATATTAAATCTTCCTCGAGTCTCTCCATTCCTCTCTGTCTCTCTAAGTTTAAAAGCCGAAGTAATGCCAGCCTGCGAGGAAGTTACGAGCCGAAATAAAGAGATACAACTTTTCCTCAGCCTGATTACCGTACATGCTGATCTGAACTTTATTTATACCTGCGCCACGTCAGGAAAACAGGCTCAGTGTTGCAGGCGGGAGAGGAACGCTGAGGAGGAGCAGGGGGCCACGTGTGTGTGAGTGTAGGCGGGCGGGTGTGGGTGCGGGTGGGTGTGAGTGGGTGGCCATTACTCAGGCTGTCATTCCTCTCTCGGGGCGTCTGGGCGCGGTGATTGGCTGGGCTGTAATCAGTGTTAATTGGGAGAAAACGGTGTAAGGTGAACGAAAAGGAGGAGGGAGGAGAGGTGGGAGTGGCTGAGGGAGTGAAGGAGGCGGAGATGGGGAGTGAGGGGAAGGAAAGAAAGCATTGTTCATTGTTTTGCGTACGGATGGTGGTGGTGGTGGTGGTGATGGTGGTGGTGCGAGTGGTGCAGCGGCGAGAGGAGTCCGATTTAATGAAATCTTGTTAATTAGCTGAAGGTGTGGTGAGGGACGCGGCCTTTTACGGCTTTCCCTTGCCCTCCCCATGAGCTCTGGCCATGAGTTGGGGTTTGTAGAGTTATTTCCAGGTTTAATTTATTTCATTCTGAAGCACCCACGTAACACACACACACACACACACACACACACACACACACACACACACACACACACACACACACACACACACACACACACACACACTCACTCTCTCTCTCTCTCTCTCTCTCTCTCTCTCTCTCTCTCTCTCTCTCTCTCTCTCTCTCTCTCTCTCTCTCTCTCTCTCACTCAAGAAGCGAGGGGACAAGATGACATTTGTATTGTGAGTTAGCCGGACAGATGGCACAACATTACCTCCGACACTAATGGCGGCGTCTGATTGGACGCTGACGGATCGCACCCATCCGTAAAATATAGACAAAATAGACACAGGGAGTGGTGGTGGTGGTGGTGGTTTGTGTGCCGGGCCGGGTGGGGGCTGCCGCGTGCTGCCTCACCTGCCTCGCCTGCCGGACCCACCTGACGCACCCCCGGCAGCGGTGTGTAGCGCTGTATTATGGACGACGCGGCCCGCGCCTCTGCACTTTCTCTTCACTTTGCTTCTCTCTGAAATAGCTCGAGAATTTCACCGAATCCTGAATTTTATGAGTGCAGGTGGGAATATGTCGTCATCTCTCGAGACAAAAATATTTCCCGTGACAAGTGGCCCGCCGCTTACTGCTTTTTGTGAGGGAGAGGATTTGTTTTCTCACTCCGTAGAGCCGCTTGTGCAGCGAAAAAGGGTGGTCGTGAATAGCCTGAGTGTTTGTTATTGTGTTGTGGAGGCAGTGGAAGTGGTGGAGGGTGAATGGTAAGCCCCGCCTCTGTCGGTGGCTTTCCCCCGCGCGCCACCAGAGGGCCGTCTTCTCCACTCACTCAGGGGCGGCCGAGCCTTGCCTCCCTCCCAGCCGCTCTTGCTTCATCGCTCCAGTTGCCCGGTGCCGGTCTGCGTGTCTCAGCCCTTCTCCACCCGCGTCACCAGTCCAACGCGCACACTGAAACAGAACTCTGAAAATTGTTGTGTATGCGAGACCAAGTTGTCTGCTTCAAATTTGCGCCATAGTGTGTGGCAGCCTCGTGCCGCGAGTGTTGGGCCACTGGTGGAAAGGAATTTTGATCTGTGCCCTCGACTGAAAGAAGAGAGAGAGAGAGAGAGAGAGAGAGAGAGAGAGAGAGAGAGAGAGAGAGAGAGAATCATAAAAGTTACGTTTGGGCGATTCAGCAACAGTAACGACAACAGCGTACAAAGCAAGAGCAACAGGTCTGATCCGACACGCCGCCATCAACACCGCCAGCTCGCGTGCGGTCGGGCGGTCCGTCTATCGGTCGGTCGGTCAGTCGGCGTCTGGCTTCTGTGCTGGTGATGCGCGTCGGGCCATGCCGCTGCCGCTGAACGGTGTCGAGCAGAGAGCCGCCAATCCCCGCGCCAACATGGGTTCTTTGGAGATGCTGGAGATTCTCGCCAAGAAGGACGACCTTATCAAAGACCTCGAGAAGAAGCTCAAGGTGAAAGATGACGAGATAACGGAGCTTCGTTCGCAGCTCGACAAGTTTCAGAGCGTCATCCCCTACTCGGCTGGGTCTTCCTCCAAGGACCAGCCTCGCAAGACCCGAGCCCAGGGCATCTCCGCTGAGCCCCAGGCCCTCAGGACCATTCAAGAGCTGTCGGAATTGAGCCAAACCACCTTCCCGGAGGTGGCCAAATCGCAAAGGTGAGCTTGGTATACAAGACCTAACAGACTAACACCAGTAAGATAACTAACCCTGTCACTATCAATCTCAGGAAGGCGAAACTCACGGTGCTTGAGGTCACATGTTTGCCTGACCCTCTTCACTTAGACCAACTCGACCAAACCTGATCGCGACACTAGAGTGTCCCGAGACAGGCAGGTGAGATGGGAGAGACTTTAATCTCTATCTAATGCCACTTGATCCCTCGTAACAAGGCTAAGTGTCTCGAAGAGAGAGAGAGAGAGAGAGAGAGAGAGAGAGAGAGAGAGAGAGAGAGAGAGAGAGAGAGAGAGAGAGAGAGAGAGAGAGAGAGATCCGGTGTTTTGTCGAATAGGTATGTTGAGCATTGCAAGTTTTCATTCGTTGCTATTTACGCCCCTTTGGTTGCCTCCACGCCGCGCCTCGCAACACTAACAGGTGTCACTCATGGCAGCGTGAAGCATGTCTTCCCTTTATCACCAGTGCAGCCACGCTAAGTGCACACCCATAGGTAGCTAGACACGCAGCCCAGGTATTAAAAGTCTCAATAGGCGTGGAGAGATTGCTTTTATTTTGGTGGGAGAAGGTCGAAAGGTTAGTGACATGTGTAGTGGCCTTGTCCTTGGTGGCGCTTGGGGAATGAGTGTGGCTGTCCTGGTGTCGCAGTGTGTGCTTTTTTAGCCACACCTGCCGCTCAAAACCCTTAGAGTTGTGCGCGTGTCACCTTCCGCCGGCACTGACCGACCGACACCTGATCACCCCGCCACTCACTCGCGTACGCAGAACACGGAATGGCGATGTGAATAAGGCAGCGTTACGGTACTTTTTGTCCTTGATACTGTTAGCTGCCGCGTTAGTGGATCTGTGTCTGTGTGTGCCATGAATCTCCTTGACCGTTACTCGTTTTGTGGGGTTGTTTCTTTCTGTTTATTCTGTCAATTTTGTAGGAGGAAGATAAAGAGAGAAGAATTTACGCACACATGCCTACAGACTGACATGAAAGTACAGACAGACGGAGAAATAAAAGTCTTCCAAGTTGCGAAAGAATGAGAGATCGTAAAGTCTTTTTTTGTCTTGAAAAGAAAAATACCTTACATTTGCAAAGTTCCCCGCGGCCAGGCCAAGTCACCTCCCCTTGCCTCGCCTCGCCCTCGCCTTGCTTTGCCCTCGATCCCCTAATTCCTCCAGCGCACGTGTGGGATTGCTGTGTTGATTAAGAAACTTGTACAAACCTTTGCTTAAACTCCACATCACGCTGCTCCCTTCGTTAAACTTAAAACTATAAACTGTATTGTTAATTCCATCGCGGCCTCATTTGTTTGTCCAATGCCTCAAGCTGCAACGGGTAAAAGTTTTCTTGTGTGACTGTTTTTTGGTTTGTTTTTTGCTTTGTGATACGTGTAACTGTGGTTCCGCTTACCTTTACTCCCCTTTCGCCATAAACTAGCTGCGTTTTAACTTAGTGGAGTGGAAACGTAGTAGTAGTAGTAGTAGTAGTAGTAGTAGTATTTGTTGTTGTTGTAGCGGCATCAGTGTTATTGTCGATAGTACAATGGTATGATCAGTAACTATCGACCTATAAACTCTCTCAGTAATTGTTGTTGTTGACCTTCTACCAGCACAGCCAGTAATAGTTGTAGTAAAAGTAGTATCGGTAATCATAGCTATTTTTTGATGCAGTGTAAACATATAATTGGCAATACACCTTTGTGAAAACACCAGCAATCATCGTTGTAATTGCCGATAGCCTAGCCACATAATCACTAATGCTTGTGGTAAATGCAGCAGTGATTATTGTTGATCGCTTGGTAATGCAAACGTTGCTGTAAACGTGCTTGCAGTGATTGGTGATGTTGTGGCGGCAGCTGCAGTGACGGAGGGAGGCGTTTATGTGCACTGTGCGGTTAGTTAATGTTGAGAGTCCCCGCTGGCCTGGCTGTCACCGTCCCCGCAGTCATGACAGTAATGCTAGAGTACACCGGAGGAGCTTAGCCCAACGTGCACCTCTCCCTCGCTCTCTCTCCCTCGCTCTCTCTCCTTGCCCGATAGCGATTAACTCAAAGACAACTCGTGTACAGGGGAAAGATACGATGGTCTTCTTTTACTCTTACGGTACACAAATTAGCAGTAAGGCATGTTCAGATCTTTACTTGCTCCAGCTTTATTTTACTTTATTGTCGGACGAAGAAAGGGTTGATAGTAGTGGTTGGAAGTATGCATAAATCTCTCTCTCTCTCTCTCTCTCTCTCTCTCTCTCTCTCTCTCTCTCTCTCTCTCTCTCTCTCTCTCTCTCTCTCTCTCTCTCTCTCTCTCTCTCTCTCTCTCTCTCTCTCTCTCTCTCTCATCCCGTCTTTCTTTCTGTCCTTGTCTCCCTGTCGTGTTCCTTATCTAGTCTAATCTCTCTATATTTTGTCGTCCTTTGCTTCTCTTTCTCTTACTTTTTTTCTCCTTCCCTGTCTTCATCCTCCTCTTCACTGCGTCTTTCTTTACTCTCGTCATCCTCCATCTCCTCCGACCCTCTTGACTTCCCTTCACTCGCCTCTTTTTCTTGTCATCGCTGCACGTGTGTGTGTGTGTGTGTGTGTGTGTGTGTGTGTGTGTGTGTGTGTGTGTGTGTGTGTGTGTGTGTGTGTGTGTGTGTGTGTGTGTGTATTGGGAGCCATATCACACACTCTAAAGTTCATTAACCTTTCATGTGGTGTTGGCGGAGGGGATGGTAGTGGTGATGGTAGTAGTGGTGGTGCTGGTGGTGAGAGTGGCACGAATAGATGGGCCGTGTAAGTCAATGCTAAAATAAGATCAAGAGAGAAAGAGAGTTAGGAAAAAAAAATCGAAATTGAGCCTCACAAGACACATAATCGTAATATTATTCTTTTACGATCGTGTTTCCAATTTCCAATCCGCCACGCGCGACCACACATATAAACAGTCCTAATAACTCTACCTGGAAATTTGACTCGCTCAGGTAGGCAGGCAACTTGTGTGTGTGTGTGTGTGTTTCACTGTTTGATCTGCTGCAGTCTCTGACGAGACAGCCAGACGTTACCCTACGGAGCGAGCTCAGAGCTCATTATTTCCGATCTTCGGATAGGCCTGAGACCAGGCACACACCACACACCGGGACAACAAGGTCACAACTCCTCGATTTACATCCCGTACCTACTCACTGCTAGGTGAACAAGGGCTACACGTGAAAGGAGACACACCCAAATATCTCCACCCGGCCGGGGAATCGAACCCCGGTCCTCTGGCTTGTGAAGCCAGCACTCTAACCACTGAGCTACCGGGTGTGTGTGTGTGTGTGTGTGTGTGTGTGTGTGTGTAATTCACCACCCTGCCAGTCTTCCCCATTACGGAGCGAGCTCAGAGCTCATAGACCGATCTTCGGGTAGGACTGAGACCACAACACACTCCACACACCGGGAAAGCGAGGCCACAACCCCTCGAGTTACATCCCGTACCTATTTACTGCTAGGTGAACAGGGACCACACATTAAGAGGCTTGCCCATTTGCCTCGCCGCACCGGGACTCGAACCTGGCCCTCTCGATTGTGAGTCGAGCGTGCTAACCACTACACTACGCGGTGTGTGTGTGTGTGTGTGTGTGTGTGTGTTTCACTGTTTGATCTGCTGCAGTCTCTGACGAGACAGCCAGACGTTACCCTACGGAGCGAGCTCAGAGCTCATTATTTCCGATCTTTGGATAGGCTTGAGACCAGGCACACACCACACACCGGGACAACAAGGTCACAACTCCTCGATTTACATCCCGTACCTACTCACTGCTAGGTGAACAGGGGCTACACGTCAAAGGAGACACACCCAAATATCTCCTTCCGGCCGGGGAATCGAACCCCGGTCCTCTGGCTTGTGAAGCTAGCACTCTAATCACTGAGCTACCGTGTGTGTGTGTGTGTGTGTGTGTGTGTGTGTGTGTGTGTGTGTGTGTGTGTGTGTGTGTGTGTGTGTGTGTGTTATATGGCCTGCAGATGTATGTATATTTATCTATTATAAATACTGGGATTGTCATAATATAGTTTTAAGGTTTTAGTTTGATTAATTTAAGTGGGTGAAATTGCTATCTATCTATCTATCTATCTATCTATCTATTTATCTATCTGTCTGTCTGTCTGTCTGTCTGTCTGTCTGTTATTATCTATCTATATATCTATCTATCTGTGTGTGTGCGTATGTTAAGTGCATTCATCCCTACATGTAGTCTAGTTATGTCATCCTGTCTAAATGTGGAGAAGCAGGAAGGGAGAGGGAGACAGATGGCTATTGAGGGGCTAGAGGGGTGAGGTAGAGTGAGCTGCGGTGAACTGGGGAGTCAGGCGAGGCGAGACGGATGGAGTGACACGCGGGGGTTGGCATGGCGGAGGTTGACGGCTGAGGAATGGTTACAATATGTTTCCGATCTGAGGATGGTAATTTGCCGGTCAAGATGGTTCACGTGGTGTGGTGGTGGTGGTGGTGGTTAGGAATTTTGGTAGTTATATTAGTAGTGTATTATAATTATTATTATTATTATTATTAGTAGTAGTAGTAGTAGTAGTTGTTGTTGTTGTTGTTTTTTGTTATTGTTGTTGATTTTGTTGTGTAGATGATGCTGATGGTAGTAGTGAGAGAGAGAGAGAGAGAGAGAGAGAGAGAGAGAGAGAGAGAGAGAGAGAGAGATCCCTTTGACTTCAATACAGCTAAAATAATGAAAAGAAACCGTTAAAAAAATAGACAATAGACAAATAAATAAATGAAAAAATACACGAGAGGAGATAGCAAGTAGAAGAGATAAGATGCAGATAAAAACAAACAAAATGATAAAGTATAATAGAAAAAAATAACTCATAAATCACAAGCACCACATTCCTATAACGAATTGCAAAAGGCGAGTAACGAATGTCATATCCTTCTACGGCACCACCAATGTACCGCGTCTTGTGTAACGTAATGCACTTGCTACTAATGACAGTAATTCCCCTGAGTTTTCATTAGATAGTGGACGCTGTGACGCTGTATATTGATTTTTTTTTTCCTTGAGTTCTGAGTCCGTGTGTGTTATGGCGGTGGTGGTGGTGATGGTGGAGTAATGGAAGTGTCGGTGTATGGTTTGGCGGGGTTCGTGGTGGTGTGTAGTGTGTGTATCCATCACGGTAATGCTCAGTATCATTTTCTTGGCCCCATTATTACTCGTTTTTATATGTGTGAGATTATTGTATTCTCGTCTTGAACTATGTGTACCCTAGTGATGGTCTATTGTTGGGGTTTTTGTTCTATTTTTTCATCATTTAGTTTAGATGATCGCTTGAAGTCATTTTCTTATACTCTCTCTCTCTCTCTCTCTCTCTCTCTCTCTCTCTCTCTCTCTCTCTCTCTCTCTCTCTCTCTCTCTCTCTCTCTCTCTCTCTCTCTCTCTCTCTCTCGGCACGTACTTCCTATAGCTTTTTTTAATGGTCGTGAAATGTTTCTTCGTTTTAACAGCGGAGTGTGTGCGTTCATATAAGTGAACATTTATCTTCACATTAAATATCTTTGTACACATATCAACTGTTTTCTTAAGAGAATTTACACAGTTTGTTCCTTTCCTCCCTTGCCCTCTTCTCCTCCTCCTCTCCAGGTTGCTCCACCTCCTCGTATTAATCAGCCCCATCATTATCAGTATCATAATTATCTTAGTCTTTTTCCTCGCAGTGTTTCTCCTCGCTGTACCTTCATTCCTCTTTAACCCCTTCAGTACCATGACATGGTTCCAAATTAATTATGGTTATTATTTGGTGATTCTATACAGCTTCAGTATGTAGGGGTTAATATAGTGAAGACTGTGGCCATTATTCTTTTAACTTCCATAGATTCATCCTAATGTAAAATAAAATAGTTTAATCATACCCAAAACTCAAGGTAAAAATGCGTCCTAGTACTGAAGGGGTTAAAGAAAACGGTAACCACTTTCTTCCTCGTCCCTCTCTTGAAAGCACAGAATAATACGAAGCTTAAGTTTACCCTCAACTTTTCCTAAGGTTCCTGCAGACACTAATTCGATCTTCCCTCCCTCTCTCTCTTCCCGCAGGTGAGCAGTGTGTTCGTGTGTTTGGGCTTCAAGTGACCCGCAGCAGGAGGTAAGGTGCAGTTATTAGTGTTACCTGGCGTATCATCAGCGCGTGTACTTGCCTGGGATACCTGAGTCCAGTCGCCCTTACCTGTGTTAAGTGGGATGGGTACGTGGGTGTTACTCCTTCGCTTTATGATGGAGGGGGAACATAATGTGAAGGATGACAGCGAGGAAGAGTGTGGGAGAGTGGGGGGGGCAGGTGTGTGTGTGTGTGTGTGTGTGTGTGTGTGTGTGTGTGTGTGTGTGTGTGTGTGTGTGTGTGTGTGTGTGTGTGTGTGTGTGTGTGTGTGTGTGTGTGTGTGTGTGTGTGTGTGTGTGTGTGCTGGCGAGTGACTTACGGGCCGGACGGTTCTTGGTGAAAGTATTGGTGATGGTGGTCGTGGTGGTGGTATTTTGTTGCCACGGGTGTTGTCGTTCATTTGTGGCATGTGATGGTGGTAGCTGTGGTGGAGTTGGTGGTGGTGGTGATGGTGGTGGTGGTGATAGTGGTGGTAAAATGCTGAGTGGTGAAGATCAAGATAGGAGGAAAACATGTGTGCGTGATTGCTAGTGTGTGTGTGTGTGTGTGTGTGTGTGTGTGTGTGTGTGTGTGTGTGTGTGTGTGTGTGTGTGTGTGTTAAAGCGGCCGAGGAATGAGAAATGTGCAGTGAGGGATTGTGTGTGGGTTGTGGGTGGCGGCGGCGGCGGTGGTGGTAGTAGTAGGGGGAGAGGGGAGAGGGTGTGGCTGGGTGGTGGTGGTGGTGGTGGTGGTGGTGGTGGTGGTTGAGGTGAAAGTAGTAGAGGAGGAGGAAGATTTAATGGTCATACAGCCACGGGAAGCCTGGAATCTACACCATGTACATCAGTAGACCCCGCCGTCTCTCTCTCTCTCTCTCTCTCTCTCTCTCTCTCTCTCTCTCTCTCTCTCTCTCTCTCTCTCTCTCTCTCTCTCTAGTCTTCTTCGTAACTCCTCACCAGAACAAAAAAATATGAAACAATTGCAGCAAATCAAGAAATAATTTAATTTTTCTCCTCCTTCATCTCTTCCTTCGCTTCTCTCCGTCTCTCATTCCTGCACACATTCTTTCGTTCTTCTTTCTCATATCTTCTTACTCGGAAAAATAATGAAAATTCTTACCAGATCAAGAAATAATCTCATTCTTTCCTTTTCTTTCGTTTTTTCCTTCGTTTCCTTCATATTATCCTTTTTTTTTTTTTATCCATCCCGTTCCTCCTTCATTCCTTCCCTTCTTCCTCCATACCTGCCTCCTCTCTTACTTAATTTCTTTTCCTCTTTTATTCCTTCCTTCCCACTTTCCTTCTCTTCCTTCCCGCATTTCTTCTCTCATTCCTTCTTTCATTTACTCCTCTGTTTGTCTCCTTATTCACTACTTCATTTAATCTCTCTCTCTCTCTCTCTCTCTCTCTCTCTCTCTCTCTCTCTCTCTCTCTCTCTCTCTCTCTCTCATCTATCTTCTCATCCGTGTAAAAGAAAAAAGATAAAAAGAAAAAAAGGATGAAAAAATAACATGGAGCCCAGCCAGCAGAACCACCAGCAAGAAATAACAACACAAGTCACAACAAGCAACAGAAAAAAAAAAAAAGAAAGAAAGAAAAGTCATTACATAAATTCTTTCTTTTTTTTTTTTGTTTCTTTTTCTTCTTAGCAGTGCATTGACAAAGTTCCTGCATTTATAGAGTGAGGATGACGTGCAGACACACACACACACACACACACACACACACACACACACACACACACACACACACACACACACACACACACACACACACACACACACACACACATCCTCTCTCTCTCTCTCTCTCTCTCTCTCTCTCTCTCTCTCTCTCTCTCTCTCTCTCTCTCTCTCTCTCTCTCTCTCTCTCTCTCTCGTCAGCGCGGGTGAAAGGCCATGCAGGGGAAGGCATTGTGTTCTCAGCCTCCGCGGAAGATTAGATTTGCAGTCAATGGATTTATTTCTCGTTTTACACCGCTGTTTGCCTTGTGGTCGCCGTTAAGCTGCGATTTGTGTGCTGGCTTAATATCCTTTTTGTGGCTGCGCCGGGGTGGACTGAGAGAGAGAGAGAGAGAGAGAGAGAGAGAGAGAGAGAGAGAGAGAGAATTATTGGCCACACACATACGGAAACGTTGAATTATAGTAAAATTTTAGATAAAGAGGAGATAAACACAGAAACACAAACTTTTATACATTTTTTTGCGTATCTTTAAAAAAAATGATTATTGGACATTTTCTTCACGACCCTGAAGGTTACGCGGAACAAGGAAAGAAATAGTAAAAATGTGTTCGTGGGAAAGGACACAATTGGAAAAGAAATAAAGGAACAAAACACACACCTGGCAACCTAACCTAACGCTACCATACTTCAGGAGAAACCGTTGCAGAGGACAGGACACACACACACACACACACACACACACACACACACACACACACACACACACACACACACACACACACACACACACATGTAGATAGGCAGTTGGTAGGTCTTAGAAGAATAAGTAGATGGATAGATTGATGTTTTTTTTTTTAATATCCACTAAAATACAACTTTTTTTTGTATTTTCTGAAGAAATGCAAAGAAAAAAGTTTACATAATGTCGTTTTTTCCTTCCACCCGCAAGACGAAAGTGGAAGATTAATATCAAGTGAATTGCAACGTAAAGAATCAAATCTTCCAGTTATGTTTGTATCACAGTTGTAAAGTGAGCCATTATGAGGTGTGGCGTTCAAGTGCAACACACACACACACACACACACACACACACACACACACACACACACACACACACACACACACACACACACACACACACACACACACACTGTAGTCGTAAATTTTATCACCCAGAAGCGAGAGAGAGAGAGAGAGAGAGAGAGAGAGAGAGAGAGAGAGAGAGAGAGAGACAGACAGACAGACAGACAGACAGACAGACAGACAG
Source organism: Portunus trituberculatus (assembly GCF_017591435.1). NCBI lineage: Eukaryota > Metazoa > Arthropoda > Malacostraca > Decapoda > Portunidae > Portunus > Portunus trituberculatus. Next base: position 541,157 of record NC_059300.1, on the reverse strand, counting down.
ACAGACAGACAGACAGACAGACAGACAGACAGACAGACAGACAGACAGACAGACAGACAGACGATAGCCACAGAAAGAAGTAAAAAAAGTGAAAAGTAAACCAGAAACCTTCCTCCTCGTTTCCACTCACCTCTCCACTCACCCACTCACACCCCCACGTGCTCTCCCTGACCCTCCCACCGCAGCTCACCTCGCCCTGCCTGCCTGCCTGCTTGCCTACTCACACCGGCCTGCACGTTGCCTGAAAAATAAGATAACGAATGTGAACAGAAAACACGGCGTGGTAAATTTAACAAGACAACCGATACTTGTAAACAGGAGGGGCCGATACGCTTGCTTGTTTGCGTGTGTGTGTGTGTGTGTGTGTGTGTGTGTGTGTGTGTGTGTGTGTGTGTGTGTGTGTGTGTTGTTTTGTTCTTGAGGGAAGGATGTTGTTCTAAATGGTCTTGTTGTGAGTTATTTTATTTTGTTCTTCGTACGTCATCATGTGCTCATTCTGTACATTCTACATAGTTAGTTGTGTGTTTAGGTGGGAAAGGAGGGGTCGGGGAGGGCACAGAAGATCACCAAGAAGAAAAAGAAAAAAAATGAATGTTCACAAGCCATCGTGGTCTTGAAGAAACACACACACACACACACACACACACACACACACACACACACACACACACACACACACACACTAACAATCACCTTAATTTCGATACATGATCTGCCTCCAGCCAAACCTTACCTAACTGAACCACTGCACGACCAATCGACAAATTCATCTCTACTTTTCCTCTTGCCTTTCTTTTTTTTTTTTTCCCTTTTTTTTCCTATCATCCCCCCAACGACGCACAATATAAGACTCGAATAAATATTTTGCAAGATATAATACGAAGCCAGGAAGTGTGTGGTGCAGTGTGGTGTGCTGCTGTGGGGTCGCGATGAAGTATATATAATTCCTTTTTTTTTTTTTTTCTCCTCCGCCAGCTGTTGCTTGGAGTTTCCTAATGAGGGAGCGCGCATGTCTCCTTATGGCGTGTGTCACCTGAACGCCACTTGCAGGGTCGCTGGTACTTACTTCAGTTAAGCTTATCAGATCACATGCATTGAAAAGTGGTGGTGATGATGATGATGATGATGGTAGTGATGATTACTGAATTAAGCTTTAAGAATATGGTAAGTTTATCAAATCTGAGCCATTAAAAGAGAATAGTGATAATAACAATGATGGATGGTAATGATGACCTCTGAGTTAAGCTTATCAGATCTGAGCCATCGAAAATGATGATGATGATAATACCTGGCGGTGGACGGTCAGGAAGGGCGCAGGAGCCAGTAACCAGTAACCAGTAACCAGGCTATGCAGCGGCGCCACTCAGCACTCCCTCCGGCTCTTTTAGGCTGAGTAGTCACAAGTCTGCTTATCTCCTCGCATTTCCTGTGTTTATGGCGTCCTCTCGCTCCCAGGTCGTCTTGTCTACTCACTCTGCCAACTGTCACTACATTGTATGATTTGTATTGGAGGAAAGTGTTAAAGTAGAGGTGAAGGCAACACGTTGATAATTTGTACTGTGTTTAGTCTCTCTCTCTCTCTCTCTCTCTCTCTCTCTCTCTCTCTCTCTCTCTCTCTCTCTCTCTCTCTCTCTCTCTCTCTCTCTCTCTCTCTCTCTCTCTCTCTCTCTCAGTCTTAAGTCGCCTTTTGTACACTGGCTATGTGTTTATAAGGAGGTTGTCATTAGATTGAAGGAAAAACGTTAATTAAATACAGTGGAAACAAATGCAGCACGTTGATAAGTTATTGTTATGACTGTATGGTAGAAGAGAAATGGAAGAAGTAGTAGTATTAGTTGTAGTAGTAATATAGTAGTAGTAGTAGTAGAAATAAGAAGCAGTTTTATTAGTAGGACGAGGAGAATAAAAAGTAAGAGGTTGCGGGAGGAGGTAAAAGGAGGGAAAATTATATCAGGAGTGCGTTAATCTTCTGTGCAGAGGCTTCGGTCACGGGGATTGCATATCAATTTAAGGCGTGGAATGCGTGTTGGCCTGCCACGTGGAATGCATGGTAAATCCCGGGCCGGTAGGGATGCATCGCAATTTCACGTCTTATTTTACGGTCCGTGATCATTATAGTACTGTGTCTCCCTACTCCTCTTTCCCTTCCCTTCTCCCATCCCCTTCCCCTTCCCCTTCCCTTCCTCTTCCCTCTATCCTCATCACACATATCTACTCCATTGCTTTTTTTCTTCAACTTATGGTAAATTGTTCCGCTCATTCTATCACGTGAGAGAGAGAGAGAGAGAGAGAGAGAGAGAGAGAGAGAGAGAGAGAGAGGGGACAGTAGGAAGGAGGAGGTATGAAAGTAATGAAGTTCAACATAAAAAACCTCTCTCTCTCTCTCTCTCTCTCTCTCTCTCTCTCTCTCTCTCTCTCTCTCTCTCTCTCTCTCTCTCTCTCTCTCTCTCTCTCTCTCTCTCTCTCTCATTCTCTTCTCTCTCATCCTTATCCCTCCCAAATTATTCCCTTATCCCTTTTGAATTACTTTCCTCTCTCCTTTTCCTTTGTTTTCTTACTCTTCGTCATTTGTTTTATTTTTAGAGTTCTTTCTTTTGTTTTGACGGCTAATTGACTTTCTTTTTATATTTTCTCTTTGATTTAGCAATTATTTTATTCTTTTTATTATGTCTTCACATATTTCTTCTTTAATTTCATATCATCCTTCACTTTTTTTTTTTTTTTTTTTCAGTTTTCTTTTCACTCATTTCTTAATCCCTGCTTTCCCTTCTTTCTTTCTCCTTCCGTCCTTCCCTCCCTCCCTCACTCGTTCCCTCCCTTCCTACATCCCTTCCTTCCTTCCTTCCTTCCTTCCTTCCTTCCTTCCTTCCTTCTTCATCCCTCCTACCTTTCTCTCCTCCAGTTATTTCTCAACCTTCATCTTTTACTTTCTCACCTCCTCCTCCTCCTTCTCCTCCTCCTCCTCCTCCTCCTCCTCCTCCTCCTCCTCCTCCTCCTCCTCCTCCTCCTCCTCCCTCTTTCTGTGCTATCCTATCTCTCCCGCCAATAGAATAGACCAATAACACCGAAAAAGCCTAGTAAGGACTTCACGATATCTTACTGTTTGCACTTCCTTTGTATCCCTTTGTGTTCCTTGGGCTCCCTTGCTCCAGTATTCAAATGGGGCCCTCTTGGTTGATTCCCGAGGTTAACTTCCCAGGTGAGTGCGGTTCCGTGGCGGCCGTTCACCTGACCACACAGGGGACGAGGCCACGGTTCCCATTCCGCTCACGTCCGCCCCCTGCTTCCTCACGCCCCGCTCCGGCATCCCACCACCCGCCGCCCACCACCCGCCTGTCATCATCACGTCACTCTTGTGTTTGATGGCTTGGCTTCTTTCTTTGTGTTTTTTCTTGTTTTTTTTATTGTTTTCGTCTCTTTTTTTTCCTTTCTCTCTCTCTCTCTCTCTCTCTCTCTCTCTCTCTCTCTCTCTCTCTCTCTCTCTCTCTCTCTCTCTCTCTCTCTCTCTCTCTCTCTCTCTCTCTCTCTCTCTCTCTCTCTCTCTCTCTCTCTCATGCTGATGTTTGCTAATTTTTTTCTTTTTTTCCACTTCTCATTTTTTTCTTATCTTCGGTGTTGTTTCTTTGGTTCTCCTCCTCCTCCTCCTCCTCCTCCTCCTCCTCCTCCTCCTCCTCCTCCTCCTCCTCCTCCTCCTCCTCCTCCTCCTCCTCCTCCTCCTCCTCCTCCTCCTCCTCCTCCTCCTCCTCCTCCTCTTTCTTTGCTTTGTTCCAACTTCTTTCAGTTCACTAGTTCAAAACATTTTCTCGTGCTTGCTTGCGGGTACTGGCATGTCATTCCTCCTCCTCCTCCTCCTCCTCCTCCTCCTCCTCCTCCTCCTATTGTTAAAGACGTTATTTATTTTTCTTCCTGTTCTCTTTTGTCATTTTTTGCGTAAGTGATTTGGTATTTTTATTGCAAGCTCATGTCAAGCACACTTTTCCTCCTCCTCCTCCTCCTCCTCCTCCTCCTCCTCCTCCTCCTCCTCCTCCTCCTCCTCCTCCTTTCCCTGCTTCGTATTCGCATTCCATTATAATGTTTTCCGTTTTCTTTTCTTCTTTCTCTCTTCGTAATCATCTTCCCTTAATTTTTTATCTTGATTTGTTCCGCTCAGGTTCCTTAATTGATAAAGTCTCTCTCTCTCTCTCTCTCTCTCTCTCTCTCTCTCTCTCTCTCTCTCTCTCTCTCTCTCTCTCTCTCTCTCTCTCTCTCTCTCCCACGCTTCTTACATGACTGGCAGGCGGCCAATTGAATTCCCGCGGTTCCCTCTTGTTATTCTCTCTCTCTCTCTCTCTCTCTCTCTCTCTCTCTCTCTCTCTCTCTCTCTCTCTCTCTCTCTCTCTCTCTCTAATTAGAAAGAAGGTAAGTTGATGAGTTCCTTACCGCAGTTGAGAAAAATCGATATTTGTTTAATGAGAAAATGGTAAAGATGTCTTGCGGTAGAGAGAGAGAGAGAGAGAGAGAGAGAGAGAGAGAGAGAGAGAGAGAGAGAGAGAGGGTGGGGTGTGTGAAATAGGAGTATATATAATGAGGGCAAACTTAAATAAACACGATAATTTCTTTTCCTTGATTCTCTTGGAAGCTCTTAGAGAACCATTATGAGAGAGAGAGAGAGAGAGAGAGAGAGAGAGAGAGAGAGAGAGAGAGAGAGAGAGGAGATAAACTTTCTACCTCTCAAGTTATAAAAAAAAATGAAAAAAGAGAAATAACACAACTAGTGATTCATTAGATGCTGTGGCTTCGTGACAAGAGAGAGAGAGAGAGAGAGAGAGAGAGAGAGATGTGATTAGTTTGTCTTGTATCACATACATACATAGCTCAATGTCTGACAACCTGTGTGTGTGTGTGTGTGTGTGTGTGTGTGTGTGTGACGTTTATGTCTTTTGATGGCCCGTAATTTACCTATCAGTCCTCCTCCTCCTCCTCCTCCTCCTCCTCCTCCTCCTCCTCCTCCTCCTCCTCCTCCTCGTCTCATGTTTGTTAATCGTTATTTTGTATCCAGTTGTATTTGTTCATGTTCTTTTGTTCGTGTTTTCTTGTTCTCTCTTTTCTCGTTTTCCTTCTCCTCCTCTTTCTCTTCCTTTTCTATCTTTTCTCCTTTTCTTCCTCCATCTTTTCTTTCTCCTCCTCCTTCTCCTTCTCTTTCTCTTTCTTTTCTTCTTCTTCTCCTCCTTCCTCCTCCTCCTCCTCCTCCTCCTCCTCCTCCTCCTCCTCGACCCGCTACATCTTAATCCCCCATCTTCTAATTCTATTTCGAAATGTCACATCATAAGGTACATGACACACACACACACACACACACACACACACACACACACACACACACACACACACACACACACACACACACACACACCTGAATAGCTTCTTGGTGAGGTGGAGCGGCAGGTATACAGATTTTTTGCCTCCACCTGGCCACCACATGTGAAGGTGAGGAGGAGGAGGAGGAGGAGGAGGAGGAGGAGGAAAGGAAAGAAAAAAGTAAAGTAAAGGAAAGGAAAAGAAAGGAAGGGAAAAGAAACGAAACGAAACGAAACGAAAGGAAAGAGAAGGAAGGTAACAAGGTGGGATAAAGGGAAAGGCTGAAGGGAATGGTAGGAATGAGAGAAGGGAAAGGAAGGATAGGTAATTAATGTAGAAAAAGAAGGAGAATGATGATAGACGAAGAGCAGTAATGAGGGAGAAGATGGCAGTAAATGACGAGAGAGAGAGAGAGAGAGAAGAAAAATATACTGAAGGAAGGGAAATGGCAAAGGAAGAAATATACACAAGGATAGAAACGTGAGAATAGAAAGAAAAAGATAATAATGAAGTTGAATATGAGAGAATACAGAGGAGGAGCGAAGAATGAAGGAAGAGAGAGAGAGAGAGAGAGAGAGAGAGAGATTGAAATAGATAGAAATATGAATAGAAAAAGAGAGGAAAAAGAAGAGAGAAAGATTAGGATACAAAAATGAAAAAAAAAGAGAAGAGTGGAGGAAGATTACAAATAATGATGGGGAAGGAGAAAGAGAGGTAAGAAAAGGGTAAATAGAGGATAATGAGGAAGGAGAAGATGAGGGAGGATAGAAAATGGAAGAGAAATAGTGAGGGGCGAGAAGAATCAAGGATACATAAAAGATAGCGGAGAAGGAGGAAAGGAGATGATAAGGAGAAAATAATTAGAGAAAGGAAGAGAGAAGATAGAAGAGAACTAGAGACATGAGTGTAGTAAAATAGAAAAGAAGAGAATAGAGAACAGAGAAGAAAGAAGAGGAGAGAGAAAGGGAAATAATGAAGGAAGAGAAGAGACGGCAAAGAAAAAAAAAGAACTGGTAGAAAATATAAGAAAGAAGAGAAAAGAGAACACAGAATAAAGAATAGGAGACAAAATGGGAATAGTAAAGGAAGAGAAGATGAAAAGAACTGCTAGACAAGATTGGAAAGAGAAAATAGAATAGAGAAGAAAGAAGATAGAAATTGTTAGAAAATATAATAAAGAAGAGAAAAGAGAACAGAATAATGAAGAGAAGGAGATAGAAGGGAAATAATAAAAGAAGAGAAGAGAAGATAAAAAAAAAAAAAAAAACGAGCTGGTAGACGATAAGGGGTGAGGGGTGAGGGATGCAGGGTGCGGGTGACAGGCACGCTAGCAGCCTCGCACTGTCAAGAGGTTACTGTCCCTTGGCGGTGCGGGAAGTGACATCACGGGGGGCAGTGTGGGATGACTGGCGTGGCTTCCGCTCTCCTGTCTCGCTTATTGATCTGTGGTGATGCTGTTTTATGTGTCGTTAGTATTGATTTGTTGTTGTTATTGTTGTTATTGTTGTTTTTGTTGTTGTTATTATTATTATTATTATTATTATTATTATTATTATTATTATTATTTTATTGTTGTCCTTTTTCTATCTTCTACTACTACTACTACTACTACTACTACTACTACTACTACTACTACTACTACTACTACTACTACTACTACTACTACTACTACTAACATTATCATCATCCTTCTCTATCGTAAAAATTTTTCCTCTCAATAGTTGTCGTTTTATTGTATTGTCATTTTTATATTTGTTTTCCAGGTCATTACTTTTGATGCCACTGCTTATTACTGTGTGTTTCACTGTTTGATCTGCTGCAGTCTCTGACGAGACAGCCAGACGTTACCCTACGGAGCGAGCTCAGAGCTCATTATTTCCGATCTTCGGATAGGCCTGAGACCAGGCACACACCACATACCGGGACAACAAGGTCACAACTCCTCGATTTACATCCCGTACCTACTCACTGCTAGGTGAACAGGGGCTACACGTGAAAGGAGACACACCCAAATATCTCCACCCGGCCGGGAAATCGAACCCCGGTCCTCTGGCTTGTGAAGCCAGCGCTCTAACCACTGAGCTACCGGGTGTGTGTGTGTGTGTGTGTGTGTGTGTGTGTGTGTGTGTGTGTGTGTGTGTGTGTGTGTGTGTGTTCTCGTTAGGTTTGTTTATAGTTCTTTGTATGACTTAATTTATGTTCTCGAGTCAGCTGTGTCGTGTTGAGTGTTTTATGTTTGATGTCAACCTCTCACAATCTGCCGATCTGTCTGTCTGAATGTCTAGCATCTCTGTATCTGTCTGGTAGTTTATCTCTCTCTCTCTCTCTCTCTCTCTCTCTCTCTCTCTCTCTCTCTCTCTCTCTCTCTCTAGTCTAGAACACAGTATATTTTCGTATTTTCACCTCATGCTAGCTTTTTTTCTCTCTTTTCCAGTTCTTTCTTTTACTTTTTGTGATTTTAATATTCTAAGCATGGAGGAGGAGTCTCTCTCTCTCTCTCTCTCTCTCTCTCTCTCTCTCTCTCTCTCTCTCTCTCTCTCTCTCTCTCTCTCTCTCTCTCTCTCTCTCTCTCTCTCTCTCTCTCTCTCTCTCTCTCTCTCTCTCTCTCTCTCTCTCTCTCTCTCTCTCTGTCTGTGTGTGTGTGTGTGTGTGTGTGTGTGTGAACGGATGTGTATAGATGGTGCTGTTAGAGAGAGAGAGAGAGAGAGAGAGAGAGAGAGAGAGAGAGAGAGAGAGAGAGAGAGAGAGATAAAACACACTACATTATAATGAGTGACTTTCCTCTCTCAACACCACTCGACACCTCCACCACCACCACCACCACCACCGCTGATAAATACATAAAAGAATTCAGATTATTTGTCAGAAGCAAAGTAAAAAGCATCCTGCTCATAGAGGGCAGCGTGTGTCACCTCATTACGAGTCAGTGCATCTACAGACACGTCACCCTTGCACTCGATACCACCAGCACCCTCCCTCGCTCTTGTCAGGAAGCTACGCGCCCTTATCAATGCCCTATGCTTGTATCCTTAACATTTTAGTTGGCAATTTTATGATACAAAATATATTAAACCCTTATTATTGTTGTATTACTCTCATAAAATAATTTTGTAGATTATTGAGTAAAAAAACTAACTTCAAATTATTTTTTTTTCCTTTTCCTCGCTTGTTTTTTTTCACTGTTGGGAATTTTGTGTAAAGCTTTTTTTATTACACAATATATTGAATCTTTTTATTTTTTATTTTGTAGATTAGTAAATAACCTGCAATTCTCTCTTTCTTCGTTTTCTCTTTTTGTATTCTTATTTTTTCTCTGTTGGGCATTTTGGTTTTCCTTTTTACCACACGCAAAATGTTAAACTCATACTTTTGCGCTGCTGTTCATAATATTAATTTGTAGTCGGGCAAAGGACAAAGATAACCTGCAGTTCTCTTTTCCTTTTCTCTGCTTGTGCTCTTGTTTTTTTTTTTTTTTCACGTCAAGGCATTTTGTTTCCCCTTTTTATAACACACAATATATGTAAGCCTTATTTTTGTACGACTTTCCCTGAAGATAATTTTGTAGATTAGAAAATAACTTCCTAATGTACCCTTTTCCTATTCTCTGCTTGTATCCTTATTTTCTTTTCATGGTTGGGCATTTTATATTCTTCCTAATATCACACAAAATATATTAAATTATTATTATTATTATTATTATTATTATTATTATCATTATTTTGTTACTGTCCCTAAGACTATTTTGTAGAAGCGTAAAGAAATAAAATTAACCTCCAATTCTCTCTTTTAACTGTTCCATGTCTAAGCAAACATTTTCTACATTGCCAGTGATATTAACGAAAGACTGAAGGAGAGAGAGAGAGAGAGAGAGAGAGAGAGAGAGAGAGAGAGAGAGAGAGAGAGAGAGAGAGAGAGAGAGAGAGTTAAGGGCTTTCATAAACACTATTCTTGAAGCACCACACACATTATTAGTAGAGTGTTTACAACGTTTTCCTCCATCAGTACCACAGAGTGCTTGAACTGTCCCAAGAATCACGGAAACACACTTGAAAACCTCAATGCCTTCCCTAAGAGACTGTCTGAGTGTCGAGATAAGCCGCCGAGACGTGTGAGGATGCTGATCGTACTGCGGCCTATGAACAGAAACGTTTTGCTCTCCTCAATACGACTGTTTTGAAAGGCTATACATGGATGATTGGTTGGGTTGTCGATTTTTTCTTTTCTTAAGGTAAAAATCATGTTAATCTGTCATTAGAGTGATAAAGAGTTCATCATAAACCGTTGTACTGTTGCTTCGAGTAGAGGCTTTGAATTTATAAAAGGAGCAGCGCAGAAGTGTCTCAAAATATGGTCTTTCACTCTTATTTTCAAAACTTACAGAGATCATCAATCGTGTTCCCAAGAGTGTTCCTCCATTTGGTAACATAGAAATTTTGTTAACCCATCACTAGAATACAACCTTAACTAAAAGAAAAGAAAAAACGTAACTTTAACAAATGTATTTTGAAGGTAATGGGAATGCAGTATAGAAGTGTTTCAGAGTACGGGAGACATCAAGGTAAAATGAGCTTAGCGTAGCCTCCCTTACTTCCTTAGGGCCTTC
>NC_059300.1:516217-526217 GCF_017591435.1 Portunus trituberculatus | reverse complement strand
TTGTGGTGATGGTGGGCCGGTGTATATTATAATTTTTTTTTAAATGTATACTATCTCTCCTTTTTGGATGAATTGCTGTCCGTACTGAGAAATTGGTTATTGGTTGCAGTTAGTCATGGAAGAGAAAGCGTAAGTGGCTGTAGTGGTGGTGGTGGTGGTGGTGGTGAACTGCTGAGGCTAACTTTTATCATGATCTGAAGTGATTTACACTTTTACTGTGAAAGTAGTGTATTAATTGATTACTAGGTATAGTAGAAAAATTGTTATTTATTTGTTTACCTACTGTTATTTTTTTGTTATTTTATTTAATTTATCAATTCATTTTTTTTTATTCCTTTATTTGTTGACATTGGTAATAGTAAGCATTGTTGTCAATAATGATGAATGTTGGTGCTTTATTGACATTCACCTTTTCCAACCCTCGATCTACACTGAATTGCTTTCCACAATGAGAAGATGAATTATTAATTAGGTGTTATTTATGTTATAGCCTGTAGGCATTCTTGAAGAATATATGTGGGAAACGCTGTTCGGCTTCGCCCATTAGTGTCGCAGGCAATTTTATTTATAGTGGTACCGATATTAGAGGCCATATCACCACCCAATTACGCGCATCTTTGGTCAGACGTACGTGAAGGAAATGTTATTGGCTGTACAATAGGTGTTATCGGTAATGAAGATGAATCGCTTACTCTTGATTCTCTTCCTCCATTCCCATTTCTTAGGATGGTGTGAAAGTTACCATCCACGTTGCAGTGACAGTTGTTAGTGTTCTTGTTACTGATGGCGGTGCTATACTGAAACTACCTTTAACTTCCCTGGCCCCTCTCGCCATCTGCACTGAATCGCCGTCAATGCTGAGAAATTAATTAGTAGATTTTTAGAGATATAAAGAAAAAAAATGGTCTGTTAATTGATTTTCAGGTGTGAGGAAAAAATATTAAAGGTTGCAGGTGTTATTGGTAATGATGGTGGACCAGTTATTTTTTTTTCTCACATCTCTTAACCTGCAGAGAAAATTGCCTTCCATGCTGAGAAAATCGTTTTATAATTGAATTTAAGACCTAAGAGAAGAATTATTGGTGGTGGTGGTGGTGGCGGTGGTGAAATACTGCACCTGAACTTTTTATCCCTTCCTCCCTCTCTTGGTCTGCCTTCCATACTGAGAAAATCATTAGGTAATTGATTTTCAGGTGTGAGAGAAGTAATAGCGGTGATGGCGGTGATGATGAAACTGATATTGAATGCTTCTATAATTGTTGACCGCCACCGAATTACCTGCTGGAGTGCTAATTGCAGGTGCACAGGGAGGGGGTGTAGGGCTGTAGGGGAAGGGGTCAGGTGGTTTAACAAGGGACGAGGTGGGGGGCGGGGAGGTGGGAAGCGTAGGGGTGTGGGCGTAAGTGAAGTAGATGTTCCTGATGCAGATTATTGTGTGTGTGTGTGTGTGTGTGTGTGTGTGTGTGGCATTTCGTAGTTTGTTGTTATTTATATCGTGTTTTATTAATATGGAATGGTTGGTCGGATGGTTTGTTGGTTTTCTTTGCCTTCTTTGCCTCAATTAGAGTTGATTTTGTGCGCTTTTAGTGTGATTTGGTACGTGATTTATCCATTTTGTGTTGCATTCCTCTCTCTCTCTCTCTCTCTCTCTCTCTCTCTCTCTCTCTCTCTCTCTCTCTCTCTCTCTCTCTCTCTCTCTCTCTCTCTCTCTCTCTCTCTCTCTCTCTCTCTCTCTCTCTCTCTCTCTCTCTCTCTCTCTCTCTCTCATTACCATTCGTCATAGACATAGTCATAATATATAATCTTCAGCGGAATCAAGTCCCTGTTTCATCCTTTATTTTGAGATACGTATACAAGAAAGAGAGGGTAGGCTAATTAAGATAAGCCCCATCTGTGTGTGTGTGTGTGTGTGTGTGTGTGTGTGTGTGTGTGTGTGTGTGTGTGTGTGTGTGTGTGTGAGCAGCAGCAGGTTCGGTCCACTTCCTGCCCGTATTAAGCCTCCAGCTCCACTTACTGATTTGATCGAACCTTGGACAGTAGGGTGGACTGAGGAGGAGGAAGAGGAGGAGGATAAGAGAACAGGAAAGCCGCAGGGGGGGGGGAACCTCACCTACCTTTCCTTATCACCAATCCCCATCTTTGTAAACTATTGAACTGGTGAGGAGGAAGGCGTGTGGATGAGGAGGAGGGAGGAGGCTCAGGGCGTGAATAGAAAGAGGTGGATTAGAGTGGAAATGTGCAACTAGTGTGGATGTGGGGGAGGCTGTAGTGGGTGTGGAGTGGGAGGAGTAGGATTAGGTAGGCGATGTGGAAGAGGAAGAGATGATAAGGTGATAGTGAAAGAGAGGTGGACGAGAGAAGTGGATGATAACAGTAATGAGTGAATAAGGAATTGAAGTGAGTGGATGAGGGAGGAGAGGTGGAGAAGGTGGAGTGTGAGGGAGTAGAGGAGATGGAGTAGGTCTCAGAGAAAGGCTGTGTTGCAATTTCTGATGATCATTCTTCTTGATAGTGACCCTTTGCCCTGCTGGAAGAGATGGAGGAGGAGGAGGAGGAGGAGGAAGAGGAAGAGGAAGAGGAAGAGGAAGAGGAGGAGGAAGAGGAAGAGGAAGAGGAAGAGGAGGAGGAGGAGGAGGAGGAGGAGGAGGAGGAGGAGGAGGAGGAGGAGGAGGAAGAGGAAGAAGAAGAAGAAGAAGAAGAAGAAGAAGAAGAAGAAGAAGAAGAAGAAGAAGAAGAAGAAGAAGAAGAAGAAGAAGAAGAAGAAGAAGAAGAAGAAGAAGAAGAAGAAGAAGTAAGAGGAGGATTAGGAGGAGGAGGATTAGGAGGAGAAGAAGTAAGAGGAGGAGGAGGAGGAGGAGGAGGAGGAGGAGGAGGAGGAGGAGGAGGAGGAGGAGGAGGAGGTCAGTGGCAGTGATACACATTGTTTGCTTAGTGTGTCGTGGATCGTGTTTGATTTATATTCCCTTTCCTCTCCTAGTTTTTCTTGATTTCCATTTATCAGTTTCTTTTCACTGCTTGTTACTTCTTTCTTTTATCTCCTCTCACACACACACACACACACACACACACACACACACACACACACACACACACACACACACACACACACACACACACACACACACACACACACACACCAACTCTTTGATCTCCTTTTTATGACCTTTTACTAAGAATAACTTTCATCCACTCTAGTATATAGCAACACACACATAGCTACACACTAACCTCCCCCTTCTCTCTCTCTCTCTCTCTCTCTCTCTCTCTCTCTCTCTCTCTCTCTCTCGTACACACCCAGAAGTGCTCGTGGAGGGGAAATGGATGCTCTCTCACACCCAGAGCGCTCAGGAAGACCCAAATTGCTGCTCGAAACTGGTCCCTCCTCGCCGCGGATTATTCGTAAGCATCGAGAAAGAGAAAGAGAGAGAGAGAGAGAGATGCAAATGGTGAACCGCATCCACAGCAAGGAGGAGAGAAAAACACTGACGCTTGGTTCATAATTGGTGTCTTGGCGATGATGCTAATACCACACAGCACTCTCGCGGAGGAGGGGAAGGAGGAGGTGCTGAAGTAAAAGTAGAAGGAGGAGGAGGAGAAAGAGGAGGTGGAGCAGAATAAGAGAGTAAACAGGAGGAGGAGCATAAAGAATTGTAGAAAGAAGAAGGAGAGAATGTGAGGAGGAGGAGTTGGAGAAAGAGGAATTGAAGTAAAAAGTCGAAAGGAGAAGAAATAAGAGCGAAAAAAAATTGAAGAGAGACAAGAAAGCAGGAACAGGAGGCAGAGTAGGAAGAGAAGAATAGGAGGATGAGGAGGAGGAGGATATGTATGAAGAAAGAAAGAGTTAGGAGAAGAATGTGCGAAGAAGAAATAGGAAAAAAAGGGGCTACGAGAGAGAGAGAGAGAGAGAGAGAGAGAGAGAGAGAGAGAGAGAGAGAGAGAGAGAGAGAGAGTAATATAAACGCATGAATTTGTTAACCAATAGGCTGGTGACTACTTTGTGATTCTGCGAAGTCCTAACCGCTTTTTTTTCCTTTCCTTTTTTTTTTTTACCTTTTTTTTGTTGCAAGTGGAATAGATGAGTGGTGTAACAACCCTCGTTTATCATGGGAGGGCAGCTGGCGGGGATGCAGGAGGCGGTGAAGGGGAGGAGGAGGAGGAATAGGACGAAGACGAGGAGGGAGAGGAAGAGGAGGAGGAGAAGAATGAAGACGACGACGAAGGCGAGGAGGAGGAGGATGAGGACAAGGACGAGAAGTGGACGAAGAAGACGAGGAAGAGGAGGAGGAGGAGGAGGAGGAGGAGGAGGAGGAGGAGGAGGAGGAGGAGGAGGAGGAAGAGAAGAGATGGAAGAGAGATACGTGAGATTTGAAAGGTGTTTTGAGAATTTTATATGAGAGAGAGAGAGAGAGAGAGAGAGAGAGAGAGAGAGAGAGAGAGAGAGAGAGAGAGAGAGCTGTTTTATAATTGTCTCGTTAGTATTGTACATATATTTTTTTTGTGTGTGTTAATTTGCTTCTCTTATTTTTGTTGTTTTTCTTCTTCGTGGTTGATTGGGTCTGTTTATTTGTAGTGTGTTTTTATTGTTGTTTGTTGATGTTCTTTTCTTTATTTATTCGTGTTGTTTTATGTCTGTTTGTCAGCTGTGATGAAAAATGGATTCGCAGAGAGAACATTTTAATCCACGTTGTTGTTGTTGTTGTTGTTGTTGTTGTTGTTGTTGTTGTTGTTGTTGTTGCCGTTGTCGTTGTTGTTGTTGTTGTTGTTGTTGTTGTTGTCGTTGTTGTTGTTGTTGTTGTTGTTGTTGTTGTTTTGTTGTTTGCATTTATCACGGATACAGTTTCTTATCTTTGTTGTCTTTCGTTTCCTTGGATTGCAACCTTTCCTTACTTACTTTGAATTAGTTACTTTACTTCTTCCGTCCCTATTTTACTCTTTCTTTCCCTCCTGTTTTTGTCTCTTATTCCAACCTTGCATACCCCCATGGTTCCTTCCTTCCTTCCTTCCTTCCTTCCTTCCTTCCTTCTTTTCTTTCTTTTTCTTTTCTTTCTTTTTTTTCTTTCTTTCTTCTATCTTTCCTTTTTCCTTTTTTCCTTTCTTTTTTCTTTCTTTCTTTCTTTCTTTCTTTCTTTTTTTCTTTCTTTCTTTCTTTCTTTCTTTCTTTCTTTCTTTCTTTCCTTCCTTCCTTCCTTCCTTCCTTCCTTCCTTCCTTCCTTATTCCTTTTTCCCCCTATTCCTTCCTTCATGCACCTTCTCTTCCTTTCCTCCCCCTGCATCCACCCACCGTCTAAGTAAACCTCAAGAATTAAGTTCCATGGCGCTGTGTGCGGGCAAGCAGGGCTGGTCCCGGCGCCGCGGCTGCTGTGGAGGCGACCAACCAACCACCTCCCGTTTTCTTTACCTCTGGCGAGCCACACCGCACTAGCAGGTCAGGTCAGCCATATTTATTTCCTCTCCCCCCCCCCACCTCTCTGATAAGTCCAGCGGCTCTTTAAATCATACGGCTCGTGGTAAGACTTATATACTCTCTCTCTCTCTCTCTCTCTCTCTCTCTCTCTCTCTCTCTCTCTCTCTGGTAAGCAGCGCAGAGACCACCAGTGTTGCCCAGGCCACCCTCCACTACCGTTGCCTCCCTGCGGGCTCATCTTGCATCTGGTGGCGGAGAAAAAGCGTCCCAGAAAACAAAAATCAGTTTACGAAGGTTCAGTGTCTTGGGGGACGGCCTCTGGTGGTGGTGGTGGTGGTGGTGGTGGTGGTGAGGGAGCAGGAGGACGTGGTGGAAACATATCTTAAGGAGTAACAGGTTTATATATTCGCTATAAAGTTTTCAATGATAGCCGAGGATTTATCAAAGGGAAATTACACGTGTGGCCAAGTCGTTCGATTTTATATCTGGGGAATGATTGTTGCCTTTGTCCCGCTGCGAGTGTGGCTATTACGTACTGGAGGTGTGGGTGGGTGGGTGGGTGGATGTGAGGGTGAGTGGGTGTAAAAGGTTTGGGGACGAGGGGGTGCGTGTGTATGTGAGATAGTACGAGGAGATGGTGATGTGTTGGAGTGAACGCTTAGAAATTTTGACCGGATTAAAAATGAGGTACAGTACGTTTAAAATTCACTATAGGAAGGTTGACATTTAACACACACACACACACACACACACACACACACACACACACACACACACACACACACACACACACACACACACAGAGAGAGAGAGAGAGAGAGAGAGAGAGAGAGAGAGAGAGAGAGAGAGAGAGAGAGAGAGAGAGAAAGTAACTACAAACAAACAAGAAGCTGCTACACTAACCTGCCGAACACACCCACCGTCAACGAGCACCACAATCACAGCCTCATCATCACACCAGCATACCAACCAATCACACGAGTCCTCTATCACCCACACAGCCAATCACGGACCAGCATTGACATTTTAGCCTCCCGTCCGAGAAATTATCAGCCAATAGGAACACATCATTGAGATAACCAGCCTATCATGGAAACTGCTGGTGGAGTTATTAAGCCAATCAGGTGACGGGATAATCAGCCGTGGCCAGGAGGGGTGCGGGGCAGTTAGCGCGGTGATAAGAGTCCCTAAGTGGCGCAGTCTGGTACTGTTCCGGATCATTGCGCAGGGGAAAAGACAGTCACATTTTGCGCAATCTTGTGTAGCGAGCGGTAGCCAGCCGTGCTAATCTGTGTTGACTTCCTGAGAGAGAGAGAGAGAGAGAGAGAGAGAGAGAGAGAGAGAGAGTTTTATCACCACTAACGCACTGCTTTTTACCATCTTCAGGAGAGCTTTGGGTAGAGATAAGAGAAACTTTTATTTACGTCATTAGCAACAACGACAATCAATAACAACGATAAGTACTACTATAACTGTAACAATTATAATTACAACAACAACAACAACTACTACTACTGCTGCTGCTGCTGCTGCTGCTGCTGCTGCTGCTGCTGCTGCTGCTGCTGCCACCACCACCACCACCACCACCACCACCACCACCACCACCACTACTACTACTACTACTACTACTACTACTACTACTACTACTACTACTACTACTACTACTACTACTACTATCATCATTATATATCAATTTCGTTATTGCTCTCGGTTGCCTTCTCTCCTTACTGATTGATTACATTTTCTGCACCGGACAGGCATGTGGGCAGCCGGGCAGGTGATGGCGGGGAGGTTGGAGGGCAGGAGTGCTGTCAGATCGCCAGCCAAAACATATTTTTCCTTCTCTTCGTCTTCCTTATCTTTCTTTCCCTTTTCTCTTTTCTAATCCGTTTTGAGAGATTATGGAAAGTATATTGGTAGAGAAAGAATAGCAAAAAGAGAATGAAAAGAAGAAAGGAAAGAAGAGAAGAGAGGAAAGGTAGAATTCGCAAAAATACGAAGAGAAAGGGAGAAGAGAGGGAAAATAAGATAAAAAAAAAACAAGATTCTTAATAGTAGTACATTAGAGAAGAAAATAAGAAGAGAAGAAACGAGAGGACAAAAAGGTGAGGGAGGAGAGGAGAGGAGAGGAGAGGAGAGGGGAGAAAGACAAGGCAAGGGTGACACCAGTACACGGGAAGGGTGACGGAGGGTGTGGGGGCGGAGGAACATTTGTGTCGTGTCCCTGTTACTGGCTGTTACTAGTCGCCCCTCACCTCACCACACCAGCATGAAGACCAACACCTCCATACATTCCTGGGGCATCGTATCACCCTTATTTATGCATTCCTATCATTCACCTCGCTCCTAAGTCATTCCATTCCTCTCTCCCACCCTCTATACTACACACACACACACACACACACACACACACACACACACACACACACACACACACACACACACTCTCTCTCTCTCTCTCTCTCTCTCTCTCTCTCTCTCTCTCTCTCTCTCTCTCTCTCTCTCTCTCTCTCTCTCTCTCTCTCTCTCTCTCTCTCTCTCTCACGTATAAAGAGACACATAAACACGCGGGCCTTGCTGTTGCTGCCCATTAGGAGTCACCTGCCGAAGGTTTACACGAGGGAAGCTACCTTTGTTCCCTAATTGACATAAGCGGGACGGACTGGGTAGGAATGGAACACTCGTCAGTAGTGGTTGGTAGCGATAGTTTGTCTGCTCTAAAATGGCTCCTGGATTTAAAACATATTGTAGCTTATTGATAACGTAATTGATTTGATGTGACTAATACTTGTTATCTGATGATCAACGCAGTTTTCCTCAAGATCTGACAACCACGCATTCCCCCAGACATCATTCAAACCGAGACCTAGGAGACACTTTAGAACAGACAGACTATAGCTGAGATTAGTTTAGGTTAGGTTAGGTTAGGTTAGGTTACTTGGTTAGGCTAAGTTAGGTAAGATTGCTGAGTTAGGTTAGGTTAGATTGCTTGGTTGGGTTAAGTTAGGTTAGATTGCTGGGTTAGGTTAGGTTAGGTTGCTGGGTTACTATCATCGACCAGCGTGGCAATTTGTGCTTCTTGATTTAATTTGTTTTTATTTTTGTTTATTTTCTAGAAGGGAGTTTGTTTGTGGTGTGATGAGGCAGTGTGTGTTTGTTTGTGGTGTGATGAGGCAGTGTGTGTTTGTTTGTGGTGTGATGAGGCAGTGTGTGTTTGTTTGTGGTGTGATGAGGCAGTGTGTGTTTGTTTGTGGTGTGATGAGGCAGTGTGTGTTTGTTTGTGGTGTGATGAGGCAGTGTGTGTTTGTTTGTGGTGTGATGAGGCAGTGTGTGTTTGTTTGTGGTGTGATGAGGCAGTGTGTGTTTGTTTGTGGTGTGATGAGGCAGTGTGTGTTTGTTTGTGGTGTGATGAGGCAGTGTGTGTTTGTTTGTGGTGTGATGAGGCAGTGTGTGTTTGTTTGTGGTGTGATGAGGCAGTGTGTGTTTGTGTGGTGTGATGAGGCAGTGTGTGTTTGTTTGTGGTGTGATGAGGCAGTGTGTGTTTGTTTGTGGTGTGATGAGGCAGTGTGTTTTGTTTGTTTGTGTTTGTGTGATGAGGCAGTGTTTGTTTGTTTGTGGTGTGATGAGGCAGTGTGTGTTTGTTTGTGGTGTGATGAGGCAGTGTGTGTTTGTTTGTGGTGTGATGAGGCAGTGTGTGTTTGTTTGTGGTGTGATGAGGCAGTGTGTGTTTGTTTGTGGTGTGATGAGGCAGTGTTTGTTTGTTTGAATTGATGGTTTGTGTGTAGGATGAGGTGATTGTTATTTGTTTATTGGTTTGTTTAGCTTTTTTGTTTGTTTGCTTGTTTGTTTGTCTTTTTGTTTGTCTCCCCGTTTTCTTCGAGTGGTGGATGGAAGGAATGTATTATAGTACGTACTGAAAATGTCAGCTTGGTTAGCTTCCGCATTCTCTCTCTCTCTCTCTCTCTCTCTCTCTCTCTCTCTCTCTCTCTCTCTCTCTCTCTCTCTCTCTCTCTCTCTCTCTCTCTCTCACACACACACACACACACACACACACACACACACACACACACACACACACACACACACACACACACACACACACACACATTCTTCTTTTACCTGCCAATCTTTCTCTCCCCACCACCACCACCACCACCACCACCACCATCACCACCACCACCACCATTAGTTAACCCTGCCATCACCATCCTTCACCTCTACCCGCACTTCTTTTAACCTCCATCATCATCATATCTTCCTTCCCCATCCATGTCACTCTTCTCTCCCTTCACCCCCCCCTCCTCCGCACACTCATCTTTCTCATCTTCTCTCCATCCCTTCCTAATAATCCTTCCTCTTCTTTCTTTTATCCTTCTCTAATCTTACGTCTCTTCCTAATTATTCCCTCCACAGCATCCTTATCTCTCATCCACACCTCATCTCCAGTTGTCACAGTCGAGCACACGCCAAGCCACCACCCGTAGAAGGCGCTGAAGGGGAAGTTGACACTGTGTCCTCTCCATATTTATAATCGTGTCGCGGGGTGATGGCGCGGCGTGATAGAGGGCAGGAAGCGAGGCGGGTGGCCTTTGTGGC
>NC_059300.1:498717-511217 GCF_017591435.1 Portunus trituberculatus | reverse complement strand
AAACCAAAGATTGTCAAACTTGAACCCAATATTTATAGTTCTCTCCTGGCTACTGATCCTAAGAACTTTGCTTATGTCCCCTTTGTCATAACCGCTATATATCCACGGACGAACACGACAAAAGAGCAACAGTGTGGGCGACAGTGTGGGAAGCAAAGCTGGGGTGTTGAGAGAGAGAGAGAGAGAGAGAGAGAGAGAACACAGATAGAATGACAGAAGAAGGGTTGGAAGAAGGGCAGCAGCGATAGAATGACAGGTAACAGAGGAGAAGGAAGGGGTGGAAGTACAGGTGAGACGGGAGGTGAGGAGGCCAGGTGAGGTGGAGCAAGGCAGGAAGGAGCACGTCACCTCCACCAAGACGAATGGCACACAATTGCAAAACATGATAAAAACAGATATTGGGTTACTCTTAAACTCTTTGATGCAGGAGGAGGAGGAGGAGGAGGAGGAGGTGTGGGTGGTGTAGGTGGAGCTGGTGGTGGTGGTGGTGGTAGAGAGTGAAAAGGAAGAGGAATGTGGTGTAATGCTTTTGTTTCGAAATTGTTAAACTTTTTTTTCACTCGTTTGTGTTTTTCTTATTCTTACGTGACTAGAAAGAAAAAAGAAGAACATTGACTGAAGGTGTTGGTATGGTGTGTTGTTCCTGTTGTTGTTGTTGTTGTTGTTGATGGTGGTGATGGTGATGATGATGATGATGATGATGATGATATTGTGTATTTGTTATTATTGTAGCTATCATTATCATTTTTACTACTACTACTACTACTACTACTACTACTACTACTACTACTACTACTACTACCACCACCACCACCACCACCACCACCACCACCACCACCACAACAACAACAGCAACAACAACAATCAATAAGCAGTAACATTTTAGCCTCAACAACATTAATTTTGTCTAAGCTATTAATGTTTACATCTAGAAAAATATTAATAGTTGATAGGATCGCTTTGCTCACAGATTTGTTTGGCGTAAGGAGGGCCCATTAAATAGCAGGCTGCGAAAGGGTCCATCAAGGGGCTAATGACACGCCTTGGTGCAATTGCTGGTGTTACTCGCTGATTTGAGAGGGAAATGATGGGCGTAAAGAGATACGGAAACAGGTATAATTTGCCGGTGAGGCGCAGGTGAAGTGATTCGGATGTGTGTAAAAAATGAGCAGAATTATTTATAAGTTTACGGAGATGAGGGAGGGATGGTGGCGTTGTGCTGGCTTTGAGATGCTGTTTGTTGTTGTTGTTGTTGTTGTTGTTGTATTTTATTTACTACCGATTATATTGAAAAAAAATATATTGTTATTGTTTTTGTTGTTTTATTACTACAGCAAATGGTCAAAGCTTGTTGTTTTGTTGGTGGTCATGGTATTGGTGTTGTTTTGTTGTTGTTGTTGTTGTTGTTGTTGTTGTTGTTTTGGTGGTGGTGTTGTGTTGGTGTTGTGGCTACGTTGCTGCTGTTGGTGTTGCTCATATTAATTAGTTGGTAACAGTTGCTGGCTTTTTTTTTCAGAATAAAACCATTATTCAACCATTTAGATATGAAAGTTTCCATGCCATAGTCAATACGCAATCAATGAAGTGTCCGTCTCTGAAATTTTAAATGATTGAAACTCTCAAAAATAAGATTGACAATTACTGTTGGAATTACCTCCGACTCAAAGTATTATAAAACTGTCATCTATACTTTCGAAAGCTTTCCTCTTACCCGAAAGAAATCTTGCGGTTTTAAGTTAATGACAAACAAAAGGTGTAATATCTTTTCGTTTTTCTCGCTTTTCTCTTATCCTTTTTTTGAAAACTCACACGGATGAACTCACGATCGTAAATCCTTCAGGTTAGCAAGAGGTGAGTGTTGCCGCCGCTCCTTCCACGCGCAGGTAATGGCTTTGTCAGGAGGGACATTAAACATTCTCTCGCTCTCACTGGGAGGGAAGAACAAAGCGAGCACTCCTTGTTTTCCTCGTTTTTGTGGCTTACGTGGCACGAACCTTTCATTAGTTCCTGCCTGGCCAGCTTTAATTAGCACTGGTATTTAATCTTCCTCGCCCATCGAAGTCTAATTACACAGGTGAGTTACAGATAATGTGGACGTGTTGGCTTGTTACCTGTTGCTTGGCCTCTCCCCGTCACGTCCTCCGCCTTCCCTTCTTTTGTTGCCTTTCCGTTTCATTATTTCCTTTTACTTCTTTGTGTCTCCCTCTTCGATTTGCTATTCTAGTATTGCACATTTTTTGTCATCTTTTTTAGATTTCATTTTCATTAGTTTAAGGCGCCAAGAATGAATTATCACTCAGTAATCCCCTCTTCTTGATTTTCCTGCTTACCTTTCCCTCTTCTTCTCTTGCACCTCCTCCTCTTCTCCTCTACCATCTCCTGCGTCTCTTTCTCCTCCTGCGTGTCAACAAACAGCCGGCTCATTTTCCCTGATATTTTCTCATGAGGCATTTAAAGAAAAGAAAGACGGAGGACAAAACACTAAAATTCCCTCATTCTCTTATCCAGACACGTACACACCTGACTTTTACATGTACAGGACATTTTATATATATTCATTTGATTTTTTTTTCCTCTCTCTCTTTCTCTCTCCCGATTGCGACATCTTATTTCCGTAGCCTGGCGGAGGTTAAATGAGCAGCAAATAGCGTCCCTCGGGTGCGACGTGCGGCGTTTAATAGTTGCAAATCAGCGCGTTAATCTTGACAGGCTGGAAATACCAACAACACTAGGAACGAGTGAGCCAGTGAGTGTTTGTTTGAGGGAGAGGACCAAGTGAGGAAAGTTGGTGGTGGTGGTGGTGGTGGTGGTGGTGGTGGTGGTGCTTTTACTCCTTCTCTTCCATCTATCATTTCTTCTCCGCTCATTCCTCAACCTTTACCATTGTCATTCTTCTTCCTTATTTGGACAAGAGGTAGTGTACGTAGTTCATGCAGCTCCGGCAAATAGCCAATCTTGTCTCTTGCTGTTTGCTTTTTACTTTTTATATTTCTTCCTATACTCACATTCCTCCTCCTCTCCTTCCTTCTCTTCCTCTTTCTCCTCCTTCTGGTTTTTCTTTTCTGCATTTTCCCCAGACACACATATATTTTTTTTTCTCTGCCACCTGCATGTCTTGCCTCGTCCAGTGTTCCCTCCCTTCAACGTTCCTCAGTCTCTTTTCCCTCCTTTTCTTGTCTGTTGACACCACCATTACCATCTTCACTCCATTTTCTGCTCGTTCTTTCCTTCTTCTCTGCTGTTAAGACGCGCATGGGCTGTCATTTTCTTTTCCCTCCTTTTTTCTTCTGTCTCCTTTCTCTTCTCCCCTCCTCCAGTCTTTGTAACGTCTCTATTTTTTTTTTTCCTTATTTCGCGATTTTTTTTTACAATCTTGCTTACTTCAGGCAAAGTTGACGTGTAATGGGAACGGAAGATTGTCGACAAAGTGTGTAATTTCCGCGCTACTTCAGTGGGGAAGAAAACCTGCGTGGTGTTTTGTATTCAGTTAAAGCTTATATATGCGTAGTGGATTTTTTTTTTTTTTCTATTTCAGGAACTCGTATATTTGATCAAGAAAAGCGTCTCCATGCAGCATTTTGAGGACCCCATTTCTTGCGTGTACGTACATACCATGCGGGGCTTCTGTACATAGGAGTGAAGTAAATATCCACCACTATCAACAGTAAGAAGCACCACATTAGCACCACTAACACACACCATCCGTCTCACCTTGCGCCAATCACGCTGTCACACGCCACCCAATTTAGATCACCCTTATCTTTCACAGCGACACGGATCTTCACCTCTTAACCTCACCCCCACCATTCTCCTCCTTTTCCTCCTCCTCCAGCAAGCAAGATCAGGGTCGCATCTCATCTCGCGCCAAACTCACGTCCCCAGCATAAACCTTCCTAACATCTAAACCCGCGACCATAACTCCTGCGGTAATCTAATACGTCATTAAGTGCAGCGGCAAGCAAGAGCACCCGCCTGTCACCCGTCCTGTTAAGGCTGCGGCTGTCAACTGAGCGGCGGCATCCCATCATTAGGACTTGATGCCGCGCGCCCTCTTGTCCGTCCCCCTCCTGCCAACCTGATTATTATGAACTGTGCTAAGGGGTAAGCGAGGGTGGAAAATGACCCCCCCCCCTTCTCTCTCTCTCTCTCTCTCTGTCCTTGTTTCTGTACTTTTCTCCTCCTCCTCCTCCTCCTCCTCCTCCTCCTCCTCCTCCTCCTCCTCCTCCTCCTCGTTCACCGCCCTCTCTGTTCTCGTGGTTTTCTTTTGTCTAATTCTGCTCCTCGTTGCGTTACGTATTATTAGAGTTATTATTTTGGTCGTCATCTTGTTTAATTATACACGGTGTTGTTCTGCACAGAAAATCCTCGATATGTTTAATTTTTTTCTTCTCTTTTTTGTGGTTCTTCAGTTTGCTTTTGATGTCTGGCGGGTTTTGCTTTTATTTATTCGGTTATTTTGTTCCTTGGTATTTATTTAGTTCGTTTTTTTCGTAACTGCTTATAATAGTGCATTGTTCTGTGTGTGTGTGTGTGTGTGTGTGTGTGTGTGTGTGTGTGTGTGTGTGTGTGTGTGTGTGTCATAATTCGTAGGATATTGTGTATGCCATAATAATTCTACGTATACATGGAGTTCATACTCTTCATAATTTGTGTAGAATAATTATTAACTTTGCACTTTCATATATCCTGTTCTCCCCTTCTCTCCCTCTCTTGTCATTATCACAAACACAACACAGCCCTAGTGCGTCAGTCTGTAACACACACACACACACACACACACACACACACACACACACACACACACACACACATTGGCAGTCACTCTTTCCCTTCCCATTCCATCTCCTGCCCCATACCTCATATCTTTCCTTTCTTTATCTCTCCCCGTACCTTCTCTACTCTCATCCTTCCTTCCTTCCTTCCTTCCTTCCTTCCTTTCTTTCTTGTTCAGCCATTTTTCCTCTCTCTGTCACCCAAACTAGCATTATTTTTCCTATGTGTGTGTGCCTGTATGTATCTGTCAGTTTTACCGTCAGATTTCTCCCTTATTTGTCTCATTTTTTGTCTATCTGTTGATCTGTGTTTTTCTGTGTGTGTATCAGTTTGTTTGTTTGTCTGGTTTTGTCCTTTTTACTTTTTGAGTTTCTTTGTCTGTCTGTCTGTCTGTCTGTCTGTGCGTGTGTTTGTCTGAATATGTGTCTGTTTATTTTCTCTGTATGCCTGTGTGTACTATTTATGCTTGTATTGTACATATGTTCGTAGGTAGGTAGGGAGGAGGGAGGAGGGAGGAGGAGGAGGAAGCATTTCTCTCTCTCTCTCTCTCTCTCTCTCTCTCTCTCTCTCTCTCTCTCTCTCTCTCTCTCTCTCTCTCTCTCTCTCTCTCTCTCTCTCATCTCTCTCTCTCTCTCTCTCTCTCGTGACCCTCATAGGTACTTGAAGGATGAAATAGTATGATGACCAGATGACCTCTTTGCCCTTGCCTTCCAGCACCCGATGACCTGCTCCTGCCTCCCCTTCCTTGCTCATCACCACCCTGTCTCGCTGCACCCTCCCATCACGCCGCTCCTTTCACCTTTCCCATCATCTACTTCATCTCTTATCGTGGCTTCCCTTCGCTTCCTAAACACCCTTCCACAATTCCTGTTTCTCCTCTTCTATCACCTCTTGCTGCTCCTTCGCTGGTCCTATCATTACTTTCATCTTTCCTCATCTCTTCCAGTCTCCTCATCGCCTCTTAAATCTCTCAGCCAGCCTCTCTCTTAGCGTCCCACCCCCCGTCAGTTTCTCTCTCAGTAGGCTCAGATTGTAACACCTTCGATTCAAACGCTTCACCTCTTCATTGATTTCCTTTAAACGCGAAGCTTATTTATATGTCTTGTCCTCATTCTGACACATAAGCGCTAAGAAGAGGAAGAGTAGGAAAAAAAAGTAGTAATTTTCAAGGCTCAATGTAGATGGCTTGCCTTTATCTCTCTCTCTCTCTCTCTCTCTCTCTCTCTCTCTCTCTCTCTCTCTCTCTCTCTCTCTCTCTCTCTCTCTCTCTCTCTCTCTCTCTCTCTCTCTCTCTCTCTCTCTCTCTCTCTCTCTCTCTCTCTCTCTCTCTCTCTCTGGTCTGTGTGTGTGTCTGTGTGTGTGTGTGTGTGTGTGTGTGTGTGTGTGTGTGTGTGTGTGTGTGTGTGTGACCTTCAGTAGCAGCGTTGGCACAAAGGTAGGTGACTTATGTATAAAAAAAAAAAAAAAAAGAAAGGCAGGAGAATAGAAACTGAGCGTAGGCATAAGTAGAAAATGATGTGTGAATGAGGTGCAGGTCGCAGCGGTGTTGGTGGTGTCAGTGATGGTGGTGGAGGTGGTGGTGGTGGTGGTAATGGCAGGGAGGAAGGAAGGGCGTAGGAGGAGCAGGAACCACAAGAAGAAGAATAAGGGTGGAGCGCATCACCTAAGGAGGGAGGGAAGAAAGGGAAAAGGTGGAGTGGGAAGAGAAATTTCGCCCTGGGTGGAGTCAATGGGAGTTTAATGCTACCGCCTCACACTGACGCGAAAAATCCCCTTCCATTACCATCCTACGCAAACCTTCCCTTCACTCCCTCCCTCAGACCATGCTTCACTCCCTCCTGCAGTCTCTCTTTCCACTCCTCCCCAGTAAGTGTGTCTCTAATCTCTCCTAATCTCTCTCTTCTCCAATCAGTCAGTCGTGTACTCAAATCCTTTCTCTCTAACTTTCTCTCATTCGGTGCATTTCATTCCTTAGTCCCTTTTTTCCAGCGTCTCGTCTCTCCCCCGTCCGTGCACAGTCACAAGGGCGTAAATCAGGTGTCAGGACGCTCCCTCGAGGCCCTAATTAGGATGTGAACCCCAAGTAAAAGAAGAAAATGAGACGAGAACACACGCCAGATGCAAATTAACTCGCGTTCCGAACTCCTACTCTTCTTCTTCCTCCTCCTACTCTTCTACTCCTCCCACACCTCCTCCTCCTACACCGTGGTCCTCTTACTCATCTTGCTTCTCTTATTCCTCTTCCCTACTCATGATCATACTCCTCTCTCTCTCTCTCTCTCTCTCTCTCTCTCTCTCTCTCTCTCTCTCTCTCTCTCTCTCTCTCTCTCTCTCTCTCTCTCTCTCTCATACTCCTTCTGTATGTACTAGTTATAGTTAGATAATGTCATGAATTGTGGCGTTTTGCGTCAGTTTGAATGTCTTGTGTCATAAAAAGGTGCTCTTCACGTTATATGCCGTCCATTCTTACTCGGTGCCTTGAAAATCGCCATCGTTATTACCTTTGTCATCATCTCCATCATCGTCATCATCCTCGTCATTATCATCGCTAGCGTGTAATTAACTCGTGTTATTAGAGCAGTGCAAAATGTAATGAAACACGCCATTGTCATGAGAGAGAATTTCCGCATTATTCGAGGTAAAAATTTGAATCTTACTGAGTTTTTTTTTTTTTTTGTATCAAGATAATTAAGGCAAAATGAAAATGCTGCGGACAATTTACCTCACACGTCATATATTCTTTCCACTATTATGCTCGTCTAATAATTCTTCTGCCTCACATCACACAGTCCCTCGCCCGTGTATCAACATTTTACGCATTCCATTTTTCTGCGATGCATTAATGGATGTGAGGGTTGTAAAAAAAACAAGACGTGAAGGTGTCCCCGCGGTGTGCCATTGTTGTTGTTGTTGTTGTTATGGTTGTTGTTGTGGTGGTGGTGGTGGTGGTGGTGGTGGTGATATGATTACCATGAAGTCATTTGGCTTTGATTTCCTCATATTTGGTTCGTGAATGAATGAATGAATAAATAAATAAATGAATGAATGAATGAATGTAAATATTTCAAAACCATTCTCCTTATCTCCCCACACACACATACTTATCATTAACATCACTATATCCTAATTTACCCATACACTCTAATCCTCCTCCTCCTCCTCCTCCTCCTCCTCCTCCTCCTCCTCCCACTGATAGAACAGAATCGCTACCGAAACAACCCATATTAAAGGACCTCAGGCTGTGTTGCTGTTTTAAATTCCTTTGTATTCCTCCTCCTCCTCCTCCTCCTCCTCTTCTGCCTCTCCTGCCTCTCCCATTGATAGAGCAGAATCATAATCGCTACCCAAACAGCCCTTAGTATAAAGGACTTCAGGCTGTGTTGCTGTTCGAAATTTCTTTGTATTGCTTTGCACTCTTCACAAGTTGCTACCGGGCGAGGCTGGCGCTGTGACCTGTGACCAGTTTAGCGGCGGGAGGTGAGAGTGTGGCCTGTGCGGGGTTATCGGAGCTCCTGTGCGTGGCGCCTTCTTTGGTCACTTCGTGGTGGTGATAAATTGTTGGGGAAAGGTGGCGGTGGTAGCTGATTGTATCTCCCCCCAGGCATCTATCATTATCATGGCTCCTTAATGTGGTGGTGGTGGTGGTGGTGGTGGTGGTGGTGGTGGTGTGCTTGGGCTGTGCGTGTTTATTGATTGGTTTGTTGGTTTGTCTTGTTTTCCTTTGCTTCTTTTGGTTCTCCGGTTCTCAGTTCGGTGTTTATCTAATTATTTTTCTCCTCCTCCTCCTCCTCCTCCTCCTCCTCCTCCTCCTCCTCCTCCTCCTCCTCCTCCTCCTCCTCCTCCTCCTCCTCCTCCTCCTCCTTCTTCTTCTTCTTCTTCTTCTTCTTCTTCTTCTTCTTCTTCTTCTTCTTCTTCTTCTTCTTCTTCTTCTTCTTCTTCTTCTTCTTCTTCTTCTTCTTCTTCTTCTTCTTCTTCTTCTTCTTCTTCTTCTTCTTCTTCTTCTTCTTCTTCTTCTTCTTCTTCTTCTTCTTCTTCTTCTTCTTCTTCTTCTTCTTCTTCTTCTTCTTCTTCTTCTTCTTCTTCTTCTTCTTCTTCTTCTTCTTCTTCTTCTTCTTCTTCTTCTTCTTCTTCTCTCTTCTTCTTCTTCTTCTCTCGTCTTCCTCTTCCTTTTCCTTCGACTCCTTTGCTCCGCCTTCCTCGCCTCAATTTTCGTCTTTTGTTTTTATTTTGTCCCAGCGGCGATCAATGTTCGTCTCTCTCTCTCTCTCTCTCTCTCTCTCTCTCTCTCTCTCTCTCTCTCTCTCTCTCTCTCTCTCTCTCTCTCTCTCTCTCTCTCTCTCTCTCTCTCTCTCTCTCTCTCTCTCTCTCTCTCTCTCTCTCGTTATGAAGACAATTAGAGGAAGCAATTACCGTCATAATTACCAACATAAATATAAGGTAGAGAGAGTCACCATCCTTCTCCTGCCCAGCTACCACGCCTCACTGACCCGTATGTGTGTGTGTGGGGGGGGGATGATGGGGGGGAAATTAGAATCCTTACACTAAGGTACTATAAACATTCTCTCTCTCTCTCTCTCTCTCTCTCTCTCTCTCTCTCTCTCTCTCTCTCTCTCTCTCTCTCTCTCTCTCTCTCTCTCTCTCTCTCTCTCTGAACTAAACCTGGCACAGTGTCACCTTTAATTCATAGGAAACGCAGACGGGGACAGGGGAGACTTGACACGCGATCCTCAAGTGTTGGCTGCCTTCACTTCTCCTTCCTGGAACCCGCACCTCTGGAATTTATTTGATGGCACTGCTTTCCTCCTACTTGACCAGCCATTATATCCACTCAAGTGGTTATAAGAGCTTGTATTTCACCCAGCAGAGGAGAGAGGGAGGAAAAGAAAGTATATTAGTGATTTATTGCATAGTCTTTAATTCATCTCTTCACTCGTTTTCTGTTCCTCTCCTGTTGGTGTTAGGGCGTGTCGGTGTGCGTCTCAAGGGTAGCTGGGTAATGCAACACAGACCACCCCGCGCCGCGCTACACTCTCCCCAGGGACCCGCCACAACTCGCCAGCTTGTTTTGGTTTAGTGATTGCAGAGAGAGAGAGAGAGAGAGAGAGAGAGAGAGAGCAATGTTCTATAAATACTGGACAGAGGAAGAATTGTGCCGGAAGCTTGTAAAATAAATAAAAATAGATTGACGACAGAAAGACATTTGATTCGAAATTTGTTTTGGTGTTTAGTCATATTTTTTTTTTATTCAAGGTACAGTGTGCCTAAAATATTCACACACGCAGAAGAGAATCTGAAGTCCAGTTCCAGAAGCTTTAATGCGTGTCTCGTACTGGAGTGTGTATGTGTAAAATTGCATGTCGTACTCTATGTAGCCTTTAACCTAACCTAACTTGACCGAACAGAACCGAACCTAACCTAACCTAACCGAACCGAACCTAACCTAACCTAACCTAATTTACCTTGAGCCAGCGTAACCTAACTTAATCTGATCTAACCTAACGTAACCTGTCCTGACCTGACTTGACCTAACCTAACCCAACCAAATAGAACCCAACCCAGTCTAACTTAATCTAACCAAAGCAACCAAATCCAGCCCAACCCAACTCAACCTAACGTAACCTAACCTAACCTAACCTAACCTAACCTAACCAAACCCAACCCTAACCTAACGTAACCTGACCTAAGCTAAAATAAACTAACCCAACCAAACCCAACCTAATCCAACCCAAATAAAATCCAACCAACCCAGCCCAACTCAACCCCAAAGCAACCCAACCACACCCAAACTTAACCTAACCTTAATAAACTTAACAAATTGATGCTACAGTACCAA
This sequence comes from Portunus trituberculatus, assembly GCF_017591435.1. Taxonomy (NCBI): domain Eukaryota; kingdom Metazoa; phylum Arthropoda; class Malacostraca; order Decapoda; family Portunidae; genus Portunus; species Portunus trituberculatus. Next base: position 500,611 of record NC_059300.1, on the reverse strand, counting down.
ATATCCACATCAATTCGTCACTTTAAAAAAAAAATAATAATAAAGAAAAGCGAACAGATCTTTTTTTTTTTTTACTACTTTGGTGAAATAGAAAGGAAACCAAATTTGCTCTAGACTCATTATAAAAAAAAAAAATAATTGACCCATTCAGACAAGATAAAAGTAACAACATCAGTGGCTGTGACTCAACGAAAATTTATATCAAGAAAAAAAAGGCAAGAATTAGCAGAGGCCTTTTTCTTTTCTTCAGTGGTCCTGTATAAGCCTTTTTTGGTTGTTGATTTTTGCTTTTGTCAGTGCCCATCTTATATTAAAAAGGGCTAGTTTGTTTGTTAGGGTAACGATATATGGGTTCGCACATGAGAGAGAGAGAGAGAGAGAGAGAGAGAGAGAGTGAGAGTGAGTGAGTGAGTGAGTGAGAGAGAGAGAGAGAGAGAGAGAGAGAGAGAGAGAGAGAGAGAGAGAGAGAGAGAGAGAGAGAGAGAGAGAGAGAGAGAGAGAGACTATAACAGCTTGGACCGATTAGGCTGCGGAACAATATGCTTGCTAACAGTGACCGGGTTGTCGTCTGGGTGGCGGTGGTCGTAATCACAGCCCCAGTCGTTCATGGTTCCCTGTACGACTTGCGGTGGAATTGAGTCCGACTGTATAGGGAGTTTGAGAGCCTTTTATGGGGGCGTGGGAGATGGGTGCGTGTGAGCCAGCCAGCCAGCCAACCAACCGGCCAGCCAGCCAGCCCGCCAGCCAGCCAGTGAGGAAGGGAGGTAGCCAGTGAGCCATGGAACAGGAAAGGGAAGGCAAGGGAAGGGAAGGTGTTGGTGTGTGGAAGAAAGAAAAGGGAGAGAATGTAAAAAAAAGGGAAGGGGAGAGAGAGAGAGAGAGAGAGAGAGAGAGAGAGAGAGAGAGAGAGAGAGAGAGAGAGAGAGAATTACTTGAATCTTGTTTTTTTCCTAAAGACAAGCGAGAAGCAATATATTTGTCCTCCTCCTCCTTCTTCTTCTTCTCTCCTCTTCTTCTCTTCTCTCTCCTCCTCCTCCTCCTTCTCCTTCTCCTTCTCCTCCTCCTCCTCCTATGATCAAAATGGAATCAGGAAGAGAAATTAAACTCCCGCGTGCTTTGACTGTTGGTAAAGGCAGTCAGCCTCCGCTAACAATAGCAAATAACGACTCGATTGTTTTAGACTGGGCGTGCTGCGAGGAAGGGGTGAGGGGTGATGGGCGTGGGGCGTGGGGTGAGGGGTGAGGGGGATGGGAGGAGTGGAGGAAGGTGAGATTAAAGGGGGGAGCAAAGGTCAGGTCATCACTCCTTAACCCTTTGATTTGTAGGCGCGACCTCTGGCGTCAGTTCAGGTTAGTGTCACCGAGGAGGAGGAGGAGGAGGAGGAGGAGGAGGAGGAGGAGGAGGAGGAGGAGGAGGAGGAGGAGGAGGAGGGAGCGGAAGTAATATAAAAGAATAAGGAAAAGGAGGAGAAAACAAAATAAAAAAGAGGCTATATAAATGAACATTGGTAATAGGAAAGCGTTATCTATACTTTATCATTTATGAATACACACACACACACACACACACACACACACACACACACACACACACACACACACACACACACACACACACACACACACACACACACATGGGCGGTGACTGTCACGCTTGGCCACCCACCCATGTCCCACGCACCCCGCCCACACCATCGCCGCCAATCTAGTCTTACGTCCACGCGCCCGTAAATTTCCGCAATGGGTGGCGTGTGGGCGGGTCAGGAGTCTGTGGATGGGCGGGGAAAGTGGGTCGGGAAGGAGAGATCAGGGTATTGTCATGTGAGGCCAAGAGAACGTGTTTGGCGTGGTTACTTCACGCCAATACGATGATTTAAAGAATTCTTGTGATGATT
>NC_059300.1:483717-493717 GCF_017591435.1 Portunus trituberculatus | reverse complement strand
TGCACACACACACACACACACACACACACACACACACACACACACACACACACACACACACACACACACACACACACACACACACACACACACACACACACACACACACACACACACACACACACAGGTTTGAGGGTTTTGTGCTTGCGTTACGAATCATCCTGTCAGTTGGTCAGGCCAGTGATTAATGCGTCATCTGTCCGCTGTCTCCACCTACCACCAGCAGCGCGGCGTGTGTGTAATTCACCTCGGTCGTCTGCTGGTCACCCAGCCAGTCTTCCCCATTACGGAGCGAGCTCAGAGCTCATAGACCGATCTTTGGATAGGACTGAGACCACAACACACTCCACACACCGGGAAAGCGAGGCCACAACCCCTCGAGTTACATCCCGTACCTATTTACTGCTAGGTGAACAGGGGCCACACATTAAGAGGGTTGCCCATTTGCCTCGCCGCACCGGGACGTGTGTGTGTGTGTGTGTGTGTGTGTGTGTGTGTGTGAGAAATTTTTGCCTTGCTTGGTACATCTACCCTCCCTCACACACACACACACACACACACACACACACACACACATATGCATCCCGTTAATGAAGAAATTCGCCCAGGTGGAATGAAAAAGCCCAGGTAACCACGTTTTGTCAACACTGCAAAGATTAATGGCTGGGGGAAGGAATAAGAAGGGGGAGGGGGGGATGTGCAGTACTCTCAACCCTCCCACCATTTCGTATTTTGCATATTCTGTCTACCCTTGAGAGAGAGAGAGAGAGAGAGAGAGAGAGAGAGAGAGAGAGAGAGAATTTTTATTTTCGAAAGATTTATCGGTTTTATCATTTTCTTTTTTAATATATTATTGTTTTATTTTCCTTTATTTATTGTTGCTTTTATTTATATTTCTCACCAATATTGCGTGGCTGGCATTCTCTCTCTCTCTCTCTCTCTCTCTCTCTCTCTCTCTCTCTCTCTCTCTCTCTCTCTCTCTCTCTCTCTCTCTCTCTCCACCCCCCAGCAGGACTCGGGACTAAGATGTGAGGGAATGCTTGGGAATGTATGTATGTAGACGCCTTGTCTCAGCCACACTCCTTTAAGGGAGATGTCAAGCCGGTATAGAGATGGACAGATAAATGGTTTCCTAAGAAGAGAGCATCGTGCGGCGTGTAGCGAATATACCGGTGTGTGTGTGTGTGTGTGTGTGTGTGTGTGTGTGTGTGTGTGTGTGTGTGTGTGTGTGTAAGGGAAGAAAAGAGAAACCTGACTAGATGATCGACGTGTGTGTGTGTATGTGCGTGTGCTTCTGTAATAATAATGAACATACTCGTGGTGATAAAGGTGATGGTAGTAGTAGTAGTAGTAGTAGTAGTAGTAGTAGTAGTAGTAATAGTAGTAGTAGTAGTAGTAGTAGTAGTAAAAGTAGTAGTAGTAGTAATGATGGTAATAATAGTAATGATAGAAATAACAATGATAATTATATATTTTTTTGTTTATTATTTTCATTATTAGAATCATCATTATTGTTATTATTATTAACGTTTTTATTATTATTATTATTATTGTCATTATTATTATTATTATTATTATTATTGTTATTATTATTATTATTATTATTATTATTTTTATTATTATTATTATTATTATTATTATTATTATTATTATTATTATTATTATTATTATTATTATTAACGGTGATAGTAGTAGTAGTAGTAGTAGTAGTAGTTTTGTTATTTTCAGTATTGGTGTTGTTATTACTAGTATCATTATTAGTAGTATTCGTTTTCTATTTAGTTTTTTGAAGAACACACAAAAAATAGATAAAACATAAATTTGAAATGAAAAAAAAATGGAAATAAAATAAGAGTCTGAATGGAAAGTTTGAATAATACATAAGATATAAAAACAGGTAAGGAAAACACGAGAGAAAGAACGTAGCAGTTAAATGTGTAATAAAAGAAGGAAGGAAAGCGTGAAATCAAGATAGAAAGTGTTGCAGGGAGAAACGCAAGGAAGAGGAGGAGGAGGAGGAGGGTGAGTGAGATGCAGATTCAGTGGAGGAGAAATAATGCTTCGTATAAATAGAAAGCAACAGCCAAAATAATCAATGGAAGTGTGAGATGGAAGGTTACAGGAGATAAGGAAGTGGGAGAGAAAAGTGAAGCAAACGGGGAGAGATGAAAACGGGGAAAAAAAAAAAATATTAGTAATCATGTGATCTGAACTGTTGCACAACGTTGTCAAATTTCTCTGGCTACTGGTTATAAATACTCCAAGTTAATTTTCTTAATTTACTTGATAAATAGTAGTTAAACATAAAGTTTCTTCTCTTGTATCCATATATAAGATTTACTTCAAACTTCGTACACAAATACACACACAGCGTAACTTCATCCATCAATAAATTTCATGTGAAACATATATATACTCATTTCAAAATGAATATAGATATCATATACAATATATCTGCATGCGTTACGGCGATCTACTCAATTTATACCCATCATACTCATAATACGTATTATATATCGGCGTCATATTGATCCAATTAACACTCACACAATTTACATACTATACATATATCCAATCCAATGATTCAATTAACACACATAATTAACATATACATATATCAAAGTAATAGATCTAACATCCCATCATTATTCTCTGATCCCTCTCCAGTTTTTCTTGTCTGGTCCTGATTCTTCCTTCAGTTATGTATGACCTGATATCTCTAGTTTATGCTACACTTTTTTCTCATAGTTAATTAATCATAATAAGGTCGAAATTCACATATGTTCTCACACACACACACACACACACACACACACACACACACACACACACACACACACACACACACACACACACACACACACACACACACACACACACACACACACACACACACACACACACACACACACACACACACACACACACACACACACACGCATATTCTGTAATACACTTCATCTACATGACACGCCCCAAAAGTATGGTCTGTCAATTAGATACTCGGGGCAGAGCTTGACCTCGTAAGGTTGGAGGCAATTAAACAATAGATGGCAACAACACTAACTTCCACGCATAAGTGTGCTTGGTCAGCCTCGGACACCAATCCTGTCGCTTGTCCCTGTTCCAGGCTATGTTTACATGGGACACACGGTCATTTTCTCTTGGCCCTCTAAATCTGACCCTGGTTGGGTTGAGCCACAATAACAACAGCTGCTGACGGTGAGCTGGACAACGTTATCCTCTGTTTATCTTCCTTCTCTCTTCTCTTCTATCTTCATTTTTCTTCTATCTTCTTTTCATCTATTTTCTTATTTTTCATTATGATATAGGTATATTACATTACAAGAGAAAGTAAATAAAAGAAGGTGGAAAAATTTAAAAGAAGAACAGGAGAGCTTTCACAATAACGAAAGAAAAGAGAAAGAGAATGAAATGGTGTGGTAGGAAATTAAGAAATATGAAGCGTGGCAAAGAAAAATCTCTTGGATTCTTGATTGGAACAAGATACTCTAAGGAACTCTTCTAAATGCACTAAAGAATTACTCCAGTATTCAGAAACACTTAGCTCACTCATTGCGACTATTTCCAGAGGCTACAGAGATAATCTGCTAGATTTTCAAAATTGTTTATCCTTCAGTGATATAGAATTTTTTTTAATGTATCACTAGGATCGTAAAACTATCCTTGGAAACCTGTGCATCCTCAATAAGAACCCTTTGAAAGTAGTGGAGGTGCGGCCAAAAATGTTTCAAAGTATGATTCTTAATGACACACCCCAATCAACAAATGAAAAAAAATATATATAAAATATATAAAATGTCTTGGACTAATTACATTTTTGCTGCCATCAGATGTGTGGCTGGAAGTCTTAGTACTTATCATAGATGTTTTTGAAAGCCATAATTATTTTGGTATCAACAACACTGGCTAGGTAAGAATTTCAGACGTTAATGACCTGATTGAAGAACTGTTTGCTTTCCCTTAAGGGAAATCTTTTTATGAATTATCTCATAACAGTTACATCTTATTGTTATGTTTAATCGACCGATTGTAAAGTAATTTTCTTCATTAGCGCTGACATCCTTTGAATATTCTGAACGCTTTTACTAGATAAGCTCGCATTCTTCATTTTAACTGGCTAAACCATTTTTAAATTTTAGGAGGAGGAGGAGGAGAAGATACATATACACACAGACCACAACAGACCTTGCGGTCCTCATGGAATGACCTGAAGTAAAACTACTAAGGTAATAGTAGAAGTAAGGACAGCAAAGCAGAAGGCTCTCTCTCCACCTCTCACTCCCTCCAGCATAAGCTGTACAAGAAACAGGTTATAAATAAATGCCGTACGGTATTGAAGTGGAAAAATAAGTGATTTTTTGTAAGAAAGGATGAAAATAGATGAAATTTTGTGAAACAATTTTGATCGAAGCTGTTGATAACCTACAAAAGTTAGGTTGCCATGCGTGTAGTATTTTCCCTAATTTTTATTAAGTATGATGCGAAGATGTGCAGGGAAGTGGGAGTAGTGGAAGGGAGGGAAGACGAGGGGGCACGGGGCCCTTATTTTATATAGAATCTTGGAAGACTATGAAGATTCTGAAGGTGTGAATTCATCTTCCTCCTCCTCCTCCTCCGCCTCCTCAAATGTTCGTTATTTGCATGTTTTTCATGTCTACTCCTTTCTGTTTCTCCTTCTGCTCCTTTTTCTTTCTCTCAGCCATCTCTTCCCTGTTGGTTGCGGGATGTATAATGGATGTTCTTTCCCGCGTAGGTTCGAATCCTACTCACTGCGCCATGTTGGTTGCGGGATGTATAATGGAGGGCGTGTATGCCTAAGTAAGGGGCAGACATACACGCAGTACACGTAGATTCTTTACTTGTCCTTAGAGCTACAAAGGGTAGGAAATGGCGGCCAGTAGCGACTCGGGAGCACGGGCTCACGCGCTAGCTGAATGCGCAGAGAAATACACAGTGTTGCCACATACACGTAATATGCATTAATACAATACATAACCCACATTCCCCTCTTTCCTTTACTGTTCACCTCTGTTCCTCCACTATCATCCTTTTCCTCACCTCATTCCCCTACTACCTCCTGCATTGCAGGAAGAGGATGAAGAGGAGGTGAAGGAGGAGAAAGAGAAAGAGAAGATGAAGAACAAGAAGAAAAAAGCGAGGAAAAAAAATCGAAAAATGAAAATATAGCTTCATGAACAGGTAGAAAAGAAGTGCGGACAGACGGATAGACAGGACAAGGTAGTGGAGTGCGAGGTGTTGAGTGGCGGGGGGAGGGGGCGGGTGTTGAGTGAGGGCAAGTGACAACACCTGTACTTGGCAAGCGTTACAGGGACAGGTAGCGTCAGGCAGCCTCTTATTCCCTCGTCACCTCAAGCCCAGCCCGTCCCTGCCCCTCCCACTCTGCTATCCCCTGCCACAACCTCTGCCCCATATCGCCACCGGGGGAGCAAGATTCCTCTCTCTCTCTCTCTCTCTCTCTCTCTCTCTCTCTCTCTCTCTCTCTCTCTCGGGATGACTTGAAGGAGGAAGGGCGGCCGGTCATCCCAGCATCCACACTGATCGGTGGAGTGTTTGCTGACAGGTGGAGGCTCGGCTGGGTTGTGTACTGACGAATTAGCTAATCAACAGAGAGAGAGAGAGAGAGAGAGAGAGAGAGAGAGAGAGAGAGAGAATAACACCTTGCCTACACTTCTGTATTGTTCACATTGCATTGGTACCATTTGCTTTACTACAGAGGAAAAAATTGCACTGGGAAAAGAGAAATACCTTCATTGATGGCATTACTGAATTGAGAGCGTGAGTGTGATTGATACCTGGCATTTTCCTGTCCTGCATACGTTCTGTTGCCATTTTTGTTCTTTTTTTTTTTTTCCTTCCTCTGTGTTCGTGTGGCAGGACATTGGCGCGTGGTGGAATAATGTTTTTTCATTTTTCTTTCATGTACTTTGTTGGCTCTTCAGATTTTTATGGCATGTGTAAAAATGTTGATTATTATTGTTATTGCTGTGTGTGTACTGTGTGTATTGATTTTAAAGTGTGTGTGTGTGTGTGTGTGTGTGTGTGTGTGTGTGTGTGTGTGTGTGTGTGGGGTTCTCCATCCCTCTGTCCGTCTATCTGTCTGTGTGTTTGTGTGTATATTATGTCTGTCTGTCTGTTTGTGTATTTTTCTGTGTGTCGGTTTGTTTGCCTATCTATTTATCTGTAGGCGTGTCTCTCTGTCTATTCGTCTGTGTGTATGTATGCATTTCTCTCTCTCTCTCTCTCTCTCTCTCTCTCTCTCTCTCTCTCTCTCTCTCTCTCTCTCTCTCTCTCTCTCTCTCTCTCTCTCTCTCTCTCTCTCACACACACACACACACACACACACACACATACACACAGACGGACGTTTTTAGGAGTTAATGTCGACAGATGGAAAATAATGTATACAGAAGTGTGTAGCCCTACCTGGGGTCGGCGGGCCGTCTAAACACCTTATCAGTAATCGGCTTAAGTCTTTTACTGTGCAAGGAACATTATTTTAGGAGCGAACTGAATTGTATGGTGTGTATGGTGTGTGTGTGTGTGTGTGTGTGTGTGTGTGTGTGTGTGTGTGTGTGTGTGTGTGTGTGTGTGTGTGTGTGTGTGTGTAATCCCATCTTTCACTAAGAAACGACGTTGAAATTTGTTTGATGTGGATCGTTTTATTTTGCTACATCACCGGAAAAGCTTTTAATCTTCTTACTACCTTTTTTTTCTCTCTCTTTTTCTCTTTCTCTCTCCCCTTTTGTCTCTATCTCTCTCTTGCTTTTATACCCTCCGCTTCCACACTCCCCTCTTAATAGGTCACTAAATCACTTCTCATTAATGGCTGGAATACCCATAAATTTGTACTTACCTTACTCTATATACATTTCTCGTTTGCTGCTTTCACTCATGCTCTGGGATTCGCTATTAGAACACACTGCGTCTTCAATTTCACATAAAAAAAAGCTACACCCTTGAAATAGAAAAGAAAAAGAAAAAAAAAAAACATTCCCAGACTCCTAAGTATAATTACACCCATGAATACACCCACTTGAATTCAACCCCTATTAAATCTGCCCCATCTAAATCCCCACGTAAAATGGAATAAAAAGACCGCGCTACCCTATTGTGAGGCAGAAACTCATCCACCACACCAACCACGCTGTTAAAAAATTTCGTTCACCTTTCGCATTGGAATATATAACTTTTGGCCGAAGTATTTTGGGACTCGAGAACGCCGGGGTGAAACGAGTAGCGAGGGAAGGTGGGAGAAGAGGAGGAGGAGGAGGAGGAGGAGGAGGAGGATTGTGGGGCATCAGGGGCAGGGCACGGTTGGTTATAATGCAGGTGAAGCCGTGCCCTTATTTGTGAGGCGGCGGAAGGGCGCGCCCCGACTCACTGGGAGGAAGGACCTGCATCAGCGGCGGCGGCGGTGGTGATGGTCGGGGTGGGAATGGGAGGTCGGGTAGGGGAATAGTGGTGGCGGTGGTGGTGGTGGTGGTGGGGGTGGTAAGCGGTAGGCTTTGGGAAGGGTGCTGCTGCTACCGGTAGGAATGGTGGCGGGGTTAATTGGTTTTGTTGTTGGTGTAGTAGTAGTAGTAGTAGTAGTAGTAGTAGAAGTAGTAGTCGTTGTTGTTCTTGTAGTAGCAGCAATAGTATTCAAATTGACATTAGAAAAGTAGAATGAACTGATGGGTCAGTGTTTCTCATAAATGTTAGATAGCCAGCAGTTATTTTTAATAGTATCAGTTATAGTAGTAGTAGTAGTAGTAGTAGTAGTAGTAGTAGTAGTGGTAGTAGTAGTAGTAGTAGAAGGAGTAGTAGTAGTAGTAGTAGTAGTAGCAGCAGTTTTAATAGTAGTATCAGTTTTAATAGTAGTATCAGTTTTAATAGTAGTAGTAGTAGTAGTAGTAGCAGTAGTAGTAGTAGTAGTAGTAGTAGTAGTAGTAGTAGTAGTAGTAGTAGTAGTATCAGTAGCAATAGCAACAGTAATGATCCATTTGTGTTTTCTTCTCGCATCATTTCGAAATATTCCGGCAGCAACCTGACTACCTGAGTGTCATAACTTCGCGTGCCAATTAAGTTAATTAACTGATAAATGAATAAGGAGCCAAGGGGAAAATGATCGGGAGTCAAAAGCATTCAAGTTGTTTCACTTGAGGGAGGGAAAACAATAATCATTGACTCTTTAATTTCTAAGATATTCCTTACAGGACAGCCTCTTATTTTCAAGCTATTTCTTTGTCATGTTTTTTTCTTTTTCTCCTTCTTTTGAGCACGCACGCAAATGAAGAAGGAAAGGTACATTTTAACTTTTCTTCTTTTCAACCATTCTTTATTAAACCGTACTTTTATTTTCCTGCCATTCCTGTATGATATATCTTTTGAGTTCTTTTTGCTTTGAAGAGTCTCATATATATAAGTGAAGGAGAAAAGTGAAAAGAAAGGCTCAGAGCATTTCTTTTTATTTTTTTTTTTTTTGTATTATGTCTTTTTTTGTTTTCTTTCATGTTGAGCTGTCCTACATAAGTGATAAAGAAAAGGCTAATCTTCCTCAACTGCTTGCTAACCAATCCTTTCTGAGCTCCCCTTTCTGCCTGCTATTCTTGTATCTTTCTGCTTCTTTTGCTTCCTACATTCTCTAAAGGGAGTCTGCGTCGTGGGTAGGTGGACAGAGAGAGGGGGAGGAAGAGTAAGAGTCACGTGAGGTATATAATTAGCTCTCACAAGTCTAATTTACGTTAGCTTGTAATTAGTTCCGTCCGTTCTAATTATGCATTTCCTTTCCACCCTCGTCTTTATTTCCGTAAAAAATCGATGTTCGTTCGATATAAGACGCAGAAAAGAGATAATCAAGGGCGTTTTCGATAGCCATTTGTTATATTCATTGCGGCTTTTTGTGTTGAAAGTTTGGGCTCAGCGCCGCCTCGATGTGCGTTCAATACTGCAGTCTGCAAGTAAAGCCTGCTTCCGTAAATTCTCCGATAATATGAACCAAAGAAAATGGGAATTGAGGGCGTTTTGGATACTCATTCGTTACAGATTTTTGTGCTGAAACTCTGCGATTAGCTTTGTTCGTATTTTCAAATTTGAATAAAGCTTTCTCGTAAAAAGAAAAAAAATAAAGGAAGAACGAAAAGGCGTGTATTATTCTCTTTATTAGAGGGATTGTTTGATACACCGTCATTATGGATTTTTGTCGTTATTTTATACAGTTTCGATACCTGCTTTGAAAATATTCGTCCAATCAGTTTTGGAAAAATAAAAAAGGAAATTAGAGGAGCCTTTGATGTGACATATTACATATTTTTACGTTAAACGTTTAAAACCTTTTTTTTTTTTTTTTTTTTTGACGCTCGAAATAATTATTCATATAAAGGTATTTTACGTATTTTTATTTTTCCATCCGATAATTTCGACAGTGTTTCCATTTTCAGCAAATTGTTCTCAGTAGGAAGTGATGTAGAACATGTTACAATCTAGTTGTAGCCGAAAACCCGGACCTTTTTATGGGCTCATTATTGACATGCAGTAGATATGTAGTAACTGTTTTACTGCTTTGAACATCTTTTCTGATATGGAGAACACTAATGAAGATTGTTTGTGCTGATATCAAGAAAAGAAATGTGTCAAATGATTTTTTTCTTTCTGGTCTTTCGAGGTAATTAAAAGACTAATACAAGGAAAAGTGCTTAAAAAATATTTTTACAAAAAAATTACGAGTATAGCAGTGAAGGAATTAATGCTGCTGAATTCACTAATGCAAGTATAATATAAAGTTTCAAATGCTTCCTCAAACATTGACAAAGGAAATAGAAAACCCTCCATCGCCTTGCTCTGCACGAGCTCAACCTTGACCGCGGCCACATGGAGGAATAAATGTGAATCCCTTGTGATGTTGGTAGTAATTTTAAGAACATGATTATGATAAGTTGCTTTCAGAAACGTGCGTTTAGCTTTGGCTGCTGTGTTA
>NC_059300.1:473717-481217 GCF_017591435.1 Portunus trituberculatus | reverse complement strand
GTCTGTCGCTGGTTATTGTGTTTTCTTTCTTTCTTTTGTATGTAGTGTTCTCGACGGTAGTAATATATTCATCATGATGAGATAAGGGAATACCGATACATTATTACTGCTTGGATTCATTAGTAGTCAGTACGAACATGACCGTTGCTGTAAGCGCAAGACAGCCTCTTGATTTATTGTTGTTCTGCATCTGTTAAGGAAAATGTGTGCTTTGCTTTTGCTTTTCATTACACTCATATGCTGTTTTTTCAAATGTATTTATGCAAGATGAATTTTCGATTCAGTATTACTTTAGATCTGGAAGGAAAGGAAAAGACCCGGGAGATATAATGGCGTCATTTTTTTAGTGTTGTAATGTTCCATTGTGATCGTGACAATGTTTGCTTCGAAAAAAGTGAAAGATTACAACTCGTGTGATTGACCGATAGCCTGGCGAGGTGCAGCTGTGGCGGCGACCCACTCAGCCTTGGCGCCTGTGTGTTTGTGGCGCGAGAGGCGACGGCAAGGTGACGCACTCTTGTGACGTGTTGTATTCCGTGTGTTACCACTGGCTGGGAAGGATTCTTTGTCTTTATTACCTCACACCTCTTATTAGATTATACAGGGTAGCTTATCACAAACAGTCTCGCAAGGGGAAACACGTCTGCTGTTGTTTATTCTTCCTTTTTTTCCTGTCTGTTCTTTGCGCTCATTACCCCTGGGACAATAGCACCTTTGTAATATTTATCGTAGATTTGAGTCAGTGGACATCAAAATACCACCAAGTTTATATTTAAGTCAAATGTTAGTGAAACCAGTTTTCTTGTCTTATTAGGATTCTTGTAGTTTGTACCTGCAAACAGATGTGCATCAACTGCGTATTTGTGAAGACTGAGTGGCTGTCTCGAAATATCATTTGTTTTCTCCTTATAGCTAAAAAGATAAAAGTTTTCCCTGCGTCCCTGGAGGCTGCTAATTTGGAAGCGTGGCTGTGTCCTGCTACCAGGGGACCTCCAGCCTATGAGTTGTCTACAGCATCGTTCGTGGCCTCCACTGAAAGAGGCAAGACCGCAGGAGTGTCTTAAGAGAACACCATCCCTTTGTGACTCTCCGTGACCCGAGCACAGGTTCGATACAGTTCGATGAAAAGCTAGGGCGTGGTACGAAAATGAATACTTTGGTGTTACTTATTGCGATTAATAATACGGTAAGCTGCGAAAGTAGGTTATTTCTCCACACGATTTACTGTATCATTCCATACATCACACTTCCACTGACAGGTTTTCGATGCCAGGGAGAAATGCGCGCGTCCATAAACCCCTTGAAGAACAACCTTACTGAGCCTTGTGAGTAGTAAACGCAATACTTCCTGCGAGGGTGAACTTTCCGCCGAATATAATCCCATGCTGAACACTGTATCTGAATCCTCAACCCTGAAAGTCACGCTCCACGGTCAGCACATCACTTTGCAAATGAGCCTCTTTCGTTGTACAAAGATGTTACTGTTCAGGATGTGGCCATTGAATAATAAACGCGAGTTGCCGTAAAGCATGCCCGTGTACGTAATACAAAAGAACGACAGTCTGCAAAGGAAAGCACGAATAGTATTTGGTTATGGAGAAGACACAGTAATGATGATGGTGTGTGTGTGTGTGTGTGAGAGAGAGAGAGAGAGAGAGAGAGAGAGAGAGAGAGAGAGAGAGAGGTGTGTCAGTGTGCACTCCTCACCGTCACTGCCACGATCACTGTGAGGGGCATGCATGTGCCTCATGTGTCCCTCTCGCGGCCCACCACTTGCCTTCTAAGGTGTCGTGTGTGTGTGTGTGTGTGTGTGTGTGTGTGTGTGTGTGTGTGTGTGTGTGTGTGTGTGAGCCTATCAGATATATATATATATATATATATATATATATATATATATATATATATATATATATATATATATATATATATAGAGAGAGAGAGAGAGAGAGAGAGAGAGAGAGAGAGAGAGAGAGAGAGAGAGAGAGAGAGAGAGAGTAAAATGTTCTCTAAAATGTTTCTAATTGCTTTGGATGATTATGTAATTTTCTTTAGCCTCCAGTAACTCCCATCAGGTCCACTTTCTCCTCCTCCTCCTCCTCCTCCTCCTCCTGTCATTTTACTTTCTTCCTCTTCCACTTCTGCGTATATTCCCTACCCTTCCTTTCGTTTTCCTTCAGTTTCTTTTCCTTCCCCTGGTCGCCTTTCCTCCCTTTCCAGCCCCTCCCTCCCTTCCATTCCCCACCACGCCGGCCATTGCACTCTGCCCCAGCCCTCAGGAGGGGGTGGGTTTAGGCACCCCAGTCACCCCACCCCTCTCTTCCCTTTTCCCTCCCCTACCTTCCCCCACTCCTCTTACCAGCGCACCCTTTATCCTTACCCATTCCAGAGTTGCGAGAGGAAAAGGAAAGATGCGCACACACACACACACACACACACACACACACACACACACACACACACACACACACACACACACACACACACACACACACACACACACACACACACACACACACACACACACACACACACACGACTGCTGATCATTCCGCTGTTAATTACTATCAACCGTTTATTAGTTGGTTTTGCTTCCATTACTTTCTCGACACGCGATATGACGTCCACACACACACACACACACACACACACACACACACACACACACACACACACACACACACACACACACACACACACACACACACACACACACACACACATTATAACGTATGTAGAGAGGTCGTTTATAGAGTTTCCAGAGAGAGAGAGAGAGAGAGAGAGAGAGAGAGAGAGAGAGAGAGAGAGAGCGGCAAGGCATCCAAGAGAGCCCCGTGTTTGCTTAGTGGCAGGACCTCCAAACACGGCTTTCTGCTCCACTTCCCGCCCACCTTGCCTTCCCTGCCCCGCCACCTTCAGATATACGTGGGCGTGGGTGGGCGCGGCCTGCATGGGCATATAGGCATGGCAGGGCATTGATGAGTCGGGTTATTTACAAGTCCAATGTAGTAGCGAGGTTCGAACGAGCTAGTGAGTTATGGAGGCTTGTAAGAACACACACCAGAGAGCAGGTCAGCGGGGTAGCGAGGCGGAGGTTTGAGATTATCTGGCCCCGAGTGGATGTATTGTCCAGCTGTTGGTATGAAAGAAACAAGCACTTTACTGGGGTTTTTAGGGGTATGAGAGGAGGTGTTTGAGGGCTCTGGCTGTGGGTTAGTTTCTCTCTCTCTCTCTCTCTCTCTCTCTCTCTCTCTCTCTCTCTCTCTCTCTCTCTCTCTCTCTCTCTGAGCATGAGTTAAGCCCTTCTCTCTTCTTCTTGTTTACCTTATTCCCTTTCACTTCTCGTTCTTCATTTTTTTCTCTTTCTGCCAATGGATCCTTTTTTTTCCTCTCAATTTTCATTTATTTCCTCTTTACTACCTTTCTGCACTTGTCATTTCTTCTTTTCTCCGTTCTTTACTTCTTGTTTTCTTTTCGTTGACATCCTTTATCCCATGTCACTCCTCGCGCTCTCCCTTCTCCCCTCTCTCCTCTCTGCCCTCTCCTCTCTCCTGTCTTACAACCCCTTACTGCTTAAATTAACGTATTTTTCAATCAAACACCTAAGCACGGGATGGTGGTGGTGGTGGTGGTGGTGGTGTAGTTCCACCTGACGCTGCATAATTACTGAGTACATACACTTTTTTATTTTTAATCAAAATGTTTTACCTGGACGTTGACTCCATCTTAACTCCTACCGTCTTTTTTTTTTTTTTCCAGGTGAGTGTTGGGCTGAGGCTGTCCGACTCGAAGAGGAGGAGGAGGAGGAGGAGGAGGAGGAAGAAGAAGAAGAGGAAGAGGAGGGCGGCTGTAGCAGGTGGGGTGGTGCAGGTTCCGGTAAAGTTCAAGTTTTTATCTTTCATTTCTGGTATCCAATCAAAACATTTTATGTAAATATGAACGTGTTGATGTAATCCTTCTTATGCATGTGTGTGTGTGTGTGTGTGTGTGTGTGTGTGTGTGTGTGTGTGTGTAGCCGGGTAAAACAGGGTGTGCCAGTGGAGGTGAATGGAGGAGGATGCAGAAGAAGCTGAAGGGGGAAAAAAAAGACAATGCATGAGAATGAACGATGGAGGCGAGAAGCATTAGAAAGGAGGAGGGCAGAGGGAGGAGCGAAGGCAGTGAAGCGGTGGAGCGGCGGAGAGGTGGTACCACGCAAGATGAATGAAGGAAGGAACAGATGCCCCGTGAGCTGATAACTTCTCCTTGTTGCACTTGTCGAGGGAAGGAAGTGAAGGATAGATGGTTTAGAGCCACAACGCCAATAGGGAAAGGAGGAGTAGTGAAACAGGTGTGGAAGGAGGTGGAAGGAGGTAATGCAGGTGAGGGAAGATGGAGGGAAATAGTGGTGTTGAGAGGTGGAGAGATGGAGGGAAAGATAATGGAGTAGTGGTGGGTGGTGTGGAACAATGGAGAAAAAAGGTGTAGGTGTGGATGAAGGTGGTAGAAATGTGCAGAGGCTCTCATACTAACACCTACACACACATGAGAGAGATCGTGTGTGTGTGTGTGTGTGTGTGTGTGTGTGTGTGTGTGTGTGTGTGTGTGTGTGTGTGTGTGTGTGTGTGTGTGTGTGTGTTAGGTAACGTGCAGGGGATCATGTAATATCTCGGTGTGCCGCATGTAAACTATCTATTATGAGGCATAAACTCTGAAGGGAAGAAGAAAAAAAAAGAAAATCAAAAGCATAAGAGTATATTGGGGTTGGTGTTTGTGACGGAGGAGGAGGAGGAGGAGGAGGAGGAGGAGGAGGAGGAGGAAAAAAATATATAGTATCTTTTCCTTGAAAGGTGTGTTGGTGAAAACTTTCGTGACAGGTCCCTTACTTTATTGCAGCCCCATTATGTCTGAGGAGATACCGACGAAGAGGAGGAGGATGCGAGAAGGTGCTGGGAGAGGAAGGAAAGAAGAAAATAAGGTGAATGTGGGAGAGCACGTGTAGGAAGATGGAAAAGATAGGGATGAAGATGACGAAAAGGAAATCAAAATAGCACGGTCGTTAAAGTGATGTCGAGGCTTTGAGGTTTACGAGTAAGTGGTGTGTGTGTGTGTGTGTGTGTGTGTGTGTGTGTGTGTGTGTGTGTGTGTGTGTGTGTGTGTGTGTGTGTCTTTGTCTCTTTCCCACCATGTTTTTTTTTCTTTCCTTGTTGGGGTTAAAGAATTTCCTTACTGGCGTCTCTCTCTCTCTCTCTCTCTCTCTCTCTCTCTCTCTCTCTCTCTCTCTCTCTCTCTCTCTCTCTCTCTCTCTCTCTCTCTCTCTCTCTCTCTCTCTCTCTCTCTCTCTCTCTCTCTCTCTCTCTCTCTCTCTCTCCTCTCCCTCCTCTCCCTCATCCTCTCCCTCTCCCTCTCCCTCTCTCTCACCCTCTCCCTCAACTGTCCCCTCTCCCGCTCCCCCACTGCTCTCCACACCACCAAAATAAGAGGTAAACTAAACAAATAAATACAACACCACTTAATGCCAGTCAAGAGTCGAGGATGAAAATGGCAAGGTACAGTGGCGGCCGCGGGGTTGGAGGTAAGCTTCTTGATCCTTATTGTAGTGGCGGCTGTCATGGGGTCTGTTTGTGGACTCGCCCGCTACCCTTCTCACAACAGGCCGGAGTATCTATCTAATCCGCCTTGTGAGAAGTCCAGCAGCTTTGATTCTTTCTGATGACGTGACTTGTAGAAAGGAGAGGATGTGGAGGAGGAGGAGCAGGAGGAGGAGTAGAAGGAGGAGGAAGAGTTTTAAGGATGGAAAATATTTGTAGGAGGAAGTGAACGAAGGAGCTAGGATTTGGAAAGACGTTTAGGATTTGAAGAATACGAAGAGGAAAGGATTGAGATAAGAAAGAAAAGGAATGAGATAGCAATGGCAAGAGCGTATAGGAATGGAAAGAAGAGAGCATGTTAGGGATTTTTAAGATGAAGAAAAAGATAAGAAAGGGACTAGAAATAGGAAGAACGTGTGGAAGTAGAAGAAAGAAAGAAAGGAATAAACACAAAATAGAAAGGATTTGTAGTGAATGAAAAAAAGAAAGGCTGGAGATTTATTGTTGAAAATGAGAAAGAGAAGGAAAGAAATAGGAACGAAAAGATGAAGAAAATAAATCAATGAATGGAAGAGGTGAGGAAGGATTAGGAAGGGAAGAAGTGGTTGCTATGATGTTGAAGGAGGAAGAGGAGATAGAGATGGAGGAGGAGGAGGAGGAGGAGGAAGAGCTCTTCGTCGGGTGTGATATCTCAAGAGGGCCTTCGTCGCTAGCATCTCTCCTGTTACGCCTTCAGATAAAACCCTAAATGGAGAATGAAGTTAAAGAAATAGAAGGATGGTTATGTAAAGGATGAATAACAAGAGAGAAATAGAATTGTAGGGCGTAGATGTCTCTGCTAAGAGAGAGAGAGAGAGAGAGAGAGAGAGAGAGAGAGAGAGAGAGAGAGAGAGAGAGAGAGAGAGAGAGAACACCTCAAGGGGCAGACAGGGGAGGGAAGTGATGGTGGTGGTCGTGGAAAATTCAAGGGACGATACACTTCTTAAACATAATCAGAAGGTGCCTGGCGGTGCTGGGACGGGGACGGGGACGGGGACGGGACGGGACGGGGACGGGACGGGACAGGGACGAGGACGGGGCAAGCTCAGGGTACGGATATATTACTTTTACTTGATAACAAACACTTTAGAAGATACGCTTACCCCTCATCACCTTTTTGTTCCGCCACTACTTTTACCATTACTTCAAACCTCCTCCTCCTCCTCCTCCTCCTCCTCCTCCTCCTCCTCCTCCTCCTCCTCCTCCTCCTCCTCCTCCTCCTCCTCGCGTGAAGCCCTGCCCGCCCATAACTCGACCCTAATCATGCGCTTGAAAAGAACACGCTATTAAATCCATTGTGTGGTAATAAATTGAAGGGTTGCCGCCCTACTGTGTGTGTGTGTGTGTGTGTGTGTGTGTGTGTGTGTGTGTGTGTGTGTGTGTGTGTGTGTGTGTTTAGGATGGTGTTCTTTTCTTTCTTTCTTTTCTTCATTTCAATCCTTCGTCTTCCTCTTCCTCCTCTTCCTCCTCCGCCTTCTTCTTCTTCTTCTTCTTCTTCTTCTTCTTCTTCTTCTTCTTCTTCTTCTTCTTCTTCTTCTTCTTCTTCTTCTTCTTCTTCTTCTTCTTCTTCTTCTTCTTCTTCTTCTTCTTCTTCTTCTTCTTCTTCTTCTTCTTCTTCTTTTCTTCTTCTTCTTCTTCTTCTTCTTCTTCTTCTTCTTCTTCTTCTTCTTCTTCTTCTTCTTCTTCTTCTTCTCTTCTTCTTCTTCTTCTTCTTCTTCTTCTTCCTCTTGTAATTCAGTCTTGCCTTCCTTAACTTGTTGTGTTTGTTTGTTGCTTTGTGTCGTTTTTGTAACGCCTAAATAATAATACTAGTAGTTATAGTAGTAATGGTAGTTCTTGTAGGTATCGGTGGTGGTGGTGGTGGTGGTGTTGGTAGTGGTGGTGGTGGTGGTGG
>NC_059300.1:466217-468717 GCF_017591435.1 Portunus trituberculatus | reverse complement strand
CCTTCCATTGCCCCTACAACTCCTACCCATCATCATAAACTTCACTAAACTCTCTCTCTCTCTCTCTCTCTCTCTCTCTCTCTCTCTCTCTCTCTCTCTCTCTCTCTCTCTCTCTCTCTCTCTCTCTCTCTCTCTCTCTCTCTCTCTCTCTCTCTCTCTCTCTCTCTCTCTCTCTCTCTCTCATCCGTTTCTGTCAGGAGGCTTACAGTAATTAGAACCCATACACGTCATCACCTAGTCTTTGATCTTTCTTCCTCTTCCACCACCACCACCACCACCATCATCACCACCACCACCACCACCACCACCACCACCACACCACCACCACCACCACCACCACCACCTTCCCGTCCCTCGTGATCACATCACCACCACCAGTCTCCCGCTGTCCCGCTCATCTAGATTACCCCCAATTTGCAGGTGCGTCACTGTCTCTCAGGTGTCTTCCCGCGGCGCTCTGAAGTCTGTGAGGATGAACGGCAGCATGTCTGGGCTTAATTATCGTGATACCTGTGGGCAGCTGCTTGTCTCACCTGTGCTTGTGTGTGTGTGTGTGTGTGTGTGTGTGTGTGTGTGTGTGTGTGTAACCTACAGTTCTTAACCTAACTTTATCTAAGGATCTGATTTAATATAACCTTACCTTCCGCTTACCTGTTATTTTTCTCTCTCTTTTTTTAATTTGCTTCAGGCGTTGATGATTGAGGTCATACATATAAATATAATGCTTAGGAAATAAATAAATACATTTTCTCCCCGAGTGGTGTTGGTTGCAGGCAAGGTATGAGCTTATACGTAGAGAGAGTTGTGTGTAGATTATATACAAGAAGGGTACTCATTATATTTGATTTATAGAAAGAAAGAGAAGGTCACTTGCAATAAAGAGTAGCGACACACACACACACACACACACACACACACACACACACACACACACACACACACACACACACACACACACACACACACACACACACACACACACATGTACGTTCGTGAAAGTGCAATTGTCTGCGTGGAAACAAAAGTAATTAGCACACACACACACACACACACACACACACACACACACACACACACACACACACACACACACACACACACACACTATAATTTACATGTAATTACGTCACGCTACTGGACAGGTATGAAAGGTGACTGTAGCGGCCAGTAACCTTACCTGGGCATCCATCATTCTCTCTCTCTCTCTCTCTCTCTCTCTCTCTCTCTCTCTCTCTCTCTCTCTCTCTCTCTCTCTCTCTCTCTCTCTCTCTCTCTCTCTCTCTCTCTCTCTCTCTCTCTCTCTCTCTCTCTCTCTCTCTCTCTCTCTCTCTCTCTCTAAGCCTCCAGCACCCTTGATACAATCTATAAATGATCATCCCATAGCACACTAGTGAATTCCAGCAGCGCCCATGATGTTCCAGGCCGCAGGGAGGGAGCGTTGCTGAGGGAAGGTTTAGGTGGACGGTAGGAGGGAGTGAAGGAGAATAGGAAGCTAGGAGAAGGTAGGAATTTGGGAGAAGGAAGGTTAAGGAACTAAGTCAAATGGTGTTTCTACTTTTTGAATTACCACAAATAGTTACCAAAGAAATGAGTGTTGGAATTTGGAATGATTGCAAGAAAATGATGTCCGTCTTTGTGTTTCTACTAAAACTAAGATAAAAGTAGTGTTTTAAATTTGGATTACAACAGGAACTAATACAAGAAATGGTGTATCAGCTGTACGAACCGTGTGCTATAACAAGAACCACAACATGATCTACTACACTGAAGACACACTAGATGTTCAAATTGAAACCCCACAGCTTACTAAGTATGTTGGCGATGGTTCTGTTGTTATGCTTTTGAATGTCACGGGATGTAATTTGGTAATAGTGCTATTGATGTTGTGTATTTAAGTTATAATGGGTTGCAATTCACTAATGCTGATTGTAATGCCGGCAGTCGCTTATCACTATTTAGCCCTGCGCTTATTTTTAATAGCGGTATTTATGTATATCAAGGAGAGCAATTTTGTTGATTGAGTATATAATTTCGGTCTGTCTATCTACAGGTACAGAGAGAGAGAGAGAGAGAGAGAGAGAGAGAGAGAGAGAGAGAGAGAGAGAGAGAGAGAGAGAGAGCAGCGCCTTGGATGAGTGTATGAAATCTAAGTCAATCCACAAGACTTGCAATGATAAGTTTAAAGATGGAAACATTGAAACAGTAGAGCAGGTGATGTGGTGACACAGCTGCCTTGTGTGTCACGACGCAGCTGTGCAGTGTCTGCATGTATACTCTTGTGATGCTCACTTGTTTTGGTGCTCTTCATATTGGTGTTTCAAGTATTACCATTATTGTTGTTGTTGTTGTTGTTACTGTTGCTGCTGCTGTTGTTGGGTGTTGTTGCTGCTGCTGTTGCTGCTTTCGCCGCGGCCGCCTTTATTATAATTATTGTTATTGATTTTATAACCCAGCCTAGGGGCAGCTTCATCTCAGATTATTCATTCTGATACTGTCAAGA
>NC_059300.1:451217-458717 GCF_017591435.1 Portunus trituberculatus | reverse complement strand
ATCCAGTTACTGAGCTACTCCGTCCGCGTCATCGGTACCCCAAGGTGCGGCGGGAATGCAATTTGATGTGTATAAACTAAAAGATAAGCATTGCGGTAATATATTGCTGCTGGAACTCATGTCATTGTGTGTGTGTGTGTGTGTGTGTGTGTGTGTGTGTGTGTGTGTGTGTGTGTGTGTGTGTGTGTGTGTGTGTGTGCGTGTGTGTGAATGCATGTTATCCTGTCTCTGCTGTGCTGTGTTGGGTATTTATGTAGAGTATTTCTTGTGCTACTTAGGCATTTATATGTACTACACGCTGGCTTGAATGGCATGCACGGGAAAAAAAAAAAAAGAAATCATCGCATATACGTACAGAGTGTGATAATGTATCGCCAAATGTGATAAAAAAGTGGTGTAAAAATATTCTTGTAATGTAGTGCACAGCTTATTTATTGTGATTGTGGTGTAGTGTAAGCTTTGGGTTAAGTTCACGTTGACTTAGGAGAGCGAAGAGGAAGGGAGGCATGGAGTGACAGTGACGAAGACAAGTGAGCTGGAGTGGATTGGAGTGGAATAGGAGTGAGCAAGAGAGAGTGGTTAGACTATTGTTGAGATCCATGGTCCGGAAAACAAGATATCATATTACAACACTCTGCATCTTGACTCTTTCAATAAACTTTTTTTTCCAATTTCTTTTCATATTTCCGTTTTTTTTTTTTTTTTTCTATTAACTGCCAAACGTCAATATGTAGCCTTTAATTTGTTGTGTATAACGGTTTTGTAACACACACACACACACACACACACACACACACACACACACACACACACACACACACACACACACACACACACACACACACTTGCCAGGCGTTGCCACACCCGTATATCTGTTGCTTCGATCAGTTACGCCCTTTAGAGTATATTTGCAGTGGAAAGCAGTGCGCCGAGAGGACTGTGTTATCGGGCCACTGTATCGCGGTGAGGGTGGAGTGGGGGAGGGGGAGAGTTGACGGAGTGATTGTATTTTTTTCTTCTTTTTTTAAGTCGTCACTGATGCACCTGTGTATTGTTGTCGTTGTGTCATGGTCGGTGCTGGTGCTGTGTTTGGTGCGAGTAGTGACTGAAAGAAATGTATGTGTGGGTGTGCTCATTTTGGTGATGGACGCCACGCCACCAGGCGATATGGCACGTGGGCGTGAAAAAGGATGGTGCTATTAGTTACAATAAGCAATATTTTGGGAGCATTGAGCTTAGTGTGTAAGGTAGCGTGGCCGAGCGGTCTAAGGCGCTGGTTTAAGGCACCAGTCTCTTCGGAGGCGTGGGTTCGAATCCCACCGCTGCCAAGTTTTTATTGTGAAGGGACACGTCGTCCAGCTGCACATTCTCCACGCCCGCATTCACCTGTGTCGCAGGGCGCGAATTCCAAGTGTGCATTTTTCAACTAAGGCTTTCGCACCTGTTGTGAGCCTTGTGATATAATAGCAACCTGTGTGACTGATTAGAATGTAAAGGTGTGCGCGTGTGTGACTGTGTGTGTGTGTGTGTGCGTGTGTGCGTGCGTGCGTGCGTGCGTGCGAGGGTGAGGGTGAGCGTCACCAGAGAGCTGAAAACATTACAGATGCACAGGAACGACACACGTACAGAGCGAAACAAAGCTTACATATGCCCTTAAATGTCCCGTGTAAGCCCGACCCTCTCACCACTCCCTCCACACAGTGGCGCCACACACTAGTGATGCTTAGGGAAGATCAACCTCTATAATGCAGATTACAAATCCCGGCGTGTTCCCGTCGCCTTAGGACTGCTCGGTGACAGCCTGCAGGGATATGAGAGGATTACCTATGGTTGGGGCTATGCCTTCCACACTGCTGCTCCATCCCTACCAGCGGTGTAATCAACCCGCCAGGAAGGGACTAAGTGTATTGCGGTTTGTAATCTATTGTAATCCTTTGCATCGCCATGTCTGGTAATCGAATCCTTCATTGTTTGTGTTTAATTGTGATTTCAGCGTTTACTGTGTGTGTGTGTGTGTGTGTGTGTGTGTGTGTGTGTGTGTGTGTGTGTGTGTGTGTGTGTGTGTGTGTGAGAGAGAGAGAGAGAGAGAGAGAGAGAGAGAGAGAGAGAGAGAGAGAGAGAGAGAGGAGTTACGCAATAACAATCAATATTCTAGAATAACTCTAACATTCAAATCTAACGTGCCATTTTTAACCTTTCGGGCAGTTTCCTTTAACACACCGTCCCTATGTCCTGTTAGGAGAGAGTCCCGTCGCCTTTTTGCCTGCTTTAGTGGGGAAGGGGAGACGCCACCCTGCTGAGACACAAATGTACTTTCCCTGCTGTTTGATAATGGATTGATTGCAGGGGGAGTGGCTGTGATGATGATGGTAATAAAGATAACTTTTTTTTATCTTCAATAAGAAATAACCTTCCCTTAAGGCAAATGTCCATTATGATTAAGTGTTGGATGCAAGTAAGTGGATGATGGCAAGAGGAAGAGGAAAAGGATGAGGGATTAGTGAGGGGTAGAAGTCAGGATTTCTCGCAGGTCTTAGGTAGAAATGCGCCCTCACTCACCTCTATACTGAAGCAGCAGCACCTGTCCCACACTTTAACTTCTCTCCCTTTTCTCCAATTCTTACCTTTTTCATCTCTCTCTCTCTCTCTCTCTCTCTCTCTCTCTCTCTCTCTCTCTCTCTCTCTCTCTCTCTCTCTCTCTCTCTCTCTCTCTCTCTCTCTCTCTCTCTCTCTCTCTCTCTCTCTCTCTCTCTCCGGCGAGCTACATATGTCACCAGTTTGCCCAGTGAGCGACAGAAGGACAGTGATGGTGAGCGATGATTGTGTTAATGGTGATGTGTGACACTGGGTGGGTCTGCTCGCCGCCCGGAGGTGACAGGGGTTGTGGTGGTGGTGGTGATTGGTGGATTTGTGGGAGTAGCTGTGGTCATTACAGATAAGGAGTTGTGCCCTCTCTCTCTCTCTCTCTCTCTCTCTCTCTCTCTCTCTCTCTCTCTCGTATGCTGTTTCCTTCAAATTATGTAGAATTTACTTTTTAATCATGACTACGAGTATTTTTTTTATATTCTCTGTCTCTCATGTTCATATATCGAACTTGTTATTGTTATTGTTGTAGTTGTAGTTGTGTTGTTTTTCATCCTCCTCCTCCTCCTCTTCCTTCTCCTCCATCTCCTCCTCTTCCCCTCTCCTCCTCCTCCTCCTCCTCCTCCTCCTCCTCCTCCTCCTCCTCCTCCTCCTCCTCCTCATTACATATTACCTTTTTAATTCATTCTGTGTTTTAAGTATCATATATTTTACTACTTTTCACTTTGATATTACAAGTTTACTTGTGGAAGAAAAAAACATTGCAACAGTGGAAAATGACAATAAATTTTAAAATTAAAAAAAATCTCCTCCTCCTCCTCCTCCTTTCATTCTCCATCATCAAGCAGCCCCGGCACCACAAGTCCCCTGATTGCGTGTCCTCCCAGCATGAAAGCCGCGAAAACAAGACGGCTGTGTGCCCGGCCGAGCGATGGTCGGCCCGCACTCTTTAGTTTGTGCCATAAAAGCATCGCGCCTTGGCTTCGAGGGACAAACACGGGGGTGCTGATAAAACCAAACCCCTTTCCTAAACAGAGAGAGAGAGAGAGAGAGAGAGAGAGAGAGAGAGAGAGAGAGGTCCTGTTTGTGTGCTTATCTATGTTGTTATATTCGCTCTCCGTCGGTGGGTGTGATGCGTGTCAGTCAGTGCTAATTCCCTTTGTGTGTGTGTGTGTGTGTGTGTGTGTGTGTGTGTGTGTGTGTGTGTGTGTGTGTGTGTGTGTGTAGCATTTCATTAATGTATGCATGCGGTTATTTATATTCAATGCATCCTTTATACGTTTCGTATTTCTCTCATGTATATAAGTACTTTTCCTTCGTTATCTCTCTGATTTCACTCATTGTAATTTTTTTTCCTTGCACGCAAGACGTTTAATATAGGACTTTGGTGCTTGTATGTGTGTGTGTGTGTGTGTGTGTGTGTGTGTGTGTGTGTGTGTGTGTGTGTGTGTGTGTGTGTGTTCTCGTCGTCTATTCATATATACATTTCATTACCGCTCACTTCTCGCTCCCTCCACGAATTTTCCGATTACCAGGAACTAATCTTCTCTCCTGTACTTTTTCCTTCCTTTACTGATTCCTTGCTTTGCTGGGGGACAGATCAGTGGCGCCAGCAGCCTTAATATCTTTCTGGGAACTGCGCAAAGGAAAAAAGTGAATAGATAAATATAACTTCTGAAGGGGGTACAAAATATGAGGATACGCAACAGTTTTCTCAAGTCTTTTTATCCCGGCAGAGGAGCATAATCGGGGTAATATTCTCACCAAGGCTGGGTAGGATACGAGACACACGCCGCCTTCCGTGTTTGCATTCCGAGAGGTGTAAGCAAACTAAGCAAACAATCACTCTCCCTCATCACGAGCCCCGAATAACCTTTACTTACACTCAGGTTCAAGCAGACGCCCCAAAATCTATAGCCTTTTGACTCTTATTGTTGCCTTTTACATGTGGTGGAGAAGGATTCCATGTGTTTATGATATCCGAGATTGTTTAAAGTGCAGGTCATGTCTTTCTCTCTCTCTCTCTCTTGCCTTTCAGTATATATCTTCCATGTATTGACTTGGGAGTTGTATTGTTACGTTTTCTTACTGTGAGGGGCGGCAGAATTTTGTTTGTTTATGATATCAGAGAGTAAAGTGCAGGCCATGTTGTCTTCTCTTTCTAAGCTTCTCTTACTTATCTTTCAAACAGTTCTTGAAAATATACGCACGGTCTTCTGACGTTTGTTCTTGTCGCCTGTTCTTATTGTGAGGGAGAAGAATTATTATGGCTCGTATCAAGACTTCAAGCATTTTGTTCCTCGTCATATCTTATTCTTACTTTCAGGTCTCTCCGGAACAGATGCTTGAAAAATTGTTTAACCTCCTTTTAACTTCTTTCTGTTGCCTTTCTTTCTATTGTGAATGGTAATTTTTTCTTTTAAGTGTTCTCTTTACCCTTTCTTGTCTTGAACTGTCTCACAAACAAACACTTTTAAAATGCATACCCTTGACTTTTCTTCGGGTTCCTTAAAGAATTGCGTACATCCTTTCTGATTTTTTCATTTGCCTTTTTTTCTTTTTTTTTTCTTATGAGGAATTTTTTTGTCAGTATTCATCTCCTCCTCTCTGGAACTGTCTCCTAAATAAACGCTTTGAAAATGTATAGCCTTGACTTTTCTTCCTGTTGCCTTTTCTCGACTTAATGAGAGGGAGAAGCATTTTATTTGCCCATGATATGGAAATGGATCTTTCTCTTCACCTTCAACTACATACAAAATGATTGCTGGAAAAATGTACAACCATCTATTGACTTTTGCTCTCTCTGCCCTTTCTTAATGTGCTGGAGGAGAATTTTGTTTGTGTATGATATCAAAGCATGAATTATTGGTGGTGTCGTGTTCCTCTCCTTGCGTCTCACCTTTACGTGTCTTCCATTTGTCAGCATTAAATGAAACCCCAATTTGATTCAACAAACTGCTGGTTAATTTAGATCCCCCGCCCTGCAGTCTTTCGATCCTATTAGAGTGGAGTAAGGGGCGGAGCGGGGGTGGGTGGGTGGCGGGGCAGGGCGGGGCAGGGGAGCAGGACGGGTTCTCTTTCCTGTTTGTCACTTGAGGAAAAAAGAAACTTATTTTCAAAGCAAAAAGCAAAGACCACAGTGCTACTTTTACCATATACAGGTTATCACCACCATTACCGCAACGACCAGCATCACCATCACCATCTCCTCCTCCTCCTCCTCCTCCTCCTCTCCTCCTCCTCCTCCTCCTCCTCCTCCTCCTCCTCCTCCTCCTCCTCCTCCTCCTCCTCCTCCTCCTCCTCCTCCTCCTCCTCCTCCTCCTCCTCCTCCTCCTCCTCCTCCTCCTCCAACTAGCATTTAGGTTTTCCTCCCTTTCGTTTCACCCTTCCTACCTCCATCCACCTGTTCGTAGGTCCCCTCCTTCCTCCCTCCTTTCCTTCCACCTCACCACCACCGGTCCTCTCCCGCTTATTTCCTTTCTCAACACACTCCAAGAAACAAACACGTCCTGCTCTCCTCCATCTTCTCCACCGCCGCCACGCCCTTATACACACACACACACACACACACACACACACACACACACACACACACACACACACACACACACACACACACACACACACACACACACGAGAGAGAGAGAGAGAGAGAGAGAGAGAGAGAGAGAGAGAGAATTTGTTTTTCCGTGCTCTAAAGAGAGGATGGAAAAAAATTAATAATCTCATTAATTTGAGGTGTGCAGGAAGCGGTGAGTGGAGGCGGCTGGTGAGTGAGGCAGCGAGTGGAGGCAGACAGGTGAGGCACAGGTGAATGTAACATGAGTAATTGGGTGCCTGTACCCTCTCACTTTTCTGCCTGTCTGATTATGGGCCATAAAATCAATCTAAACAAATAGTGGAATAAGGAAGTAAATTGAAATAGAAAGAAGGGGGACTTGAGTGAGACCAGTCCACGAACCTTCGCCTTCATCGCGGTAAACCCAAAGTCTGGCCGCATGGGAAAAATTTACATGATTTTAATATTTTTTCCTTCAATAATATCTTCACTTTGCGTTTTCAGTGATTCATGACAAACAACCTCGTATGGGCCAACATGCATGATGCTGGTTTTTCTTTCTCTATCTTTGGAATGAAAATATGTGAGAGAGGAGACGCATGCAGTTTCCTATTGGCGGTGTTAGTAAGCGCAGGTGCAGGAGAAAGGTTGTTTTGGAGTTGGCAGAGGAAGGGCCATGCAAAATCACCCTTCTGTTATTACCAACTCCCCTGAAAATACTTCCTCAATAACGCGGCAGATATGAGCCTTTCCCCGCCCCTGTGATCGCCTTTCCCTCGCTCTTTATAGAACCATAAAGTACACGAATGAAAGTATTGAAATTTCCTCTCTCATATACTGTTTTTTTCTTATATGTTCCTCTTTTCCTGTCTCTCATATCTCTCCAGTAATCTCGTGTCCGGTTTGATCTAAAACTCCCGAGCTTTTTTCGTCCCCTTTCCGTACTCTCCTTATCTCGTCTCCCATTCCTCTTGCTTCATCTCCCCTCCTGGTATGCTCTTAGAAAAATATTAATTAAATCTCTCCTTTCCCTTCTTACCGTACCTCTTCCATCATCCCCCTCACCACTCATATATCTACCCCATCCCCGTATTTACTTCCATCACCATCCTACAACCTCTCCCTCTCTCCCCTCTCCCTCCCCACGGCCACGGCTGGAGTGCAGAAGCCGGTAATTGGTTTAATTAAGGTAGGAATTAATGAAGGAGTCGTCGGTAGAAGGTCACTTTGTATGCCTGTCATCGCCCTTTCCTTGCAGCTCCGGATGAAAAAGTGCGGTGTGGGAAGGGGTGGTGCGGGATGCGTTACAAATAGTGCTGTTGTAGTGCTAATAGCGAGGCTGCCGTGCCGGGGCTGGG
>NC_059300.1:438717-448717 GCF_017591435.1 Portunus trituberculatus | reverse complement strand
CTTGCTTGAGTCAAAGGTAGGAGTGTTGCCCGATTTGCTTTCTCTTGCAAGACAGTGTATGACGGGGAAGCGTCAGGGGGTCCTTCCATGGTAGTGACCAGAGGAGGAGTGAAGCGACACGTGCGTGGCGACCTGACTCACCCCCAACCTCCCGGGAATTTCCACCTGGGTCGTGAGTGGCAACGTCGCCTGACCTGATATGACACATCACCATCCATGTATATGAACTAGCTTAATTTATTTTCGTATATGACAATTATTTATATCATCTACCACTTAATTAAGGTTTCTGAATGTTCTGAGAACGTTTTTTTTTTTTATAATGCTATGATTACAGGACAGTGAGTAGTTTGTTTTTATTGGAGATTTGGCATAGTCTCACGGCAGACATGGCCAACGCCCTATGAGTAGGTACGGATGAGTTTTAGTATAGTAAGTAAAAGATCATTTAGTTTGCAGCTTCTGCAGATTAAAAGAAATGGTCAAAAGAGGCTGGCCATTTCAGTTTGAGAGGCGTCTTGATTTTCTACATTCTTCTGAAACTAATCTGTTGAGTTTCGTGAAGAAGGATCACACAGGTTTAGTGATGCTAGATGGACGTTCACTGAATCATCTTAATTTTATATTTTTGAACCACCAAGTGAATTTTCTTTTCATCTTGAACATTTAGACCGCAATTAAAAAATGGCTTTGTACCAAAAAAAAAGAAAATCAAATCCTTAACTCATTATATACCTCGTTCATTCTCTATTTGGAGCGATGTATCAGTTGGGAGTTTTTTTTTTTTTTTCTTCTTCTTCTTCCCAGTTCATGTTGCAGCCTTGGCGACTCCATTTGTGATTGAGAAGAAAAAAAGAGTTATTGATGTGCCGAGTCTTCAGTGAATCATTGTCACACTTCAGCACCGGCGCCTGTATTTGTTTGTTTGTTTGTTTATTTATATCATGTGGGCTTTTTACGGGAATTTATGGGCTAAAGAGGATACTTTTTAGGGTACCTCCTATCTCAGAGCCCACCCGCTAGGAAACCGTTGCCCTGAATGAGGAAGCCCAACCTGCACTCAAACCGTGGACAGGATTCGAACCCGTGCGCTTGGAGACCACTCGAACCCCTAAGCGCGCATGGATCCACTGTACCACGGCGTTCCTTTCCCCTGGCCGCGGTAATCCCTCCATGGCAGACTGGCGACTTGGCCACATCCACACACCCGTCACTCATGTTGCCAGCCTCCGTCTGGTCGATTCCTTGTGGCGAGATAAACGTAATCTTCACATGTTTTGCTTGTCTAAAGTTCAGTTTAATTACTATTTCGGCTACATGTATCTGGAAAGGACTTTTGGTGTTAAGATATTAAACTATTTGACTACTAATGCTTTTCTGGGTTAATTATCTATTTAATGTAGATCCTTTCTTGGCTCTTATCGCCTCAAAAATGCCTAATGATGGAGGAGAGCTTCAGTGAAGGGCTGTTTATGGAGCGCGTGTGTATTGCTGCTCTATCAGTGACACTCCCTGAGAGGACCGAGGCGTGCATGCACCACCAGTCCGCCAAGAGGAAAAACTTGCTTGCTGATAAGAGAGCTGGAGCTTCACTTTAGACAAAGATGCACGTGCATTAATCTCACAGGAATCAGTCATAGGCTTAACATCTCCCTTAGATGGTGATTATAACTTAGTGTTGTATTATAATCGATTAGAATCCTTTGATTATAATCCTGACAACCTGGATAATTTCACTATTGTTGGTGGTAAAATAGATCCCTGGCGCTCCCCGCACACCGAGTGGCTCCTGCTGCTCCTCGCCTGACGCGGGGAGGCGGATGGTCAGCTTGAATTAGCGAACTAGTTGTCGTCGCGCCGCCTTGTATGGCAGCGGGTGTGTCGCGGACGTCACCTTATGCGAGCACCGGGCTGCTCTGGGTGCTGATCCCGTCACCACGAAGGGAGGAGTGGAGATCTTTATTGCGTGTCCTGCGAGAGAGAGAGAGAGAGTACTTTTGAATAGGTATAAAAATACAAAGTACCATATCACTACCACGTCATGTACTCAGCAAACATGCCACTGAAGAAAAAAAAAAAAAAAAAAGAGGACAACGTTTTCTGTCACCTTTGTCCTTCCTTCCCAAATGAGTCCGTGGAGAAAATTTTAAGTGATTTTTTTTTCTTTTCTTCATTATTTCCACACACACACACACACACACACACACACACACACACACACACACACACACACACACACACACACACCCGGTAGCTCAGTGGTTAGAGCGTTGGCTTCACAAGCCAGAGGACCGGGGTTCGATTCCCCGCCCGGGTAGAGATATTTGGGTGTGTCTCCTTTCACGTGTAGCCCCTGTTCACTTAGCAGTAAGTAGGTACGGGATGTAAATCGAGGAGTTGTGACCTTGTTGCCCCGGTGTGTGGTGTGTGCCTGGTCTCAGGCCTATCCGAAGATCGGAAATAATGAGCTCTGAGCTCGTTCCGTAGGGTAACGTCTGGCTGTCTCGTCAGAAACTGCAGCAGATCAAACAGTGAAACACATTCGGAGCCAGTTGCACAAGCCTGATTTGAAAGACTCCCACAAGGAAGATAAAAACAGAAACTAAAATGTTGACTCAAAAGACACCGGCTCCTGCCTCAACTCAGGAACCGCCAGCCAGTATAAACACTTGACTTGGAAAGCACAACTGACGGCCATAACAAAGGCTGTCCTGACATAATTCAAGCAAGACGAACTTCAGCACCAGCATTTTTTTCTCTCTCTTCTCCATCTTATTTATTCTGCTCCCGGATCGCTTCTGTTTGGCTGTATTTCTCCCGCAACTGGATCTCTCCTTCAGGCGACGTGTTTGTAAATTCGCTCCTTCAGCAGCACCGACACCCCTTCGCGGCCCGGGTTGCTGTGGAAGTTTTCCCCTCGCCTGACAGGAAACATTTATGGATGAGAATGAATGGCCTCCCTCCCATCACACACTGCAAAAGTTTCGCCTTGTTTTCTTTGGACCTGTTTGAGCTGAAGTCCATCGGCCCCGCTTCCTGGAGGTGAAGGTCAGGACTCCTGCGGCACTAGTGGTGTGTACAGCAACCCTTAGTATACAAGACAGTATTCCTAAGCGTCTTATCGTCTTATATCGGCTTCTTTCAACAAGCTCTTTTTGAAGTGATTGGAATTTTTTAAAGATTTTTTTCGGGATATAATTTGGAAGGGAGGAATAAACTCATGAAAATGTGACTTAATGTATCTGTGGTTGCGGAAAACAGTCGCTATGAGAGGACAGATAAAGACCACTCGAGTCCTTAAAGCGCTGTGCTAACTGTGCGGTGTCTTTGTTGTCATCTCCGGGAGACTGAGATACTTAACAACTAATTCTTGGGCGTACATGTTCATCTTGATCATTACCCTATCCTTGAAACACACACACACACACACACACACACACACACACACACACACACACACACACACACACACACACACACACACACACACACACTTTCACCTTTGCCTCCACATTTTACTGGAACCATAATCGCAGGAACAAAACCTGATAAAGTTATGTAGGGAGGTTGGACGAAACAGTGAAGTGGCGCGATAAAAAGGGAGGAAGTCACCTGTTTTTATCCATATCATATCAGTTTCTTAAGTATGGAGGGTGAAGATCGAGATATGCCTAAGTGAACGGTATCCACAATCAGTCACTTCCTTCAGTACCACCAACTGCCACTGCTGTAACTGATAACTTCATGGCCCAACCGATCGTGCAGTGACCCAGGGAGAGAGAGAGAGAGAGAGAGAGAGAGAGAGAGAGAGAGAGAGATTTAATGAGGTAGGTAAAAATAATCAGTAATCCCTTCAAAAGTAAGGAGGATGCAATGAAAAGCTGCGCGGGAACTGCCAACTAACTGTGGTTTATATATAGAACAAGGGAAAGCGAAGCGGAGGTTGAGAAATACCACTTGGTGAGGCGCGGATGATGACTATGATGGTAATAATGTTAATGATAATAAGAATAATAATAGTAAATGATAATAATATAGTGCCACTCCTTGCAGTCTTGCCCAGCTGTTGCAAAATGAATCTCTCACTACCACTCCTGCCACCACCACCACCACCTCAGTCACCGCCACCACCGCTGCTACCGCCTCCACTCTGATAACCTATTGTGTATCATTCTAGTCATCGGATATCAAGCATTTCCTTCTCCAAATCGAAAGATACGCTCCCTGGCACACTAAATGATGGTAGTGTGTGTGTGTGTGTGTGTGTGTGTGTGTGTGTGTGTGTGTGTGTGTGTGTGTGTGTGTGTGTGTGTCTCCGTCATTGTTGTTGTTGTTGTTTTTATGGCTGTTTTGTTGATGATAATGATGATGCACTTGCTACTGCTGCTTCTCTTGTTGTTGTTGTTGTTGTTGTTGTTGTTGTTTTTTGTTGCTGCTGGTGCTGCTCTTGGTGCTATTGGTGGTGATGGTAGTCTTGTGTGTTCGACTGAGGTTTGTGGTTTTGTCTCAATTATTATTATTATTTTTTTTTTTTTTACCCTATTATTGATGATAGTGGTGGTTATCAGTGTTCCTTGTTTGACACAGGTAAGGAGCACAGCTTAGTCACGGTGGTGCAGGTTTGCGGGGGGTCACCACCCGCCGTTGTTGGAAAGTGTATTCGGATGACCTCAAAATGAACAGAGTGATGCAAATTATTTGATAAGAGCAGTGATAAGATCAGGTGGGAGGCGGGGGGGGTCTGTCTGGTGGTGAGGGACTGGTTGGGGACAGCGTGACTGGTGACACCCAACGCCTCGCTCCCTCCCTAACCTGTTGCTTGTCCCATATACTGCTGGAAGAACAAGTTCGAGAGGCGGTGTTCGGTAATGTTTTCCTCAGACTTGGCACTGGGATCACACACTCAGCTCTTTGACTCTCAATTACATCAGCAGACACTGGAGGGACACCATGAACCTGACTCATTTAGCGGTGCCCGGGTGGACGTTCTCCGCCGCGTGGCGACGTCTGGCAACTACAGTCGTAAAACCACCGAACCTGCAACCTCGTGGAGGGTCAGAATCAGCTTGTCAGTGTTGTCGCGACGACTGTGATGGTGGGACGTATGTGCGATGCCTCAGCTGATGACAGATGCCAACCAGAAAATGGGGCCCCGCGAGATGCAGGAGTTGCTCTGTAAAAAGGACGATTACATACACCGTTTAGAGGCCAAGCTCAAAGTTCGCGAAGATGAAATCACTGAGTTGCGCTCTCAACTGGACAAGTTCCAGAGTGTTATGCCCTTTGCGACGGGCGGGGGAGCGGGCAGCCCGAAGGAGAGGGTGAGAAAGACGAGGGCCCAGGGCATCTCCGCCGAGCCCCAGACCCTTAAGACCATCCAGGAGCTTGCCGAGCTGAGCCAGACCACCTTCCCGGAGATCCCCAAGAACATCAGGTAAACCATGGCGGGCTGAGGAAAGTTTAGCGGCGGGAGGAGAGGGTGGGAGGTGAGAGGCAGGAGGGAGAACGAGCGGGTTGGAGGGACGCGGTGTACTGCCCTCATTTCACCCTCAACACCACCACCACCACCATCACTGCTGCCACTACCGCCCGCCATCCAACACACACACACACACACACACACAAACTAACTAACTATTGCAAAGACAGACACGAATTTCATTGCACAGCACACACCCGCTTTATCCCCACCACCACTATTACTTTTACTCTCTCTCTCTCTCTCTCTCTCTCTCTCTCTCTCTCTCTCTCTCTCTCTCAGGAGGTGAGGCTGCTTGTGTAGCACTGCGCCGAGAAACTGTGGTTCCTTTCGGGCCTTCCTCGGGAGCCGGTAATATGGACAGTCATGATAGTGCCTTTCCACTGCAGTGTGTGGTTTACGCCCACTCTTCCCCCCTCCCTTCCTCATCCCCCGACTCCTCTCCCAACCCTCTAATAGTCTAATTAATGCACCTCCACCCGGCATGCATCAGGACATGTGGTGAGGGTAAACAGTGAGTAATGATTGTCCCATCTTCTCACAGACGTTTGACACCCCCGGAAACCCTGTCACTTAGGGAGGAGTCACCGGCCATCCTCACACCCCGGCCTCCCGCCTTCCTCCTCTTAAGCCACTTAGTCAACACACAAAAAAAATAAAGACGTGAGCTGCTTCCTCCCATAGTCACACTGAGCAACCTCACGTCCGTCACACGTGATTTTGTTGGTAATTGACTTAGGAAAGGATTGTCCGTCATGCAAGTATCGTCATTGTGTTGCCACGGAAATATCATCTCTATTGCATGGCGTTTAAGTGGAGGAGGTGGGCATAGGAATTAGTTTTACACCCTTTGTTTATTTCTGAATTTGTAGTGGGAAACAGTTAGCTTAGTTTAAAGTTTGAATTTGTAAAAAGACGTAGTCAACCAGTCAGTTTAAACTTATGAATTTCACCTAGTTTTAGTTATGAATTTCGGTCGCGTTGCTTGTTGATTAGATAGCTTATCGTATGAGTATTGTTACCACTTTTCAATCCTGCTCCTTCTCGTAAAACACTCTTGCGTAACCTGCCCACCACAATATCACGAAAAAACTCATGTTAAACCTCAGGAGAACATATTTATTTTTCAGTATCAAGGCCGCGGCTGTTATCGCATTAAACTATCAGTATAAAGCTTGATAAATTTCTCTCTCTCTCTCTCTCTCTCTCTCTCTCTCTCTCTCTCTCTCTCTCTCTCTCTCTCTCTCTCTCTCTCTCATATCACCGAGATTACTTGCCTTTTCCTCTCCTCCACGTTCACTGTTCCGAACTTCACTCTATTTCTCTTCTCTTCCTCCTCCTGATCTTCATTTATCCAAACTTCTCTGCTCCTTTCTTTTCTCTTCCTCCTCCTGGTCTTCATTTATCCAAACTTCTCTGCTCCTCTTCCCTTTCTTCCCCCTCCCCGTTTCATTCTTCCATACTTCCTCTCATCTTTCTGTTCATTAATCCAAACATCACCAATATCTCTTTCCCGTTAATCCATCACACACCTTACCGTCACCTCACTTTTTTTGGCTCATCCTCGACCTGCTTCACTCTTCCAAACTTTAACCCTCTTCTTTGCCTGCTTCTCCACCCTCTGTCCCTCCTGTGCCTCGCCCCTTCCTCCCCTTCCTTCCATACCCCCAACACCACTAATAAGTCCCTCGTGTTTGGCCGGCCCCGTATTCTAACACTCACCTACCCGTCCGTCGTCATCCTACATGGCAGGCTCTTGTTTTGCCGCCTTGGCCCAGTTGTTCCCTTGTTCCCCAGCATGACAGCTCGTTTACTCACCACACAAACACCGAGAAGAAATACAGCATCGTCCTGAAGTGGCGGTCCGGGGAGATGAAGGGGCCAGTGTCCTCTCTAGAGTGCGAATTTAATGAGGAGCAAAATAGTGTGCGCTTATTCCACTTATGAGTTATGATGGTGTTTTATGAGTGTCGTTTTTATATAAGTAGTTTTCCCCCTCCCCAGCTCTCTCTTTTTAGCGTTTGCGTGTGTGTGTGTTAATGTGAGTAAGTGTCTGGTTGTGGGTGTCTGGTGAGTGAGTGTGTGTGTGTGAGGGGAGGAGTAGTGGTGAGGATGGGGCTACATATATACGAGGATTCTTAAAATGTTTCGGTATTGAATGTGTGTTTTGCTTTATTGGTTGCAGCAGACGGGAGTTGTTGCATTAGTCGCTGATTTTTTCTATGGTTTCATCGAGATTGTTAAATATTTTTTGTCAAATACGACGGGAAATTTTAGTGATCGTCGATTTCGGCGTCTTTTGTATAGTATTCAGATTGGCTGTGTTAGGTGTTTTGTTTTTCAGTGATGTTTGAATGTTATCAGTGATTGTTTTGTGAAAATTTTGCATCATAAAAAAGAGACATAAGAAATTCGACTGTTCATCCCTGTAATTTGCTTTCTTACATCTATATTTCAACAAATTGTATCAAGAGTTATTGCATAAAAAAATAAATAAATAAAAGGTTTTAGTGCCTGATGAAAACAACATGTAAAACAAAAAAAAAGTACCCATGATAACACGACTGACCATCTCTATAACCAAAAACCATCGAAACAACTCGTGTAAGCTCCTGTATGGCCTTTAAAAAACACTCCGAACTACTGGTCAAAAGCATTTACAAACAATCCAGTACCAGGTTAAGGAGTTCCGCGATGCGTTACATGATGGCTGCCGCAGTAGTAGTCACGGGCAAGGATAAAGGGTACAGACAGCCAGGTGGTTTGTGGGTACGTCTGTGTCAAGCCTGGTGTGCTGGGGGCGGATGACGAGGCGTGATGCAGAAGGCGGGTGTAAGGTGCACTGGGAGGGGTTTGGGTGAGGTAGTAGAGAGCATCTGGAGGCAGGGAGGCATAGAGACAGGCGCCCCGTACACGGTAATGCATGAATGTTTACTTGCGTCAGTGTGTTTGTCGGGGCGATAAGTTGATGTTGACTGGGTTTGCAATGCTGGATGGATGAGTGGCAGGCGCTTGCAACAGTGGAGTCCCTCAAGACGGTTGCATGATTCCCTCCATGATATACACACACACAGACACACACACACACACACACACACACACACACACACACACACACACACACACACACACACACAAACAGAGAGAGAGAGAGAGAGAGGTGGGAGGTATTCAAGCAGTGTCCGTGAGGGTAGGAAAAGATTGCGTTAGGCGTAGGCTGAAAACAATGGACACCACAAAACGGAGGTGATGCAGATGAGGTGTGTGTGTGTGTGTGTGTGTGTGTGTGTGTGTGTGTGTGTGTGTGTGTGTGTGTACAGGTGTGCGGTGAAGGCTCCCAGACGCACAACTAGGAGACACGCGAAGGCCTTTTCTTTTTGTCTTGCATGTTTCTCTTTTTTTTTTTTTCATCCTTGTGTGTGTGTGTGTGTGTGTGTGTGTGTGTGTGTGTGTGTGTGTGTGTGTGTGTGTGTGTGTGTGTGTGTGTGTGACAGACTCCTTTAGTGCCGCATTGTCGCAAGTACTAAGCGGATTTGGACATGTTTTTTTTTCTTTTTTTCACGTCATGTTTTGTGTGTGTGAATAAATTAGAGAGAGAGAGAGAGAGATTTCTAGGAAGCACATAGCGCACACAAACACACACACACACACACACACACACACAGATGCAAACATTCCAACAAGTGGTGCGGTTATCTGTTGCTTTATGATGCTCAACAAAAGCCTTAACGTCTCCCTTACATTGGCCACTCCTGAAAGTCAAGTGTGAAGTGCTCTAGTGAATAGTGAGAAGGAGAAGCAGAAGGAGAAAAAGCTGTTAGGGTGGATGGGATGTCGGAAGATGATACGGAAAGTAGAAGAGAAGCAAGAAGATAAGATGATGAAGGGAAGGGAGAGAGGGGAGAGAGAAGCTGCAGAGAGTGTGACTGAGAAGATGATGGGAGGAGTAACAAAGTGCGTGCAATGCAGAGTTAAACAGAGTGGTAGTAAGGCTAAAGAGACGAGGGATATTAAGATTATTGTTCATTGTGGTTGTGAAAATAACTCTTTGGAAGGCTTAGAGATTATTGGTTTTAAGAGCAGAATGGACAGATGATTTAAGGAATAGAGATGACATATGGTTGCAGTTAAGGAAGGTGGTGAAGGAGAAGGAGCAAAGACATGAGAGGGGAGAGAAGGACGAATAAGGCAACGACATGAGGGAGCGGCAGAATTAAGGGCATGAAAAACAAGAGATATTTTTAAAGTCACATTATGATCGCTGAGGGGATGAAATTCAAGGTCGTTTTCGTATTATGTTAAATGTCGTGTGTGTGTGTGTGTGTGTGTGTGTGTGTGTGTGTGTGTGTTGGCTGCAGTTCACTTCGGTCCACGAGAATTGGTATATGAGAGAGAGAGAGAGAGAGAGAGAGAGAGAGAGAGAGAGTTATGTCAACACAAACAGTGGTACTGCGCATCAGTTTAGTCCCTTCAGGGAAGACGCGACGTAGAGGCTTGCTGGAGACACACACACACACACAC
>NC_059300.1:428717-433717 GCF_017591435.1 Portunus trituberculatus | reverse complement strand
AGGCAGGTGTGTGAATGTGTGTGTGGGTGGGTTGTGGAGGTGACTATCAAGGACACTTGAAAAATTTACTTTGTTGTTGCTAGGTATGATGTTTCTCTCTCTCTCTCTCTCTCTCTCTCTCTCTCTCTCTCTCTCTCTCTCTCTCTCTCTCTCTCTCTCTCTCTCTCTCTCTCTCTCACACACACACACACACACACGAAAATGAAGATGAGAGAGAGAGAGAGAGAGAGAGAGAGAGAGAGAGAGAGATAAAGATGGAGTGATGCTTGTTAGCTTAGTTGTTTCGTGTATGTGTGTGTGTGTGTGTGTGTGTGTGTTTATTGAGTTTCATGTTTCGTTGCATCTCTCTCTCTCTCTCTCTCTCTCTCTCTCTCTCTCTCTCTCTCTCTCTCTCTCTCTCTCTCTCTCTCTCTCTCTCTCTCTCTCTCTCTCTCTCTCTCTCTCTCCCTTCCCCACCTGAATTCAGTTGCGATCAATGTCTATTTCCTTTCATCACTTCCAAGCAACCCTTGACATTTTCACATTTCCTCTCTCTCTCTCTCTCTCTCTCTCTCTCTCTCTCTCTCTCTCTCTCTCTCTCTCTCTCTCCACACTTTCCTCTCTAATTTATTACCATCCACATCCTTCACACCTGTTATCTTCTTACTCCTATCATCTTTTACCGCATCCTTTCCCTCTCCCTCTCATTCCTACCTTTCTATTACCTTCACTTTGTTTTCTCCATTCCATCAAGTAATCTTGTCCCGGAAGACCCCGCCACTATGTAATGTGATTGCCGCACATAAACAACGCTCATTCACGGGCCTGGCCAAGACACGTGATGCTCACTTAGGGGCACGCCGCTACCACCACCACCACCACCACCACCACCACCGTCCCAGCTGGCCCTCGTGTGCTATTTTAAGAACCGTGCCCGCCTTCCCCACCCACAAGACGCGTTAAGTGAGCACATTAGGTGTTAAGAGACCGTACTAGGCTGAAAGAGAGAGAGAGAGAGAGAGAGAGAGAGTGAGTTAATGTTTGGTAGTTGATCAAGCCGCTTAGTATGTTTGATATCAGAATGATCTCAAGTTACTGCCTCAATAAACAGAAAGCTTCATAAACCGTCTTCACCACTGCCCGCGACCCTCCTCCCCAGTCCCTGCCTGTCCTGCCCTGTGTTTTTGTCCCTTAGCCCCAGCACCTTGTCTCCTAGTCCCTTGAGTACCACAGTCCCTCAGCATCGAAAGGCTCCTCTCACTCCCTTTTTTTAGCCCCGTTACTTGCTCTGTCCTCCAGTCCCCGCCAGCCCCACAGCATCCCCAGACCCTTCTCATCCCCTCCTCGAAACAGGACGCCTTGGATTAACTCCTGCTGAAGAATAATAAGCTGCTATAAATAGAATAATAAGCTGAGTTGTCGAGGGTCGATCTATCTCCCTCTGCGTGCGCTACTTTGCTGCTTCTAAAGATCAACATATAACCATTATGGCGCTGAGCACTTGAGTCATCGAGGTGCCTGCATGAGTGTCCATTATTTCATTAGGCGGCAGAGTGGACTCGGTGGTCTGAATTGTGAGTACATGCCATGCCGGCCTATCTACAGCGTGTGTGTTGCTGGTGGTGTTGATGTGTTCACGCCTGAATTTTAATGAGTTTTGAGGAAGTGTTGTGCATTAGAGAGATTTTTACGTTGTTTTCTGAATTTTTTTGAACTTTGATGTGTTATTATTTTTTTTTTTTCAGTAGTGATCCGATGAAATAATCTTATATGCAACTTCACTCCCTCTGTCGTTGCAATATCTTTCCTGTATCATTCTCGCTTTCTTTGGGATAATTATAGTTTAAATTTATCGGGCATACTAATGCTTCTATTTCCTGTTTAGTTTTTCACCTTGATAGTTCAATAACGAAACTACCACGCATCCTATCAAGTGTATATCTTTCATATTTCGTGATGAATAATGAAAAAAATAAAACCTTTAGAACCTGAACCAATTTGGGACATTAATGCAACACGCACAACTGTTGATCTTAATGTAATAACTCATACATTGTCTCCTCCCTTTAATCCCCTGCAACACACTTACCATAGAAAACAATTGAAACTCCGATGAAAGGAGCGACGCGTGTGTGAACGTGTGTTATCTTGTACTGTCCATCGTGTACTTGCTTGTCGTGTACTTGCTGTCGTGTACTTGAAGTGGTGCGGTGAGCGTTGGAGTTGTCGGGTGCCTGGGAGGGAAGCTTGGGGCTCCTGCACCTGACACTCGTAAAGGGGAAGGCACGCATACCTGTCAATATTCCGGACATTTATGGAATCATGGTGGGCGAGCGGAGGACTGACTTCGGACTGTGGCATTTCGAAACGAGAGAGAGAGAGAGAGAGAGAGAGAGAGAGAGAGAGAGAGAGAGAGAGAGAGAGAGAGCGAGCATTGACTCCTCCTCGCCCACCAACACACACTAAAAAGCCACTTAGTTAGTATAATTTGACGTCAGTCTCATGTTTTCCGTCACTGTGGACTTCTCAGAGTAGTGTGCATGGCTTGGTGTCTGGTGTGGCTCAAGGGAGAGTACGTGCTGGGGAGACGTACTGCCCTTGCGTAGAAATGAATGTTAGTAAAACCAAAGTGTTGAGAGGAAGATAAAGAGTGTGATGTAGGAAGGGATACTGAGTGAGGAGAAAGAGGAGGCAGAGCAGGTTTACTATGGGTACTTGATCTGAAACACTTGCATCCCTTATGTGCTAATTTCAAAAAGGCTTAAGTTGATTATCTATGGGTTTTAAGGGTGTTTATATGGTTATCAGGACAGCTTAATGAGATTTCTACGTTATTGATCGAAAAAAGACACTCCTAATAACCTAGCTAGTGATCTCTCTTCCCTGTAAAGTAGTCGGTGTAAGAGAGCTAAGCGTTTCTGAATTGGCCAGTCTAGCGAATTGGCACCGGCACGAGTCCTTAGTTTGCTCAACAAGTTGCTTTTGAAACTTGAGGAAATGATGAAGGGAATGAAGGGAAGAGAAAGCACCAGCCACCCGATATGGTAATCTATGTGAAACTTCATACTCTGTGGCAATAATTGTACACACACACACACACACACACGGGAAACAAATCTAAATGTGCCTGTCTGTGTGTGTGTGTGTGTGTGTGTGTGTGTGTGTGTGTGTGTGTGTGTGTTCACTGTTTGATCTGCTGCAGTCTCTGACGAGACAGCCAGACGTTACCCTACAGAACGAGCTCAGAGCTCATTATTTCCGATTTTCGGATAGGCCTGAGACCAGGCACACACCACACACCGGGACAACAAGGTCACAACTCCTCGATTTACATCCCGTACCTACTCACTGCTAGGTGAACAGGGGCTACACGTGAAAGGAGACACACCCAAATATCTCCACCCGCAGGGGAATCGAACCCCGGTCCTCTGGCTTGTTAAGCCAGCGCTCTAACCACTGAGCTACCGGGCGATGTGTGTGTGTATGTATGTATGCATGTATGTATGTATGTACGTCCGTGACTTGCTACACATCTTCATCATCATGACTCGGTGAAATGCAAGGCGAGGGAACCAATACGTAGTGTCGCCTTCTCGATCTGCCGCTATCCTGGTGACTGTCAAGGGCGAACCATCCAGCGGCAGTCCTATTAATAAACCCCCACAGTGACCCAGAAGGAGGGAAGGAGTCATTTAATAAGTTCCCTCACGCCACCACTTCGTCTCTCCCTCCCTCTCCTTTCCTCCCTCCCTCCATCTCATTATTTATGGAAGAAGTTGCGGGAGAGACTCAACATTCGCGCGTCTGTGTGTACCTAACCTAAATGCAATGTTGGAAAAATAAATTCGAGATATTATATTCATGTTACTAAAGTTTACCCAGAATTCTCGTGAAGATAACAGTAGTGCATAAGTGGTGATAAAACTCTCTCTCTCTCTCTCTCTCTCTCTCTCTCTCTCTCTCTCTCTCTCTCTCTCTCTCTCTCTCTCTCTCTCTCTCTCTCTCTCTCTGTTTTTCTTTCGTTTATGTGTGTGTGTGTGTGTGTGTGTGTGTGTGTGTGTGTGTGTGTGTGTGTGTGTGTGTGTGTGTGTGTTATCGTGCCTCTTCTGTTCCCTTGGCGAGTATCTTGGTGGACGTGATAAGGTTTTTTTCCTATCAGAACGACAGCTACCATTGATAGCGCACTTGCCTTCGTCCACTCTCTCTCTCTCTCTCTCTCTCTCTCTCTCTCTCTCTCTCTCTCTCTCTCTCTCTCTCTCTCTCTCTCTCTCTCTCTTGGTCTAGTATATTTTTACTTTTTCCTTAATTTAAATCTCTTTTATTACCTTATTATTGAATTGTTTGTGCTTTTACAGAGAGAGAGAGAGAGAGAGAGAGAGAGAGAGAGAGAGTGTGTGTGTGTGTGTGTGTGTAGGTGTTTCAAGTTATATTAATGACTTTTTTTCTCTCTTCCTTCTCAGGTTAGTGTGAAGGAGCCGACAAAGATGCCAGCAGTGACGTGTGAGTAGTGTGGGAGGAGGAGAAGGAAAGAAAAAGAAGGAAGGGAGGAAGGGAGGAAGGAAAGGAGGGGTAGTTGTTGCGTGTCTCCTTTACTCCCCACGTTCTCCTTAAGACCTGATATTAGTGCAAATTTTGTGCGTACAATGAAAGAGGCAGTAACAGCAATAGGAGTAACAAGTAGCAGTAATTGTAGTAGTAGTAGTAGTAGTAGTAGTAGTAGTAGGAACAGTAGCAGTTCTCGCAGTATCTCCTGAACGCCGTATTTCACGCATTCACTACTCATCTCTGAAATAGTTAACAAGTAATTGTGCTTCTTCTGTTATTTTTTTTTTTCTCTCCTTGTCGGTTGGACTGTCCTTCCACACACACACTGCTTGACTGACCTTCTGCTTACTGTTCCTTCATTG
The DNA here is from genome assembly GCF_017591435.1 of Portunus trituberculatus. NCBI lineage: Eukaryota > Metazoa > Arthropoda > Malacostraca > Decapoda > Portunidae > Portunus > Portunus trituberculatus. The sequence goes on along the minus strand of NC_059300.1, from coordinate 428,831 downwards.
CCATGGCTGCTGTTTTCCTCCCCCTTCATTGCTTCCCCCTTCCTTCCTTGTCCTTCCTTCCTTGTCTATATCGGATGTCCTTTTTTTTTTTATTTTCTTTTGTTCGCAAGAAAT
>NC_059300.1:391217-416217 GCF_017591435.1 Portunus trituberculatus | reverse complement strand
TTGTTAGTGATTTTCTCGTGAAATTGAGATTCGCCAACGGTTTTGATAGTGAAGAGCCGGACACTGTATATGTTGTGGCGAGTATTGACACAGTAGTGCGGTGAAGCAATGGAGGTGCCCAGGCCTTCCTGTGGAGACGATACGCTATCTGTTCCTGGGATGAAATCACGGAATGGACACATCAGCTGCTCTCTGCGTCATGTGATTTACGGAATACGTACTTGAAATTCTCTCTCTCTCTCTCTCTCTCTCTCTCTCTCTCTCTCTCTCTCTCTCTCTCTCTCTCTCTCTACAACTAATTTTTCAATGTTGGAGGGGCGATACACTCATGACGCTATAAGAATGGAGCTTTAGTTATTGTAGTTAGTTCTGGATGACAACAGTTAATGCTAAATTGTAGTTTAAATGAAAAAAAAAACCGATGAAAGATATTATTATTGAAGATAAAAAAAAAAGACAAAAGAAAAAAAATACAGATGATTCGGATAACAATGTCAAAAACCGCACTGGATTCTATGTCGTTAAATGCCACCACTATTTATGGGAGGTGTACTTGCTGTTCATGAATGCCACGCTGTACAGGAGAGGCGGTGTTGATGTAGGTAAGAGATTGTGTGTGTACCTGTGTCAAGTCAAGTGTGTAGGTTGGAGATGTAGCCTGGTCCACTAATGTCTGTGTGTGTTCGTGTGGATACGGGAGTCGCTGGCTGTAATATTGTAGGTAGTAGATGTAGCGGCTTAATTTACTAATGCCTTTGTGTGTTCATGTAAGTACGGGAGTCAGTGCCTGGATAAGTGTAGCGTGCTGGTAGGAGATTCAGCAGCTTGATTCACTATTATGCATGTGTTTTTCTTTATGTGTTATTGTAGATAAGGAAATATGGGAGTATAAATGTGTAGGGTGTATGGGAGATGTAGGAGTTTGATTCAGTAATGCCTGTTTACCTCTATGTGTGTATGGGTAAGGGTGTATTTGGAAGGTGTAGCGTGATTGAGGAGTAGAGGCTTGTGTGACCAGCAGGATGTGTCGCGGTGTTTACTCTGGCATGGTTGGCGTGTAGTAGCTGATTGACTAGATAACCACGACATAGGTACATGTGGATACGAAATTACTAATCTAAACATATGTATGTGTAGATGTATGAGTAATAATGACGTCACCAGAGCGGACTTACGCCACACACACACACACACACACACACACACACACACACACACACACACACACACACACACACACACACACACACACACACACACACACACACACACACACACACACACACACACACACACACACACACACACACACACAGAGAGAGAGAGAGAGAGAGAGAGAGAGAGAGAGAGAGAGAGAGAGAGAGAGAGAGAGAGAGAGAGAGAGGAGGCTAATGGAACAAGACAGGTTGTTGTTATTATTATTTACATCATCATCATCATCATCATCATCATCATCATCTTAATGTTATCTTTCTCATATTGTTACATGTCACCTCCTCCTCCTCCTCCTCCTCCTCCTCCTCCTCCTCCTCCTCCTCCTCCTCCTCCTCCTCCTCCTCCTCCTCCTCCTCCTCCTCCTCCTCCTCCTCCTCCTCCTCCTCCTCCTCCTCCTCCTCCAACTACTACTACTACTACTACTACTACTACTACTACTACTACTACTACTACGACTGTTGCTGCTGCTCTCAGAACATAAATAACAACAACAATAAACAACAATAACAAGACAACATGGCACTCGAGCTCCCCTGCCAACACTCCCCCAAGAAAAAAAAAAAAAAAAAATATATACGGATATCATACCAAGCTGGGAATCGATTACTATGAGGCGCTACCATGTCAGGGAGTGCAGATAAAAAAAAAAGAGAGAAAAAGATAAGAGAAAAATAAATAGTAATATCAATCGTTCACATCTGTGCAGAAAACTTGTCCTGTGATTGGCTGCCAGCATGTAACGAGTCATGTCATTGGCGTAGAACATGGACTGTGATGAATCTTGTGTGTGTTCACTCAGGAGGCTACTTGTGTTGTGAGGAGGGAGGCTGTGGTGAAGAGGGAGAGGGAAGGGAAGCAAAGAGGAGGAAAGGAGAGGGTGCAGGAATTATTATAAAGTACAAGTGTAAAGAGGGAATATAATTAATGAAGTATGTAAGGGGAATGTTCAAGAAAAGAAGGGAAGTAGAAGGAAGGAGGGGATGGGGGAATTCTTAAGTGTAGATATAAGTAGGGGAAAAAATAGAGCAAAGGAAATGCTTAAGAGAAGTTAGGAGTGATGGAGGAAGTGAGAGATAGAGGAATATGGGAATATGATAAATGAACAAGAAGGAAAGGAGAACAAAACACATAAAATAAATGTTGCGAGAGAAAATTATGTAAATATGAAGGAAGAAGGTGAGATACTGAGGAATACAGGAGAGAAAGGTAAAGGTGAACCAGGAGCAGGAACATGAGAAGGTGGAGGAAGAGGAGGAGGGGCTTGGCAGGTAAAATTGATTATTGCTTCCCGCCGTAACAAGCCAGAGGCGCCGTGACGAGCCGATGCGTGCCGTTGACAGCGAAATTATCGGTGTAATTGATAGATTCACCGCCGACAAGGGTGCAGCGCGGCCGGGTATCTGCACCACATCCTCGAATAACAAGTGAGTGAACCTTGCCAAGCCAGACATAAAGTAGAGGCAGCCACCAGACCAGCGCGTGGCTCCAGAATGTTGTCCACTAAGTAATAAAATAGAGATGACCATGCGGCAAAGAATGGCGAGGAAATGTTATCACCCTTACACCTGCTACTTTCCGGGCCATTAGCAGGGGAACATTACTGGGCGAGGCAGTAACTAGACACAGTTTGCTAATCTTCTGAATGCTCTGGTTTATCCTGAGGGTTAATATTGCTGTCCGCTGCACCTGTCAGTTTGGTGTACACTTTCGAAAGAAACTCAGACGGCGAAAGTAGTTTAAGCTTAATGGTGCCTGAAGTTATATTTCCGCTGAGTGAAATTATCTGTGGTTACTCAAATTAAGTAACAAATGGCGTATTATCAGAAGCAGTTAAAAGCTTGAAAATTGCACAGGAAAAGTTTACCACTGGAGCAACGTGTAGTTTGGCAGGTCATCAATGGCTTAGTGAGCGTTCTCTCTGAAACAGACAGCCGGGAAGGAACGGCACCTCGACATTACCTGCTGAAGGAGCAAATAATCACGTGTGAATCACAACCTGTGAATTACGAAGCTAGAAACGATTTTCAGAGGCACAAAGCAGAGAGCAGGAAGGGAGCAATGAAAGTCGATATTAAGAGCCAGACGCCGGGAGCAGCAAGCGGCGGTGGTGTAGTGCTATATTCTGAAACTTCACCTCCAATACTTTTAAAAGGCTGTGCTAGTACTTGAAGCTATACACGGGATTTAAGTATATATGTTTTTATAAAGCTATAGTGACATTGGCTAAATCTCTACGTTATAAAAAAGAAAAAAGAAAAAAAGAAACAGCCGTGAGAACCCATGGCTAATCATTTACGTGTCCTTGGAAGATTGTGGCGTGAGAGCAAAGTTTCTCTGAATGTCAACTATTATCTGCTGAAGGATAAAATAATCTCATGTAAATCACCACCTGCACCTTAAGAGTAGAGGAACATCATCTATGAACATTGAACGGGTAATAGAATGAGAAGTTTACACTGAATCGATACTGTGACCCATGCACCGGAGAGTAGCAGGCGGCGGTGGCTTGGCGAGATAGACAGACAACAGGTGGTGGGGGCGAGGTGAGCACCAGGCAACACGCACATCTCAATACCTGTCAGACCAGCCCGGAATGAGCACCATGATCTCACTGCTTTAATGTCCGTCCCGTGACCCTCCCGTCCCTCTCCTCGCTCGACTCCTTTCACCTCCCCCGTCCCCAACTCTCTTGTGTGTGCCCCAGGTGGATTTGGTGGGGGTGGCCAGGTGATGGGGGAAGGTTTCTAGGTAGTATCTTCGTTATCGTTTTTATTAATATTTTTTTTTTATTGTTTCTACTATTGATCCATCTGATTTGTTATTTATAGATATGTGTGTCAGAGAGAGAGAGAGAGAGAGAGAGAGAGAGAGAGAGAGAGAGAGAGAGATACACAACGAAAACATTCTCCAGAACATGGGCCGGTTCTCTGTTAAAATATTACCGTAGATTGATAAAAAAAAAAAAGACAGTGGACAAGTGAACTGAACCCTCCACCAGTGAAGCAGAAGCAGAAGGAGAAGAAGAAGAAGAAGAAGAAGAAGGAAGGGGAAGGGGAAGGGGAAAAGAAGACCTTGCAATGGAGGAAGAGCAGAAAAAAAAGTAACAAAAATATCTACGGAAGGCTGGATGGGAAGGGCGGTGGCGGCGGTGGTCAGTGTGTTGAGGAGCAGCAGTGTAGGGTGAGGATATGGGGGAAGGTTAAGGGGTGAAGGGCTGATGGGTGATCATATGGCAGTTGGAAGGAGATCGCGTTACCTTTGTTTACCGGGAGAGTGAAACTGAAGCTGCCACCCTTTTCTTCCACACACACACACACACACACACACACACACACACACACACACACACACACACACACACACACACACACACACACACACACACACACACACACACACACACACACACACACACACACACACTGTAGGGTCTCGCATACATATCTCTCCCTTTACCTATTTTTTTTTTCTCTTCCTTTTCAGGTCAGGCTCTTTACGTCACGTTCCTCCTTTTCTCTTCCTTTTCTTCCTTCTTTCCTCCTCTCCCTTCATCCTTGTTGCTTATTTTTATTATATTTTTCTCCTCTTCTATCTTAATTTTTATTTTTTATTCTAGTTATCTTTACATTAAGTTCCTCATTTTTTCCTTTTTTTCCTTCCTTCCTTCTTTCCTCTACCTGCCTTCCTTCCTTCTTTTTTTCCTCTACCTTCCTTCCTTCTTTCTTTCCTTTCTTTATTCCGTTCGTACTTCCTTCCTTCCTTCCTTCCTTCCTTCCTTCCTTCCTTCCTTCCTTCCTTCCTTCCTTCCTTCCTTCCTTCCTTCCTTCCTTCCATTCGTGCTTTCTCTCCCTCGACGATCTTTACCATACTTCTCATTTGGCTCCCTCCTTTCACGTATCTTCCTCACTTCCCTCCTCCTGTGTGTAGTCTTGTTGCTCTAATTTTATTATGATTATTTTTTCTTGACCTGGAGAATAACCGTGTCGACATGGGAACAGGTAGATGGAGGTGGATGTAGCTCAGGAATTGCGGTGTTCGTGTCGTGGCATTTGGTGTGGTCTATTGTTCACTGTTGGATGATTGTTATGCCAGTGTCCTTTCGTTTCCCTGGCCGTCCCTTATCTCTCTCTCTCTCTCTCTCTCTCTCTCTCTCTCTCTCTCTCTCTCTCTCTCTCTCTCTCTCTCTCTCTCTCTCTCTCTCTCACTGAGGCGTCGTGTCTTGTTTTACAGCAAGGTGAGGTGGAGTGGTGTTGGCGGCGCTGTAGAGGGAAAGGTTTAGTGAGGTAATGTGTGTTCCTGTGTCTCGGCGGAGGTAGCGTGTTTTACTGGTGTATTATTGGTGTTTTGTGTATTATTGGTGTTATTAATTTTGTGGGAGGAATGGATTTTTTTTTCTTCTTGTTAATATATGAAAAAAGATGGTGTTTATTTTCTTCTTTTTTATGTATCCACATTGTAGCAAACTTTACTTTTATTCCCTATAAGAAACGAAGAATTTAACTTATCCTGTCACCCATGACCACCCCGCCCCGTCACCCCAATATCCCTGCACTCACCGCCACCACTTACTTTTTCACTCCCCACTCCTTAATGCCTCATGGCGTCCCTCCCTCCTCTATTCCTTCCATGCCAATTCTAAACCCTGCCAGATAAGTCATTGCCCCTGCCATCTCCATACCACGCCCCGCTGCTAACGAGGAGGTGTGGCCGAGCAAACAAGTGCCAAGTGTGTCTGTTTCATCCCTGAGGTGCCCGTCTGTGTAGCCCGTACGCCTGCCCTGCCCCGCCTCGTCCCGCCCTGGTCCCGCCTCACAAGTGCTTTATACAAACGGTTTGCCTTTAAGTGTGAGCAGGCGAACGGGTTACTTTCAGATGCAAATGTGAGCGGTTTTCTGCCTCGCTACGTGTGTGGTCGGTTTTGGCGGCCATAAATATGTAGGGGTCAGGACGGCGTGCGCTTAATATGCAGCTGTCTGTGCGGTTTGCTTTAATATGCAGTGGTTTGAATGGTTTGCTTTAAAATGCGGTAGTATGTGTGTTGGCTGCAGGCCCAGAATGGTCAGCGTGGGGCAGGGACTGGGGGCTGGGGGGCGGATGGTGCTCTGGAGTATAGGGCACCAGGGAAGCGTGGGAAGGGACGTTGCCGGAAACCAGCTTTCTCGGTTAAATGTTGCGAGGAAAAATGTGTCCCTTCTTTTCTGAACCTTGCAGAAATAAAAGTTTTCACTGAGTGAGGAAAGTAACTTAGGCTAGGTTAAGAAGTTTGGTTAATTATTACAAGGGAAAGTGTTTTCTTAACGCTGAAAAATAAAATATTTTGCTCAATTAGGTTAATTTAGTTAGATTACGTTAGCTTAAGTTATGATCGGTTGAATATTACGATGGAAATGTGTTTTTTCCCTTGCCTGTTATGGAATATTTTATTGATTTTGAAAGATAGTGCGAAAAAGGAGCAAACTGTGATCATTTATGCTCGGAAAGGTGAGATAGAGCGCTGGATTATTCCATTTCAGAGGAAATGTTAAGCGAAATTAACAGACAAAATCTGTATTGTTGTAGGAGCAGAAAATTCTAAAAGAAAAAAATAAAACGAACTGTTAAACTAATATTTGCAGTGCGTGATTGTTTGTCCACGAGTTTCCGATGGTGGCAGTGGTGGTGGTGGTGGTGGTGGTGGTGGTGTCTGAAATCCTAAGACAAGAGTGAACCACCTTGAGTAAAACTTTTGACTGCCTCTCCTCCTCCTCCTCCTCCTCCTCCTCCTCCTCCTCCTCCTCCTCCTCCTCCTCCTCCTCCTCCTCCTCCTCCTCCTCCTCCTCCTTTAGTAGACTTTCTTCTGCCATTTTATTGGAGAAAGTTAGGCAGGCTGGCCACGGTTGATGGCACGGAGGAGAGCCAGAGGAGAGGGAAAGTGTTATTAATAACCGGAGAAACGACAGGTGGTGGTGGTGGTGGTGGTGGTGGTGATGGTGATGGTGATGGTGATGGTGATGGTGATGGTGATGATGGTGATGGTGATGGTTTATTGTTATCGATGTTGTTTATTAAAATTTTTATCATCATATATTATTGTTAACATTTTATCATCATTAGTGTCGTTGTTCCTGTTGTTTTTTGTAATTAGTCGTTGTTATATCATTGTTACCAATATATTGTCTCTGATGATAAAGTTCTTAATTTTCACAGTAGTATTTGTAACTGGTGTCATCTGAGTTCCTGTCGTCGTTGTCATTTATTTTTATTTATTTTTTTATTGAGGGGAGCACAGGGGAATGTTTAGAAATATTCACAATCTGAGTACAGGATGTGTTACTCGTTCTGGAACTGTAACACAATCGGAGAAAAACTTTCCAAAAACATTTTCTTTTTTCATAAACACAAATGTAAATTGTATCGAAACACGACAACATTTTCGGAACAAGCATCCAAACATGATACACTGAAAATTATATTATGAAAAATATAAATTACACTGAGTCTGGCCCGCATAAAAATACAAAATGTTTCAGAAATTCTCCAGCAGTGTGAGTGTGTGGAATTGATTTTCTGGATCACCTTGAGCCAGTATGTTGTTTGCTGTCTGTTTTTGGCGAAGGTGACGAGAGTGAGGCGGCTGTCAGTGCTCGGCGGGCGGCAGCGTGCTGTGTGTGGCAGACTGGTGGTGTCAGTGGCGATAATCAGGGCGGGCCGGCCAGGAGGGAGTCTCACACGTGCCGCGGTGACACCCAGGCGCCCCTGTCACCCCGCCTAGCTCCTCCACACTGGCCTCTTGCTGCCATAACTCCATTCATGACTTCTTCCCGCTCCCGTCACTGCCATACCTTCCCGGCACCTGTCCGGCGGCTGTGGAGTGGTCAGCTCACACCAGCTGTAAACCCGGGAGTACCTCCAGATCCATGAAAGCCGCTCTCTCTCTCTCTCTCTCTCTCTCTCTCTCTCTCTCTCTCTCTCTCTCTCTGGAATATACGAAGATTGTCAATTTGTCATGAGTTGCGCGCGCGCGCGTGTGTGTGTGTGTGTGTGTGTGTGTGTGTGTGTGTGTGTGTGTTCCAGAGAAAGCAAGTGCTTGTCTGGTGAGAGGTGATTGCAGGTAAAGATAGGGAACAGATAAGCCACACGGCGCCTCTGTTTCCTTCCCCGTAGTGGTCAGAGAGAGAGAGAGAGAGAGAGAGAGAGATCACTCAGAGGGGCAGAGAACAAAGCCAACACGCCAGATTCGCGCTGCCAACACACAACACTGTCGCTCGGGCGTTAATGAGGCGAAAAGATCCATCGCGGGTGATCCTTGTGGCGGGGCACTGTGGGTCGCCAACCAGAACATCCCCTATCCCCCCCATCCCTCCCATCAGCCACACGCCCCGGGTAGGGAGAGTCTGTGAGTGGGGCCTAGAGGATCGAAGGGGATGGGGTGGGAGAGGGACTGCTGAGAGAGGAGGAAGGGGAGTCATTAACTAGCTGACTTGTCGAAAACTGGTATAAGTGACACTCTCTCTCTCTCTCTCTCTCTCTCTCTCTCTCTCTCTCTCTCTCTCTCTCTCTCTCTCTCTCTTAGTCTCTGTAGTATCCGTAGTTTTATTTTGTTGAAGGTTAATATACATTTTTGGCGGCATGTCCATCTTTTGCCTTCACTCTACCAGACACCACCACCACCACCACCACCACCACCCTTCTCCGAACGCTGCCAGGTGGCCTTTCACTATACCTTTCTCCTTGCAACACACCCAGCCCACCCACCTCCAATCGCCATGACCTTCCTTAAGCATTCTCTCTCTCTCTCTCTCTCTCTCTCTCTCTCTCTCTCTCTCTCTCTCTGGCGATGGAGGTCCCTATGTGGTTTTCTTTACATTACACATCTTTAATTACCTTCCTTATCAGTAAATGTTTGCCTTATCAGAAGTGTCTGTTGTATACAGTATTTACCACTTACCTTCCTTACGTTACTGCCGCCGCCATCGCCACAGCTCTGACCATCCTCTCTCTCTCTCTCTCTCTCTCTCTCTCTCTCTCTCTCTCTCTCTCTCATCTTTTTTCCACTATATCGTTTTTTTTTTCGTTTTATATCTGGTCTCTCTACTCCATGTATTAATTTGCGTTTGTGCTTCGTTTTATTTATTCATTTTCCTTAGTCCCTTTCTTTCGTTATTATTACTTTTTTCCTTGATGTTTTCTTGGTACAGTTTCTCCTTCCCTTGTACTTCCTCTCTTTGCACCTATTATTCCTTCCCTCTTTCATCTCCTTTCCATCTTTTTCAATTCTCGACTTAGAAGTGTAAAGGAGAGAGAGAGAGAGAGAGAGAGAGAGAGAGAGAGAGAGAGAGAGCAGGTGTTTGACTTCCTCGTCGTCATATTTTCTGTACATTCTTAGTCGCATCTTTTATGACCGTCGGGGAGAAAACATAATCTACCGCTAGTCGTCACGCAACCAACCATCTCCCCCCCTCTCTCTCTCTCTCTCTCTCTCTCTCTCTCTCTCTCTCTCTCTCTCTCTCTCTCTCTCTCACTGTTTTAGTTGGCTTGGCAGGCACCAGAACCCTTAACTATAACCGAACGTTCTCTCACAAACATTATTCTCTCTCTCTCTCTCTCTCTCTCTCTCTCTCTCTCTCTCTCTCTCTCTCTCTCTCTCTCTCTCTCTCTGTGTGTGTGTGTGTGTGTGTGTGTGTGTGTGTGTGTGTGTGTGTGTGTGTGTGTGTGTGATCACCTCGGTCGTCTGCTGGTCACCCAGCCAGTCTTCCCCATTACGGAGCGAGCTCAGAACTCATAGACCGATCTTCGGGTAGGACTGAGACCACAACACACTCCACACACCGGGAAAGCGAGGCCACAACCCCTCGAGTTACATCCCGTACCTATTTACTGCTAGGTGAACAGGGGCCACACATTAAGAGGCTTGCCCATTTGCCTCGCCGCTTACCGGGATTCGAACCCGGCCCTCTCGATTGTGAGTCGAGCGTGCTAACCACTACACTACGCTGTCTGTGTGTGTGTGTGTGTGTGTGTGTGTGTGTGTGTGTGTGTGTGCGCGCTCAGGATTAACTACATAACATAACAGGTTTTTTTTATTGATTAATAACTGTAACACTTTTATTTCATATGGTAGATATGCGAATCACTCATAACTTAACCTAACTTAATCTAATTTAACCTCAATTTGTAACCTAACCTAACCTTACCTTACCTGAGTTTCCTCACCTAACCCTCCTTGCCTTAGCTTATTTTACCTACCTTAGGCTAATGTGACCTAATCTAACTAAACATAATCCAAGCTACCTGAGGTCAGATTAATTTGGCGTAACCTAACCAAACATAACGCTAACCAAACTTAGCCTAATTTAATCTTGTTCTTGAATGAAAGTTTATAGAAATCTCAATTTTTCTTCTTTCTTTTCTATGCGTGTGTATTTATGATTAGTATGCTTCATCAGAGTTTGTAGTTAGAAAATCTTTTGTAAAATCCGCATTTGTATGTCAGTTAGAGTTGGCAGAGTGTGTGTGAGTGTGTGTGAGGGAAACATTTATCCATTGAGGAAGAGATGTTATCGTAGACTCCAGCATGACGGTAAATGAATCAGTCGTAAATTTCCATATCAGCTCGTTATCTTGTCATTAATACGACCAATACCAAGGTCGTGATAATATTCCAGACTAGTTCAGAAGTCTTCGTCGTTGTTGTTATTGTTCTTTTCTGGTTATTTTTATTTCATTTTATTTGTTACCAATACTACTGTTGTTATTGGTGGTGGTGGTGGTGGTGGTGGTGGTGGTGGTGGTGGTGGTGGTGGTGGTGGTGGTGGTGGTGGTAGTACTACTCTTGCTACTAAAAAGTTTTATTTTCGGTTGACCTTGGAGATTGTGCATCAGATGAATGTAATTTTATTCACTTCTTTCGTGAGATAAGAAGGTGTTTGCCGTTAAGCCCTTCTGTGTGCGCGTGTGTGTGTGTGTGTGTGTGTGTGTGTGTGTGTGTGTGTGTGTGTGTGTGTGTGTGTGTGTGTGTGTGTGTGTGATAACAGGAAAGTGTGAAAGAGTTATATAAATGAATTGCGTGCATGATGAATAAAAAATTTCGTGTTGTGGTTTTCATGTGGGTTTGTGTGGCGAGGGAATGACTGGCAGAGTGGTGCGGAGGAATAGTAGTCGAAGGAATACCGCAGGAGGAGGAGGAGGGGAGGAGAAGATGGATTAGATGAATGGAATGAAAATAACAGTGAATGAAAAAAGGTGAAAAATAAGAGAATGAAAATAACAACTACAACAAGAACAACAACAAAAACAGCAAAAAAATAAAATAAAAAAGAAAGAAAATCGCTGCTTGCTGTTATATGGCAAGATGTGGCAATCTTCTCTACGGCCCCTTGTTGATGCTATACCCGACCCTGTTCCTCCCACCCACCCACTCACCCACCACCACCACCACCACCACCACCACCACCACCACCACCACCACCACCACCACCACCACCACCACCACCACCACCACCACCACCACCTCCTCCTCCCCAAAATCTTTCATGCACGACAAACGTGACATCACTGAAAAGCTTCCCCCAAATGCGCCAAGGACACACACACACACACACACACACACACACACACACACACACACACACACACACACACACACACACACACACACACACACACACACACACACACACACACACACACACACACTCCAGCTCAAAAGTTACTTTAACTGTATGCAGACGACATAAACTTGCTTATGAAAGACAAGGACATACACACTCTACACTCAAACTTGACCTCAGAAATACATATAATAAATCAATGGATAAAACATAACAAACTAACACTCAAAATAAGTAAAACTAATTATATTTTTTTCCAAAATCGGTCAGTAAAAAATCATATCCAACCAATACTTCTTCAAAGTCAAACTCTGCAATGTGTCACTCAAATACAATTTTTAGGTGTATTTATTGATGATAACATTTATTGTAATATTCATATTGATAATGTATGCATGAAACTGTCTAGGATGTGTGGGATATTGTACAAGATACGGAATCAACTCACAACTGAAGCCCTACTGAGTATTTGCTATACACTCTGCTATCCTTATTTTATTTATTGTGTCTCAGTTTGGGCCTGCACTTGGCCGTCTTTCATAAATAGATTAAAGATAATTAAAAAAAATTTTGCGATGTATATTTTTTATGGGTAAATTCGACTCAACATCCACAGTTTTTTCTAATCATAAACTATTGAATTTCTTCGATATTCATAAGTGTTTTGTCCTTTTCTCCATCTTCAAATTCATTAAAAGATATCCAAATAATAACCTATTTAAATGTGTAGATTCACCGTATGCAACAAGAGGTGGGAACTTGAATTTGGAGTGCCCGCAATTCCGCACACAGTTATTCAAGCACAGCATATTTTACTTTGGTCCACAGCTATGGAATTCCTCGCCTCCTAATATAAAAGATATTACTAGTATCAGTTACTTTCAGTTTAAAAGAAAAACCAAAGAACATTTCCTTAGATGTTTATAACTAGCAGCTTGCAGTCCATCATTTATTTGTATTGTATGATAAATTTACTTTAAAGCTGGATATAAATTATTCAGGAAGTATATATATATATATATATATATATATATATATATATATATATATATATATATATATATATATATATATATATATATATATGTATATGTGTATGTACGCACAAGTATTTATATAAGTAATGTGTTCGTATGTATGTATAGTGTGAACGTGATTGGGTGAAATATGACTTATTCTTGCCAGGTAAAGTCTTCCAACAGAGTCACCACATAGTTTAGTAAGTACGTCTATCAGGGAGCCTTGGCTCGATACATCATGCCAATCAACACATCTGTTTAACCAATATATATGTACATGTAATGAAATGGCAATAAATTTTACTTTACTTTACTTTACTTCACACACACACACACACACACACACACACACACACACACACACACACACACACACACACACACACACACACACACACACACACACACACACACACACACCGGGATGTCGAGTCACAGTGAAGTAAGACATCAGTATCAAGGACACACTGAAGTGACTTTGTTACTGAGTTGAATATATTCTCTCTCTCTCTCTCTCTCTCTCTCTCTCTCTCTCTCTCTCTCTCTCTCTCTCTCTCTCTCTCTCTCTCTCTCTCTCTCTCTCTCTCTCTCTCGTGTTGTTGCTGTGAGAGATGCAATCTTAGTGAGTTATTTTATTCACAAACTTGGACAAAAATAAAGAAATAAAGAAAATAAAAGGAAGCGGAAGACGACGATGATTTGAGGTGGAGGACTGGAGGAGGAGGAAGAGGAGGAGGATGAGGAGGAGAATTAGAAGGAGCAGGAGGAGGAGGAGGAGGAGGAAGAGGAAGCGGAAGGGGAGGATAAGCAGAAGGAAGAGGAGAAAAGTTATTCGCATGAGAGAAATGTCAGGATAATGATGAGAGAGAGAGAGAGAGAGAGAGAGAGAGAGAGAGAGAGAGATGATGTACTGTGATAAGTAAGCAAACACAACACACACACACACACACACACACGAGGAGGAAGAGGTACTGACTATATTTGATGCCAGGAGAGAGAGAGAGAGAGAGAGAGAGAGAGAGAGAGAGAGAGAGAGAGAGAGAGAGATTAGGGTTATTACATGGGTGGTGGTAACAAATGGGTGATTAAGAGACAGTGAAGAGAATGCCTGTTACTCCTTCTAGTGCTGAGGTCCATCTGACACGCTTAGCTCTCTCACCAGCTTCATCAAAGGCTATAGAGGTAATCAGCCTGTTGTAATGTAAAAATATTATTATTAAGATTTCATTAGAACCATATAAATACCCATAACCCCTTCAGTGCCATGACGCATTTTCTTATTTTTTTCCTGCTTACTCTTTGGCGATTCTATACACCTTCAGAAACTTATGTAGGGATTAAAAATAGTGAAGGCTGTGGCCATTAATCTTCTGACCTCCATAGATCCTTCCTAATGTAAATAATATCGCTTAAATATACCCACAACTCATGGTAAAAATGTGTCTTAATAGCCTCAATAGCAGACTTTGGTAGTAGTGGGGGTGCAGTGCAGAGATTTCAGAAGGTCCCGGGGCTGGTGACGCGGAAGTAGCGGGGACTGACTTAAATACACGGTGATGGTGGTTTACTACTATAATAACCTTACCTCTCCCCCCTCCTCGTCTTCCTCGTCCTCGTCAGGGTTGGTGAAGCGAGAAGGTAATGTGAGAGTGGTGAGTGATGAGGCGAGGAAAGGCTTGCGGTACTGGTGATGATGGTGATGGTGGTGGTGGTGGTGGTGGAAATGATTTGGGTGTTAGGGTGTGTTATTATTATGAGAGGTGGTGTTCGTTTATGTTGCTGTTGCCATGGTGGTGGTGGTGGTGTTTGTTTATGTTGCTGTTGCGGTGGTGGTGGTGGTGGTGGTGGTGGTGATGGTGGTGATGATGGTGTAGGGCAAGTTAATTAGGTAGTAATGGCTTTCGTATACTTGGTGTGATGACGTTGGGATGCTGCTGCTGCTGCTGCTACTGCTACTGCTACTGCTACTGCTACTGCTACTGCTGCTACTGCTACTGCTACTGCTACTGCTACTACTACTACTACTACTGCTACTGCTACTACTACTACTACTACTACTACTACTACTACTACTACTACTACTACTACTACTACTACTACTACTACTACCACTACCTCTACTACTACTACTACTACTACTACTACTACTACTACTACTACTACTACTACTACTACTACTACTACTACTACTACTACTACTACTCTTCACCACAGCTTAATGCTACAACAGGCCATGGAGATCAGAACACCACACTGCTCCTTGCCCACTCACCCACCACTGTCCCTGCCTCGTTCCCTGACCCTTGCCTTTTGCACCCTTCACGCCTTCTCTCCACCCTCATCTTCTTTACTCACCATTACTTTCGGCCTGTCACCTCACCCCTCTCCTTTTTTTTTCTTTGCTGTTTCTTATATTTTTCACTTGCCTTTTTTTTTCCTCATCTTCCTGGCTAGCTAAAGATTTTTCCTCCGTTACAATCCGCAACTCACCCCTCATCTTCCTTTTCCTTCGACAATTTTCTTGATTTCCGCACCAATCTTCCCTTCCTTTCTATTCTCGTTTTCTTTTCTAAACATTTCCCCTCTTGTCACACTCCTCGGCCCACCTCTTAACTTCTTTCCCAACAACTTTCTCTCTTGATTTCTGCACCCATCACCTTTCCCTTCTATCTTCGTTTTCTTTCCTTAACTTTTCCTCTCCTGTCACTTCGACCCACCCTTTCACTTCTTTATTCCATCACCGATCCTCTAAATTTCAGCATCTTTCACCCTCGTCTAACTGAACCCTCTCGGCACACTTAGTTCACCTCCAGTCTTCCTGTTTCATCAGTTCCTCGCTTCCTTGTCATCAGTTCCTCGCTTCCTTGTCCTCTTCGACGCTCTGTACTCTCCCGGATCCTGTTTCTTGGACCTTGCACCTGCTTACACACCCACCTGCGCCCCAGCCCCGCTCCTCCCGCCCCCTGTGCCCCGTGATGGACGCCTGAGGGACTCGTGGGACAGGTTGCCGCTGCCCCATCAGGCATTGTTTCTCCCGCCAAGCAAATGTTTAGCGTGATATTGTGTACTGAGATTTATGGAGCCGCGTCTGTGCTGCCTGGATGTTGCCTGGGATGCTTGGCTAGGATGGATGGACAGTTTAGTGCACTCTCTTCCACCCACTCCACATTCTCTCTCTCTCTCTCTCTCTCTCTCTCTCTCTCTCTCTCTCTCTCTCTCTCTCTCTCTCTCTCTCTCTCTCTCTCACGTCCTTTTGATTTAAGACGAATGGCCTCGCTAGACACGTGGGTAAACTACAGGTCCTTCAGCGCCCTTACTTGGCTGTCACCTGTGTTTTGTGATAGGGATAACACACGCTAACAAACAGCAACCTGCCCTGTGGTCCTCTGTAAGGGGCTTGGTGATGAATATTTACTAAGTGAGGTTAACGTTTATCTCTTATGAGGTGTGTTTCTGAGTATACAATGGTTCCCCTTTCGCGTTTTTCTGATAGGAGATGTGTAGAGAAATAGGTGATGTATATTTTTTTCCAGTATTCGCACAATGGTTTTAATGATATTAGGGAGAAGTAAAAATGCAAATATTCCTTAGTATAAGATATTTGTTGAAGTGTGCCGGGATCAGGTGAACACACTAATTAATGACGAGATTGTTACCTGATTTATCCCCAGGCAAATATTTGACGTCGCTCCCCGCACACTAACGTAGGCTGGGTCGGGGTGATGGTTGGGTGTTGGGAGGTTGGGGGTTTTGGTGGTGCGGGGGTTCCTGCTGGGTGTTGGTTTAGTGGCTGCCTTCATGCCTCTTACAGGGTATTGTCCCCTGTTTTTTGCTTCGCCTGTGTGTATTATAATGCCTTTTTATTCTTTTCTTTTTGTCACCTACCGGTCCTGCTGGTGGTGGTGGTGGTGGTGGTGGTGGTGGTGGTGCATGGTGGGGGCAAGTGTTCAGCTTGTGATGCCCCGTGTTGCTGTCGCGGCGAGTGTCGTTGATTAATTTATTTATGCGTGAATTCGCTGCCAATGCAAGGAAGGAGCAGATAAAAGAGAAAGTGATGTAGGATACAAAAACTGACAATGTAATAATTTTTTTCCTCTGCATCATCATAATCATTATCATCATCAGCAGCAGCAGCACCAGCAGCAGTAGTAGCAGTAGCAGCAGTAGTGGTTGTTGTTGTTGCTGTTGCAGTTCTTTTTGTTCATAGTGTTAGTCACCATCGCAGTGGTAAGTCACGTGATGTCCTGACGATCACTCTTACTGAATAACAGTCCTGATGGTTCCTCGCCACGCTGACAGGACGGTAACGGACGAGGGACCGTGAACCGTGTGTCCTTGGTAGTCCTTGGCGCCGCGGATGGAAGGAAGAGGAAGAGGAAGAGGTCGTATGTCTCATCGCCTCTTCGTGTTGCGTCAGTGGCGACAGCGTGCAAGGCGGAGGGTTTGTTCTGAAGTTTTGTATTTCCCATTTGTCTCCTGCTGCGGAAAATGTCTCTTGAGGAGACGGTGGGCTGACACGAGGACAGGGCCGGACGCGAAGGGTCAGGCGTGTTTAGTGGAGGCTGTGCTTAGTTACGCTGTGTGTGTGTGTGTGTGTGTGTGTGTGTGTGTGTGTGTGTGTGTGTGTGTGTGTGTGTGTGTGTGTGTGTGTGTGTGTGTGTGTGTGTGTGTGTGTGTGTGTGTGTGTGTGTGTGTGTGTGTGTGCGTGCGCACGTGTGTGTGTGTGTGTGTGTGTGTGTGTGTGTGTGTGGTAAATTATTCGATGTTAGGATGTGAGTTTGGATATTTTGCTATTGCGCTTTTTTATGTTTGTTTTTAATGCTTTTGTGTATTTATGTAGCAATTTCTTTCATTTTTTATTTGTTTATTTGAAAGTATTTTGCACAGCCTGGTTGTTTGCATAGGTGAGTGTTCTTATGTATATCACCTATGCCGCTTCGTTCACCACGATCTCCCTCGCCGCAGTTTACAGTAGGCAAAGACCCACGAGACAGTGACGAGACAGAAACATCCGGGTCCACAGAGGATGTCTCACTCAGGGCTGGCCGGATGTCCTCCTTCTGACCTACCCTAAAGGAGGAGGAACGGCGGCCTGATCTGTTATCCTCTGCCTCGGGGACACCACTTTGAGTCTGGCCACATTGAGAGCACCGGTAAATCTCTTCGCTGCTATGATAAGATGTAATTTCGTAGCTTCTTTTTTGTTTATATTTTCGTGATGGGTTCAGTCGTAAGTTTTCTTGTGCTTTTTAATTTTCGGCTTAAATTACATGTGTCGGTGGTCTCATGGTACGGCTGGTGTGTGTCCCCTAACGACGCGCTTGTCTGCCCAGGCTGTGGGCGGCGGCGGCGCAACTTCTCATCAGCAGAATAGTTTTTACCTGTGTTAGGAATGCTACACTGCTGCGGGCAGGGACGAGGGACGTGCTGGGAAACTGGAGTGTCAGTTTTATCTCCCTCTTTACACCTGTCCTCTTGCCTTCTGGTGATTGGAGGAGACGGAGGAGGTTGAGGAGGAGGAGGAGGAGGAGGACGAGGACGAAGATGAGGACGAAGATGAGGAAGAGGACGAGGACGAGGACGAGGACGAGGAGGAGGAGGAGGAGGAGGAGGAGGAGGAGGAGGAGGAGGAGGAGGAGGAGGAGGAGGAGGTAGATGGAGAACAAAGTGATGAAGTGGGTTTAATGAATTTCCCAAACAGCTTTATTTTTTCCACACATTTCTTGCCTTCATGCTTAAGTGAGATAAACTGGTCTCAATTCTGCGTTGACGCGTGTGTGAGTCATGTGCACTAGGCTGGTGATTATTGGCACGATATGGCGATGATGGCACGGCGCGGCGTCTCTTTAGTTCAATCAGGTGAGCAGGCAAACACAAGCAGGGAGTTTTGAATGATTTTCTTATCCACTTTCCGTTTTCTCTCTTCATTGTGGTCTATTTCTTTAATTTAACCTTTTTCCTTGTCATCTTTATTTTTATTCATTTTTCCTTTTGTTCATCGCTTTCGTTTGAATTCTTTGACTCTTTTCTTCCAGTTCGTTTTTATTCTTATTTTCCCGATTTTTTCCCCTTTCATTCTGTTTCTCTCCATCGTCATTTCTGTTTTACTCATTTTCCTTTTCTTTTCCCTTTTCCCAATCATCCACCCCGTCACACTCCTCCTCCTCCTCCTCCTCCTCCTCCTCCTCCTCCTCCTCCAATTTGAGTCCATGGGTGAAGGTCAGATTCACCATTGCAACTTTCTCTCAGCTTTCCAGAAACTGATCTCCATTATGTATTGTTATCGAAGTCGTTCCCTCGAGTGTTTCTTTTTTTTCTTTGTCGGTGTTCGTGGTTTGCTGAGAGAGAGAGAGAGAGAGAGAGAGAGAGAGAGAGAGAGCACCAAATTACAGTGGCATTATTTCTTATTTCGAGTCAATTAGTCCTCCTCCTCCTCCTCCTCCTCCTCCTCCTCCTCCTCCTCCTCCTCCTCCTCCTCCTCCTCCTCCTCCTCCTCCTCCTCCTCCTCCTCCTCCTCCTCCTCCTCCTCCTCCTCCTCCTCCTCCTCCTCCTCCAATCACATTTCTCCTCCAACAGGTGACCACCACTTACTTCTGTGACCTTAAATTGACCTTGGTATGACCTTTCCTCACCCGGCACATTCCTCGTGATTCCTTAATATTTACTACACCACCACCACCACAACAACATCCTCCTCCTCCTCCTCCTCCTCCTCCTCCTCCTCCTCCTCCTCCGTTTGACCCCTTCCCCTCACTCGTGATCCCAGGCTGATGCGGTCTTAGTCTGGTGTCGGGGATGAGGGAAAAAGAGGAAATTGAAATAAGAATGTGCGTGTTTTTCCAAAATTACGGTTTTTATCTCGTGTTCCAAAGTTTTATTGTTGGCGCGTTTATTTTTCACACCCGGATTAGGGAGGAGTGGTTGGCTTGGCTTTATTTTTTTTTTTATTTGATTTATTTTTACTTATTTATTTATGGTGTGAAGTTTTTAGTGTGGGGTTGAGAGAGAGAGAGAGAGAGAGAGAGAGAGAGAGAGAGAGAGATGTGTTATAATTTGTATACTGATATTGTTTTCTTTCTTTTCAGGTAAGGATATTCTCCTTCATCAGTTTTGCCCACCGGAAACTGAAAAAGAAAAGGAAAATGAAGATAACAAGAAAAAAGGAGTTTGTAAGTACGAGAGAGAGAGAGAGAGAGAGAGAGATTGTTTGTTCACTTCACGTATTACTTGTGCTGTGAGACATGAAGCTACAGGACGCAACCTGCTGGAACAGGCTTGGAGGAACGTGCGGCCTACATTTCTCACGTTAGGCCTATCACGCTCGATGGATATTGGGGTTGGGTGACAGGGTGGCTGGGAGAGAGGGAGAGGGGAAATGGTGCCTTGTGTCTCGCTCTGTTATCTTATCTATACCTTTCTATTTTTTTCTTCCGTCTCGCTCGTCTTTCCTTTCCCGATTTCTTTGTGTGTTTTTTTTTCATCGTCATTATTTCTACTTTGTTTCATCACCTTAGTGTATACTGACTTACCTCGTTTGTCTCCTCCTCCACCTCAACCCGCTCCTTTCTGTGCTATCCTGAAGTTAGCGAAGAATACTTACCCAAGCAGGTAAATTTGGACCTTATCGTCTTTTGCTGTTTGAACTTCCTTTGATATCCTTTCCGTTATTCGTTTTCTTCCTCCTCCTCCTCCTCCTCCTCCTCCTCCTCCTCCTCCTCCTCCTCCTCCTCTTCCTCCTCCTCCTTTCACTAGCAGACTAGGAAAAGAATACATAACTTCACAATTCCATTACTTATTTCTGTTCAACCTCATCCTGTCAGCTCCCCATTACTGCACATACGTCCATTATTTTCCAGTGTAAAAGAGCAAATCTGGCCAAGGGCAACAAAAACGATTAAACAAGAAGGCCCACTTAGCTACCAGTCTCCGAGCATTTCCGACTGTCCTTATCCATGTTCAAAGTGTATACCCCTCATACCACAACCTTTGCGCCAGGAACACCCAGCACACCTCCCCAAAGACACCAAAGTCATATGTGTATTTCTACCACGTCCCTGTTATCTGTGCATCTGGTTTATGCAGTGTACCTATCAGCACGTTGGCCAGGGCTGTATAGTTAGGCCGTTATCAGTGGGGAGTGGAGTGTGCGTGGCAGTAATTATGTTTTATACCCTGGTGCTTTCCTCCTTCTGGGGATTGTTATGTTGATGTTATGAGATGCAGTGGGGAAAGTTTTGACGAGTAGCATTGCATAAGAGAGAGAGAGAGAGAGAGAGCAAGTAGACAAAATATATAGACACAGAAAGACCGAACAGAAGGGAATAAGAGGAAAAGAAAACAGACAAGAATAAATATGAGAGAGAGAGAGAGAGAGAGAGAGAGAGAGAGAGAGAGAGAGAGAGAGAGAGAAGAGACAAAATATATAGACACAGAAAGACCGAACAGAAGGGAATAAAGGAAAAGAGAGCCTACTAATCCTTTAAGTGGCCGGACAACTCAGGCCAAAAGAGGGCAGGTAATCACCACATTCTCCGCCGCGCACCTCATTAAACAAGATGCCTCGGTGTCAGACGCTTAATTATCAAGGAAAAAAATAAGGGTATTATCATCAGCGAAACAGGTAGGGGTGGTGGTGGGGGGTGGTGATGGTAGGGGTGATGGGGCGGGGAGGGGCGTTGATAGAGAGGTGTGTATTGATGTGTTTTGTTTACTTGTTTGTCTTTTGGTTTATGATGAGGGTGTGTGTGTGTGTGTGTGTGTGTGTGTGTGTGTGTGTGTGTGTGTGTGTGTGTGTGTGTGTGTGTGTTGCATCTCTCTCTCTCTCTCTCTCTCTCTCTCTCTCTCTCTCTCTCTCTCTCTCTCTCTCTCTCTCTCTCTCTCTCTCTCTCTCTCTCTCTCTCTCTCTCTCTCTCTCTCTCTCTCTCCCCATTCTCCTACCACTTGATGACGTGCAGAGAAAGTAAGAAAAACAGAAGGGAAAACGAACAAATGGTGAAGTAATGCAGGGAGACACTGAGATAACAATTTAGCAAAGGTAAGGTAATGGATGAAGGAGAGAGGAAAAGAAGCCTGTTTTTATTTTATTATTATTATATATATACCTACTTTATTAAATATTATTGTTTCTATTCTATTATTATTATTGTTATTATCATTATTTATTCATTTATTCAACATTTGTTCCTGAGTTGTTATCATGACGTTATCTCTTCACATTACTGCTTTCCTCCCTGTATCGTGTCGGCGCGCAAAGCTTTACTTCCCAGTCCGCTGTTAAATAGACGTAATAAATATAGGAAGATGAAGCGGAAGATTTTATAGCTGTCTCGTAAATGTATCAAGAGGAGGAGCGGGGCACGTTAGCTTGGCATACACACTGGTCCACTCATGCGCCGGACAGCCCTGCACTCCTCTGTATTCGAACTCCGGCTGTCCAGGGAGCACCACACGGGCCACTGGACATGCTCAGTAACCCAGGCAGCTCCTCTTCCCTAACTTTTCTTCTCCCTCTACTAGCACGCACTTCAAATGTACTAAAGTAAATGGCTTGTGGTGGTGTGGTGTGGTGTGGTGTGGTGAGGTGAGGTGAGGTGAGGTGAGGTGTGGTGAGCAGTGTACTCATACAGCTTCTCTTTGCTCTCCACCTCTCTACTCCACTTCACTCCCTTGCTCCACTCAAATGTACAGTACCAATATCAAAAAGTTCATGGTGGTGTGTGTGGTGTGTTGTGGTGGGATGTGGTGAGCTGCTCTCCATGTAATCAGGACTCGTGCAGTTTCTTTTTTCCTCTCCACTCGTTTACCTGAAAGATATCTAGCAATGTCTAAGTTTGTTTGATGTGGGTAAGTGTGGCGATCCATCCTCCTTATACTTAGTTCTCTATATTTCTCTTTGTTCTCTCTCTTTCTTTCTCTTCTGTGGATTTGTGTGACGTTTGGTGTGGTGGTGATCCGTCCTCCACACACTCACTAATCCATGCAGGTCTCCCTTCACCCGCTCCCTTGTACGTTTGCTCTCTCGCCCCAGTCAGAAGTAGCAATGTCAGGGCTTGTCGGGGTGCATGCTTGGATGGGGAGAGATGTGAATTTACGTGGCATGGCGAGCCCTCCTCCAGACACTAGTCATTGCTTGTGTTGCTCTGAAGGTCCCTACGTTGGCTCTGAAGTGTGGTTACCTGTGCAGCCTGTGGAAAGCTATGAGGGAGAACAGGTGTGCACTTGTGGGGAGGGGAGCGCGTTTTTAACCTTTACCTGTTGACCTTTTTACTTATTTAAGGAGAGACTGGCTGGTGTATATAGGTATGCGAGTAAAGAGAAGCAGCTGTTGGTATTCCCTGAAAGCTTGGGGATAGCTAAGGTTGTTCTCGACTATAAAATTATTGAATGTGCATACCGCCTTGCTCACAGCAGCGGGAGAGGAAGGCACTTGCAGGAGGAATGTCTGTGTCCGTTTTCTATCGCAGTTACGCAGCTGGAGTCCTGGCGAGAATTAGGACAGCAAGATATAATGAAGAAAAATGTTTAGAAGGAGAGTACGCTTGTTTTCTTGCGTCATTAAAAAAAAAAAAAAGTTCTGGATGCGGTAAATAGAAAAGAGAAAATCATGGGAATTAGTTATGAAAGTAAATATGCAGTACATGTCATCTTGTGCCTTGATAAAAAGAAAAATTAAACGAAGAGAAACAAAAGAATGAGACTAGAAATTAATAAAGAAAATGAACAAGAAAAGTCAAGTCTGCAAAAAAGGCGTGTTCTCTTGAAACTGTGGAGCTTTGTGATGCCAGTGAAGCCTGACATGAAACACAGCACCTGGTTAATATTGCCTGTATGACGTAGAGGCTTCTGGAAGAGAACTGTGGTGGTGTGACGGTCCAGCAAACACTAATACATGCAGCCTTGTGACTTGGAGGAAGAGAAGAGATAAACTGTGAGATAAGTAGGTAAAACAAACACAAATGATAAAAGTAGGGAATATTTTTATTTTTCTTCCCTCTACGTGTGTGTGTGTGTGTGTGTGTGTGTGTGTGTGTGTGTGTGTGTGTGTGTGTGTGTGTGTGTGTGTGTGTGTGTGTGTGTGTGTGTGAATCACACACACACACACACACACACACACACACACACACACACACACGTACTCCAGATAATGGGAAAGGAATCTCTTGTGCAGTTCCGCCTTTGAAATTGTGGAAGAAAAAGCGCAAAAAAAAAAAAAAAGTCACGAACATTTTTAATTTAACGGAGAGAGAGAGAGAGAGAGAGAGAGAGAGAGAGAGAGAGAGAGAGAGAGAGAGAGAGAGAGAATTGTGTTTGGCTTGTGAATAGGAAAATAAAGTAGAGTCCATGCATTCAAAGGTTGCATGAGGTCCCGTGCCATTCACAGTGACAGGAAGGCAGACAATGGAATGCTCTCCCTCCTGGCTTGCCCTGCGAGGAGTAATTAGTTCCTGTTGAGAGAGAGAGACCGGGCAAGTAACGCGGCAGAGAGGAGTAATTAACGTAGTACAGCTGCTCAGAGCCAAATAAATATAATGTGAAGTTAGAATAGCCTGATTTTTTTTTTTTTTTTTTTTTTTCTTGAGCAACATTTACCAGACGAGTTCTTTTACGTGATTTTTTTGTATTTTTTATTTATTCATTTATTCAATTTTTTTTTTTTTTTTTTTTTTTTGGTAACCATTGTCCAGTCGCCTTTAGTGAAGTCTTGGACACCTGTACAACACAATCAGGCATGTTGTGTTAATGCATTACTTGATCATTTGGGTTTTGTAATTGTAGTTTTAATTTCAAACTGTGTCATATTGCTCTTAGAAGAATGATTGATGAGAAGATAGGCAACCGGGCACATTAAGTGATTCATTGTTAATAATAGGAAGGATGACAATGCAGAAAGGACAAATGACACGTGGATGTGGGACACCACCGGAAGTTGTTGCACGAAGAAAGGAAGTTTTTGGTCAAAGTTGTATTCGTTTTTATTTTTTTTTTTTTTTTTTATTATTATCAAAAGGAAGGAAGGCATAAAGATAACGTGGTATGACAGAGCCTAGTGCTTTCCGCCCTTACGAAAATAAACGTATAAGTAAAAATGTAAACAAAACAAAGAGTGGGCGGGTAATGAGCTTCATGGAGACACTCACACAAGAAGAAAAGAAAAGAAAAAAATGTTTCCCTTCCTGT
>NC_059300.1:368717-386217 GCF_017591435.1 Portunus trituberculatus | reverse complement strand
TCTCTCTCTGACACACGCACAGTCATAAGTTACATCCTCTCGCCAAACCCTTCACTGTGCATCTTGCTACATTGTGGTCCACGCTCACTGTAGAGGCGCGTCAGGGCTTCTCATACACCAGAGTGACATGCTTCCCTCCACCAGCCCCTCCCTCCACCACCACCACCACCACCACCACCACTTTGTCGTCCCTACTTGTCATCTTTTATCAGCAATATTGTCGTTTTTGTATGTGCCTCATTGAAACCGGCCTACTTTTTATAGGGGATCTTGTCCTGGCCCTTTATCTCCTCCTCCTCCTCCTCCTCCTTCCCTCAGTTTAGCATTCGTCACTCATGTTGCACTGATAAAGGTGTGTTTAAAGGAGGCTTAGAGACTGTTGGTGGCCCTCTGCAATCATTTTCTCCTCCTCCTCCTCCTCCTCCTCCTCCTCCTCCTCCTCCTCTTTTTCTTTCCTTATAATTTTTTCCTATTTTTTAACATTCTTTTGCATCGTGTGTGTCTATGCTGGAGAGAGAGAGAGAGAGAGAGAGAGAGAGAGAGAGAGTAACGCTGAATAAAGAAAATATATGCGCAGAAAAAATAAAATAAAATAAAATGATTAAGATTGTACTGCATACTCTCTCTCTCTCTCTCTCTCTCTCTCTCTCTCTCTCTCTCTCTCTCTCTCTCTCTCTCTCTCAGCGGGTCAAGTGCTGGCCAGGTCACGACACGGGTCATCCTTAGAGGTCGGTAGGTCATCTGGGGTCATCTTTGGGTTTTGCCGGGTATGGTGGGCGCGTGGCAGGTGATGAAGGGCCCTGGGGATTGGGTGACTGAGCTGGATGGCTGTATTGCGCTGGGTGGTCGCCGGGTGGAGGGCTGCGAGGGGTTGAAGAGGTAGGAGTGGCAGGAATCGAGTGGGTGAGATGTTTTTTCATATTTCACATCTTTTTCTCACTTTTTTTAGTATCTTTTTTTTTTTCTTTATCATGTATCGTGTATCAGGTAATGTGTCAATGAACTCACTGTATCGGGTTGCAGCGAGTGAGAGGTTGTGCATTGGTGAGGTTTTAGGGAGAGAGAGAGAGAGAGAGAGAGAGAGAAGGGGTGATAGTGAAGGTAGAAGGCTGATGGAGAATAGAAAAAGGAAGGAATACGAGCAAATTGTAAGTAGTAATAGGGATAGAATACAGTAGTGTCTATAAAGGAGGATTTTGAAGGGACGAGGGAAGGACTGGGATAGAAAAGTGAAAGAAGGTGATGAAGGGAAGATAAAAAGGAAAACAATAAGTAAAAATATGTCTAAGATGTTTTGGATATGGTGTGATAGGTAGCTTGGGAATTAAGGGAGTAAGGGTGAGAAACACACACACACACACACACACACACACACACACACACACACACACACACACACACACACACACACACGGTAGACATAAAAGTAGCAAGACTCCAGTACTGTCTGACGAAGGACTCACAGGATTAATAAAAAGGATTCATGAGGTGGAGTGGCAGTAACGTAACCAGGGGGAAGACGCAGGAGACAACAGCGTCAGTAGGAACTGCAAGGGGCGAAAAAAGAGTTGTATAAAGTCCCCGCAGAAATAAGAGTGTCTGGGTTTGTGAAGCCGTGTGATTGGTGTGTCTGTGTGTGTGACAGCGGGACGATAAAATTGATAAGATATGATAGACAGAGTGGCGGGTTTAGAGTGATGATGAGGGGCTGCGCTGAGTTATAAGTGTTGATTGGGACGAGGGGAGGAGAGGAGGGCACAGGGTAAGGGGAGGAGGAGGAGCAGGAGAGACGAAATGAGGTGGTGCCAGGAAGGGGAGAGAGTGAGGTGGAGCGACAAATATGTACTGCAGAGGAGAAAGAAAAATAAAAGGTGTGAGGAGAACAAGGTAAACAAGAAGGAAAATTAAAGAGTAGAGAGAAAGTTTGACAAATGCATCATGAACACATCGCGGCGGTATGGACAGTGTCTGCTAAGATAGGCACAAGAAAAAAAGAGCACTTATCGCTCTTGCCACCTAAATTAACTCGTTATCTGCGTAATCTCCGGCCCGTAGTTGAGCGAAGAGGGAGATAGCGTGTCGCCCACCGCTGACGCCGCCCCGCCTGCGCCGCCGTCAGGAAGAAGCGGCGGGACTGAGGAGGGAGGGGGAGGAAAACAAATAACTCATTATAGGCACAGCAGGAAGTCATGACAAGGGGGATTAATCTTCCTCTCATCTTTGTAGTCTGACAGCCATGTTCCCCCCTCCCCCCCGCCACCCACACCCCGTCTCTCTCTCTCTCTCTCTCTCTCTCTCTCTCTCTCTCTCTCTCTCTCTCTCTCTGGGTGTGTCCACCTGTGTACTTACCTAAGTGGACCTTGCCTGCGTGTGTACCGCGCCGTTTCTCTATTTACACTGTTACACACCCTCCCTGTTAACCTCCTTCCATCCTTCTCTCCTCTCTTCTTCAATTTGTATAATTTTATTACCCTCGTCCTTCCTTCCATCCCTGTTTCCTTTAGTTATATACCCTCTTTCTTCCTTCCTTTTGTATCTCCACTTTCGTATCATCCCATATCCCTTCCCATCTCTTCTCATCCTTCCCTGCTCCCCCTTCGTCACTTCTCATCTTGTTTCCCCTCCCATACTCTTTCTCCATTCTTTATCTCTATTCCTTCGCTGTCAACCTCCCTTTCACCTCTCCTTCCCTACCTGCATCCCTCCTGCAACATCCATCCATACGTGCACTTTCACCCTATTCCACTACCATCTTCCCTCATTTCACCTGTCTTCCGCTTGTGATGGATCCACCTTGTGCTGCGTCCTTAGGGAATTTGCTAGTTCGCCTCGTTGATGCCAATATATAGAATCCTTGCGGAGTTTGACAGCAAGATGATGATAAGAACTGACGGGATGGTTTATGGGGCTCGTGATTGCATTCCTGGACACTACAATACGTTTAGCTAGCGACGCTGGGTAAGGTATAGGTGGAAGGCTAAGGTGGTAATGGTGGAGGTTGGTTAGTAATGGGTAATGGAGTATTATGGATTAGATTCTTATTTTTTTTCTACTCACTTCGCATGTGTTCTCTCCCTCCACCTATTGCTCTTCCTCCTCGTTAGTTTCAATGTCAATCAGAGTATCGTGATTTGTCCACATTACCTCCGGATCTCCAGTAGTGTTGGTTAGTTAGTGGAAGGTCAAATGTACAGGTGGTTATGTGGAGCAGGTCTCATTCGACTCCTCTATCTCTTTCTCATCTTCTTCCTCCTACTGCTGCATCTCCTCAGCACCGTCCTGAAGCCACCATCTTTCCACCTTCATGTATTGATTAGCATGGTGGTGATTGCGGTGATGGGCCAGGGTGATGCAATAGTGGTGCGAGAGGAGAGTGTGATAATGGTGTGATGATGGTGGTAATTGATGATGTAGTATTTGTTGTTGTTGTTGTTGTTAGTGGTGGTGGTAGTGGTGATGTTGCTAGTTGCAGTAGTGTTGGTTAATTGATATATTATGCATTATTCATATGAGAATGTAGGTTACTCCACCACCACCACCACCACCACCACCAGGGAAACAAGCAGCGATACCATAAATCTGTTATCACACAGCAAACAAAAATATTTCTCTTAATCAACATTCCTTTATCAATTCGATTTATAATTATCTTGATTCCACTGATAATAATTTTCCTCCTGATAATATATATATTTTTTTTAAAGATTTTCCATTACTTCCAAACAGTAATTCACATTTATCTTCTGTGACATTTCCTCATTTATCAATCAATCTTTTTTTTCTATCTTTTTTTTTCCTTTGATAAATTTTCCCCTTCAGTTAATCTTTGTGATTTTTTCCCCCTGTCTATCATATTTTTTCCCCCATTCCTTTATCAGGTCGCGTGGTGAGTGTTGGCAAGACGTCATTTTTTCCCCTTCCCTCCCACGACCCACTTTGGTGATAGTGATGGATGCCCACACCGTCATCCTCATCCGTCTCTCCCCGCCTTCCTTATCACTCGTCTTTAATTTTGTTTCTTTCTTCATCAACTTTTCTTTCTCTAATCGAGGTCATTATTTCTCTTGATAATTTTCTCTTCTTTTATTTTCCATTTCTTTTTCTTTATTTTGTGTCATTAGTGTATTAGTATAATCATTTTCTTGTCTTAAGTTTGATTTAATGAAGTCTGTGGTTCTAGTCACCGTTTTTCATCATCATCATCATCATCATCATCATCGTCATCGTCATCGTCATTGTATCGCTCCAGTTTCATTCATTCTTATTCTATTTGATTGTTTTTAGTCATCATTATCAACGTATATAATTTTCTCTTCCTTCTTTTTCTATTTTGTTTGTTTCGTCATTGGTAGAATCATTTCGTTCCTTTATCACATTTTTTTTTTTTTCGGTCATCATCATCAGCCTTATCATCATCATTATTAGCCTTATTAGTCTATATAATTGCTCTCTTTTATGATGATTTTTTCCCTCATAAAGTTTCCATCTCTTTTTTTTTTTTTTTTTTTTTTTTTTTGGTCATGGTCGTGTTTGGCATCCATTAGTCTTCCCTCTAGGTTCATTAGCCTTCTTTTTTTCTTTTTCTTTTTTCTCTTCGTCTCCAATTATATATATATTTTTTTTCTAACATGATTTATCGATATTCTTTACCTTTTATATTCTCTCTCTCTCTCTCTCTCTCTCTCTCTCTCTCTCTCTCTCTCTCTCTCTCTCTCTCTCTCTCTCTCTCTCTCTCTCTCTCTCTCTCATCTCAGCAAATTCCTTCATCGCTCATCAAGATAAAGAAAACGGGGGAAAAGTGCTGGTGGGGAGAGTCTTACTTTTTTGCGATCATTAGCCCCCTTCCCCCCTTCACATAATGGTAACTCCACCGCCTCCTGACGTCATGACCCGGTGATTCTTTTTCTTCTTCTTCTTCTTCTTCTTCTTCTTCTTCTTTTGGTCAAGGGTAATAGAAAATAATAAAAAGAATAGGTCCACTTAATTGCCAGTCCCCTTGCAGGTCTATAGAGTCAGCCGGAAGAAAGAAAGGGCCAGATGTCTTCGAACCTCCCTCCCTCTTGTATTAGTTCTGCACTCTTTTCCACGTATCCAGCTCCACCTTCCTTCTTAAACTTCTCCTTTCTTCCTCTCTTCATTTTTTATTTCCATCCTTTCTCTCTCTGTTTATTGATCCATTTATTGTGGGTTTTTTCCTCATATCTTTTTTTGTTTTTCTTTTCATGCCACTTTTTTTTTTTCTCTCTCTCTCTCTCTCTCTCTCTCTCTCTCTCTCTCTCTCTCTCTCTCTCTCTCTCTCTCTCTCTCTCTCTCTCTCTCTCTCTCAATCCATTCCTTGTTTCCTTGTTCTCCATTCTTATCTCTCTCGTTTCTGTTTCTCTGAATTATTTGGTTGTTCTATATACTTTTCGCTCCATATTTTCTTCTTATTCATCCTTTCTCTCTATCTTATCTTTCTTTCTCTTTCGTTTCTGTTTCTTCACCATTTTTTCGTATTTTTCTTTCTCTGGGTCTTATTCTCTGGACCAAATTATTCTTGGATCGTTCTCTCTCTCTCTCTCTCTCTCTCTCTCTCTCTCTCTCTCTCTCTCTCTCTCTCTCTCTCTCTCTCTCTGTCCTTCATCTTTATTATTGGCCATTGTTTGTCTGTCTCGTCTCCCATACAGTGCCCTTTCCCTCCGTCACACTCCGTCACCCTTCACTTATGTAACTTGACGCCCTTAAACTCCTCCTCCTCCTCCTCCTCCTCCTCCTCCTCCTCCTCCTCCTCCTCCTCCTCGCAGGCGCCACTGTCTTGTGATTTCTAACAGAGGACACTAAAGTCATTAACACTCGCAGTAGTAGTAGTGGTGGTGGTGATGGTGGTGGTGGTGGTGGTGGTAACTTTTGCTTTGGTTCTTTAGTGTTTTTTTTCTTTTGTCTTGATTTTCTGTTTTGTTTATTTATCCATTTATTGTGTTTTGTTTTCCTCATCTTTTCTGGTTTTCTTTTCATGCCTCTCTCTCTCTCTCTCTCTCTCTCTCTCTCTCTCTCTCTCTCTCTCTCTCTCTCTCTCTCTCTCTCTCTCTCTCTCTCTTATCTCTCTTTTCCCTTGACTCTCTCTCTCTCTCTCTCTCTCTCTTCTTCTTCTTCTTCTTCTTCTTCTTCTTCTTCTTCTTCTTCTTCTTCTTCTTCTTCTTCTTCTTCTTCTTCTTCTTCTTCTTCTTCTTCTTCTTCTTCTTCTTCTTCTTCTTCTTCTTCTTCTTCTTCTTCTTCTTCTTCTTCTTCTTCTTCTTCTTCTCTTCTTCTTCTTCTTCTTCTTCTTCTTCTTCTTCTCCTCCTCCTCCTCCTCCTCCTCCTCCTCCTCCTCCTCCTCCTCCTCCTCCTCCTCCTCCTCCTCCTCCTCCTCCTCCTCTTCCTCACTCTACCTCTTATTCTCCTTCCACCTTGACTTCCTTTCTCTCTTTCTCACTATTTCCTCTCGTTTCTTTAATTTATGTCTTTTTCTCTCTCGTTACCTTGATATATTCCCTTCCTTTCTCCTTTCCTCCTTCACACCGTCCTTCTCCGTGGGTTCCTTTCCTTCTTTCCGTCTGACCTCTCCTTCTC
This sequence comes from Portunus trituberculatus, assembly GCF_017591435.1. Classification (NCBI taxonomy): domain Eukaryota; kingdom Metazoa; phylum Arthropoda; class Malacostraca; order Decapoda; family Portunidae; genus Portunus; species Portunus trituberculatus. The sequence goes on along the minus strand of NC_059300.1, from coordinate 379,629 downwards.
ATTTCTCCCTCGCTTTTTCCAATGAGATCCTCGCGCACGAAGTCAGAGTGGGATCATCTGGTATTTTGCTGGCTATGACCGAAGGCTGCAGTAATCAGGACGTGTATAGAAAGGAAGAGAAACTATAGAAGGAACAGGTTAAATACGTAAGGCCAGCTGTGACATTTTGGTTTTGCAAGATAGGGAAGCGTAGCACAGAAGAACAGGAAGGACTACATAGCATAAGTTACGACAGTGGTGATGGAATGTATGAAGAAAGAAGGGAATGCAAGAGTAAATGGTTACTATTATACTATCATCAAGGGGCGAGATGATGTTATTGCATTGTTGGAGCAGAACAGAAAGGGGGTAATAGATTGTGTCTTTTGTTGTGTTAAATGGCGCATGAAATTTATAGGGGAATATGTATGAAGAAAGAAGAGAATGCAAGAGTTAAATGGTTACTACTATACTATCATCAAGGGGCGAAAAGTTGTTATTGCATTGCTGGAGCAGAAAAGAAGGGGCAAATAGATTGTTACTTTTGTTCAGTGTTAAATGGCACAGCTTCATAAGGTGATCAGTCTCTTATTCTTCCGAGCCCTCTGTCCCCGTGTGTGTGTGTGTGTGTGTGTGTGTGTGTGTGTGTGTGTGTGTGTGTGTGTGTGTGTGTGCGTTTAAACATGTACTTCATTCACGGTCATGTTCAGAAGTCAGGAGAATCGAGGGAGGAAGGGAAGAAGAGAAAAGATAAAAAAGAAAAAGGAAGAGCAGGAAAAGTGTATAATTAAATAAAACGCAGTATGTGGTTATGATATTCGTGTGTGCGGAGGAAGAGAGGGAAGTAAAACGTCGTAAAAAAATAAACAATGAAGAGGAAGGAAAAATGATTGAGGGAAAAAGTTACAGAAAATTTAGCGAGAGCATTTCCGTCATTATAGAATCAGCAGAGCCTCATGACAGCCGCTTGATGTACGAGTAAACCTGGAATTACAGCATTGGGTGAGTGTTTTGCTGATGTTTGTTGTGGTCACCGGTGCTCAGGCTGTAGTGGAGAAAGAAGAGGAGGAGGAGGAGGAGGAGGAGGAGGAGTATATTAAAAGAATATTAAGTAAAGCCAAACAGCAATATTTCTTTTGGTCCTTTCAAGGCTGTTTGGCAACTACTTCTAACTAGCTATAGGAAGAGACATACTGGACAGCACAGGAGGAGGAGGAGGAGGAGGAGGAGGAGGAGGAGGAGGAGGAGGAAAAGAACAAGAATAACAATAAAAAGAAGAAAAAAGAGACAAAAAAAAAAAAGAAGAGCAGGAGGAGGAGAAAGAGGGTAGAGGATAGCTGCAATGTAAGAGAAGGAAGAAACAGAGGGAATACAAATGGACAAGGGAAGAACTAACAATTCAATAAGCTTGCTGTCCCTTCGAGGCTGTTTTGTGATAAATTGCACTTGTTGATTTATACAGAGAGAGAGAGAGAGAGAGACAGACAGACAGACAGACAGACAGAGACAGACAGACAGACAGAGTATAATTATAGTACTGAACTTTCCTTTCTTTTGTATTGTGCCTACTCACTCACTCGCTCATTTTATTTCTACATCCATCTGTTTATATGTCTGGCTGTTTACTTGTCTGTATAGTGTGTGTGTGTGTGTGTGTGTGTGTGTGTGTGTGTGTGTGTGTGTGTGTGTGTCTGGATAAGGTCAGGTGTAGAAATGAATGGACGTTTTGTTGTCTAACCTTGAGTCCCCCCTCCTCCTCCTCCTCCTCCTCCTCCTCCTCCTCCTCCTCCTCCTCCGTGTAGCGGCTGTTGTTATTACTATTCCGAGGCTTCCAAAATAACATTATAATCGTTTTATAATGCGTGTATATTAGAACAATGAAACGGAAGTATTGCAATGTACGATTTTCTACATCTCTCTCTCTCTCTCTCTCTCTCTCTCTCTCTCTCTCTCTCTCTCTCTCTCTCTCTCTGCAAGACTCTTTCAACCTTCTTCCCATTCATTTTACACGTTATTTATTTACTTGCCGATTTTCCTCCTTATATTTGCCACTTTCTATCGCTTTGTTACGCTTTCCACCCGCGCCTCGCCTTCACCCACTTGCCACCTTTATTTCGTCATTCTTTTCCAATTCGACTGTTGCTGTGGAATGAATTAAGTCGTCACGTGACATCATAACGTAAGTCGATCGTACATTAATAACGTGACTTTTCTGTTTGGTTATTGTTGTTGTGTACATGGTAGTGTGGATCATGGTGGCGATGTGAGTGGTGGTGGTGGTGGTGGTGGTGGTGATGGAGGTGGTGGTGGTTCACTTAGTGGTAATGGTGGTGCTGGAGGTAGAATCACGTCCTGTGTTGGCGGTGACAAGTGCTGTAATGGTGTTGATTGGATTGGTGACGGTGATAGCAGTGATGGTGCGTTCAGAAGTGGTTGGTGAAAATACAGATACGATCTAAAATCCACATTCTTTTCTTTCATTTATATTGTTTTTCTTAATATTTTATCCTCTTGTGTTGACGGTGTCCCTGTGAAGCCAACAATTGTATCGGTGGTGGTAGTGATAGTGATTGTGGTTATTTATGAATAGCTAGTGTAGATTCAACCATTTCTAATTCAACAATCACTTTTTTACTATTCACCTCCAGTATCCTTAGTTTTTCCTCTCCTGTATCCACTAATCTTCATTGGCTCCTAAAAGACCCTCAAAGAAGCAACACCGAGGCATCACACTAAACAGAGAAGTGAGAGTGACACGTAGATCGCCTCCTGCCACGGCTGTGTATACGTGGCAGTGGAATTTATGTAGTGAAAGTGATGGTGAAGGGGCGTGGTTCTCCTGTGTTCCGTGGGAGTGTAGGTGGCGGTGGTGGCGGTGGTGTTGCTGATGGTGATGGTGGTTGTCGTGTTTGGCAAGCATTTAGACGGGTTGTGGTGGTGGTGGTAATTGAGGTGGAGGGAGATTCATTGTTGGTGTGGGGGTAATGAGTGCAGTGGTAATGAGACGTGTGGTGATGCAGTGTGAGGAGCAGTGGTGGTGTTGAGATAATGTAGTGTAGTCTGTATTGTGAAATGTGATGACTGCGGGAAGAAGAAGGAGAGGAGGAGAGGAGGAGGGTGGGGTTAATGAGGAGTATGAGAGGAAAGAACAAGAGGAGGAGGAGGAGGAGGAGGAGGTCAAAATAACACTAGGCAAGAACAAGCACTCCTTAACCCCTTTAGTACCAAGACGTGTTTCCATATGTATTCTGCTTAATATTTGGTGGTTTTATACAGCATCAGAAACTTATGTGAAGATTAAAATCGTGGAGATTCTAGCCACTAATCTTCTCACCTCCAAAGACTCTTCCTAATGTCAATAAAATCGTCTGATCATACCCAAAGCTCATGATAAAAATGCGTCCCAGTACTGAAGGGGTTAAGGGACTGTTTGTGGTGAATTGCAGTATCTAATCAGTAGTTATAGACATTGCCAGTAAGGAAAATCAGCGCAGGAGGAGGTAAGAGGAGAGAAGGTGCAGTGTGGGAAAGATGACACATAGGATAAAGTGATGCGGGAAGGGTCTATTTGTGTACCTTGTCAAAGCAAAAGAGAGAAGAAGTAGTGAGAGCTGAACGAGGAATAGCATTAGGAGGAGACGTTACAATGGGAGTAGTAGGATAAGGGGAGAGAAAGGAGGAGGAGGAGGAGGAGGAGGAGGAAAGGTGAAACGGTCCTAGCCATGGTTAAGTTTTTCTCCTCCAAGTTTCATGACTGGAGCAAGACTAGATTGTTTTACCTCCTACACGTTTTCTTCAACCCCTCCTTCCCCTCCCTCTACCCTCTCTTCTCCCTCCATCCCTCCACTCCACCTGCTCCATTCTGCACCACCTCCACACACTCACACACACATTCATTCAATCTCCTTCAACATTTTTTCCCCCTGCCAACTATTGCCTCACTGCAACACGCTATCCATTGGCTTTCATGTCTACTCTCTCCACCACCACCCACACCACCACCTCCACCTCCATCTCCTCCTCCTCTTCCTGACCCATAACAGCCCCACAGCTCCACCTTCACCTCCACACACCCTCTCACACATACACTCCTCCGCAGCCCCGCCCCTCCACGCCTCCCCTCACCTCGCAGCCTCGCATATGAATGAACCTCCTATTAATAGAATCTATGAAGAAACAGAAGGGAGTGTAACAGGATTTTTTTTCTTTTTCTTGTGTTTCGCGATGCCGGCTTGTGTGGCAACGCGTGGAGGTGGAGGAGAGTGGGAGCTAAGGTGTGGCGAAGAGAGGGAGAGTGAGAGGTAGTAGTGGTGGTGGTGGTGGTGGATAAAATATGAAGCGTTGATGATATGGATTAAGTTCTCAACCCTTTTTCTGGAGAATTGAAAATGTGCTTGAACTTTCTTGAAAGCCAGTTGATTTTTCCTTGTTTTTCCTTTTTTTTTTTTTTCTTCCTTTATTTTATTCATTAGTTTTCGGGTGTGTTGGCAGATCAGGAGTTAAGGTGGTTATGATTATAGTTGTTGTTGTTGTTGTTGTTGTTGTTGTTGTTGTTTTGGTTGCTGTTAATCTTACATTTTTGTTTTATAAGGTATATATATAACGTATACCAATAGTAAGAGTGGGAACTACTACTACTACTACTACTACTACTACTACTACTACTACTACTACTACTACTACTACTACTACTACTACTACTACTACTACTACTACCACCACCACCACCACCGCTACCACCACTACCGCCACCTCCACCACGTTTACGAAAGCACAAATCCAAGGCTGAGAGTCCATTGAACGAAAGAGAGAAGGGGGATGCTGAGGAGGAGGAGGAGGTCGTGGAAGGGTTATTTGGCCAGGTTAACTTGCGTAAAACATTTTCCTCCGTATAAGGCGCAGAAGGATCGTTGGTGAGCTGTGAAGGCGGGACTGGGGAGAGAGGAGGAGACTGGCTAGAGAGAGGGAGAGGGAGGAGGGGAGGTCAACTTGTGAATGGACGGGAGTATCTGTCTGTCCGTCTGCCCAGTTCTCCTGCATGTTGTGTGCCGGGCCGTGTACCTGTGTGCCCTGGTTACCTGATGAACGCCTTATGTGTGTGCGTGCCATATTAGTGAATCGAAATGCCTTTTAAACGCACTCATTACCTGCCCCTGTGCTTGTTGTGCTTGCCCGGTGGTTTGTCAGTATAAAAAGGTGCGTGTGTTAAGGTGTGGGCTTGAAGATCTGAGCGCTGTCCTCTTTTGTTGTGCAAGGAGAGGGAAGGAGAGAAGCGGGGAGGGTGTAAAAGTCCAGTGTAATCTGAGGAGGGTGTGGAAGTAGATAAAATGATGCGTGAAAACTTGACTCACTTTCAGTAATGCACGATGAATTGTCTGAGAAGTTTGTTATTGCCAGCATGCACACACGCATGCACACACCCACGCTCACACACATGCACGCACGCACACCCTCCCACCCGCTCTCTCTCTCTCTCTCTCTCTCTCTCTCTCTCTCTCTCTCTCTCTCTCTCTCTCTCTCTCTCTCTCTCTCTCTCTCTCTCTCTCTCTCTCTCTCTCTCTCTCTCTCTCTCTCTCTCTCTCTCTCTCTTTTGCAATTCATTTTACCCGAACAACTTGGACTGTGTGTGTGTGTGTGTGTGTGTGTGTGTGTGTATCCAAGTGTGACCTTGTGCAAACGTACATGTACAGTCACGGCTACCCCTGAGACTCTTGTATTGTCATGCATCTTGAGTGAAGGAACGGGGGAAGGAAGGAGAAGAATGAAGAGAGGGAAGGAAAATGCCAGCTCCTTTACTGCTGTCAGGTCACGAACACACACACACACACACACACACACACACACACACACACACACACACACACACACAGAGAGAGAGAGAGAGAGAGAGGGGAGGGGTCAGGGGTCATGTGAGTGTAGCCCCGGTGACCAAAGAATGACCTGCAAACGGAGACAGACAGACAACGGCAGACGAAGGTGCAGAGTAGAAGTCGCCAGTTTTCCTTTTGATAAACATCTGTGTGGTGGCCTCCTTCACATGTGACGAGGACTGCGATGGTGGTGGTGGTGTCGGTAGTGGTGGTGGTGGAGGAGGAGATGTTGTTATCAGGAAGAGAGGCAAGAGGCAGCTTGTGGAATGACGGAACACCACCATTACCTCCACCACAGCCACCACTGGTACAACACATCAGTGGCAGCAGTGGTGTGTGTGTGTGTGTGTGTGTGTGTGTTTCAGTCTCAATCTCACTTTTGCTTATCTTGATAAACTGTTGTTTGATCTTGTCTTGAGAACTCAAGTAACCTTACATTCTTATTAAATTTTATTCTCTAACGCAATGTTTTCTCTCCAGGACTATTCTTAAAGCCAACTTAGATTAGCTCTCAGACTCTTATGGCTATTTCTCCTTGTTGATGACTCAGTACCCTATTTTAACACATCACCAGAACCATGAAAATGTCCTTGAAGACCCCAGTAATATCCAGGAGAGTCTGTTCAAACGTAAGATGAAGCAGGGACAATCTTACCAACACGGACCTTAGTAATGGTGGTGGTGGTGATGGTGGTGAGAGTGCCTGACAGGGCCTGTACGAGGTGAAGGTGTGTGGCCCAGTCACTCATCCTGCCCCCGTACTGTCCAACCTGCTTGCTCATTCCCACTTACTACTGTACACGCGGAGCAGGTTGGCAGGGAGGCAGGGAGGCAACAGAGGCAGAAACTTCAGGCTATCTTAGCGGGAGGGGAGGAGGAAAGAGTCTCGGTTCCATAAAAGTCAGGGAGATGATAGATAAAAGAATGAAGAGATCTGATGTTTTTTTTTTTTTTTAGTGGAGGAAGTGAGACGGGAAGGAAGGGGAAGAGAAAGAAGGGGAAAGAGTACACCAGATCCTGCTTACTAATCCCTCGTCCCCTCACCGCTATTAATAGATCACCATTGACGCACCTGAGCTGAATATTACACACCTGCGGGACTCACTTAAGGAGCGTACCACTTGTCCGAACCTTGGCCTGGCAACCCTCCTGATAGACTTCCCCAATATGCTCCTCTTCATAGTACTCTCCCTGACCTGCCATGTGACACTCTCCATCCCTTGCACCACATGGTGTTTTCATTATGCTCCAGCAGATATGCTCTCGCCAATATACTACACCTGATTCCTACACATTCTTCCTGACATGTTCCTCCTGAAAATGCTTCTCTAAATGCTCCTCAACAAGCTTTCTCTTTGCAATTTGCACTTCCTGACATGCTCCAGTTTGGTGCGTGCTTGTCTTGATGTATTTCCCCTGACGCAATGTTCCCTGTACCCACTGTGATTGCCCCGTTGTTCTTCCTTATCGTGCTTTTAAGAGGAGGAGGAGGAGGAGGAGGAGGAGGAGGAGTATAGGGCGTGGAGGAATTTTGTTTAAAGCCATATCTTATCAGGGAAACAGGGTGTGTGTGTGTGTGTGTGTGTGTGTGTGTGTGTATGTGTGTGTGTGTGTGTGTGTGTGTGTGTGTGTGCACACACACACACACACACACACACACACACACACACACACACACACACACACTCCCTCCAGGTGGTCCGCAGCACCAAGCTTCTAGGTGTCTTGGTGGATGATCAGTTAACATGGAAGCAGCATGTTTCCAACATCATCAGGTCAGCCTCATATAAAATCTATTTACTGCGCCGACTCAGGTCCCTGGGAGCACCGGCAGATGAGCTGAGGGGAGTGTACCTCACCTTTATACTCCCTAAGCTCATGTACGCCGCCCCAGCGTGGTCCTCCTCCCTGAACCTCACACAACGACAACAGCTGGAGAGGGTTCAGAGGAGGGCGTTCAGGGTCATCCTTGGGCCTGCCTACAGGTCCTACGAGGACGCCCTGACCTGCCTGAGTCTGCCGAGGCTGGCCACAAGACACCAGGAAGCCTTGGAAAAATTTGGGGAAGGACTGCTGCGTCATCCACGTCTCCGCCACCTGCTACCACCCGACGTGCCTCCCCCTGCTCGCGCCACCCGACACCATAATCGCGTGGCGCCTTTGAGAGCACCGCGCACGGATCGGTACCGACTTAGCGCGGTGCCCACTATTGTGCGAGCTTTAAATAAATAAGTGAATTTCTAGGTTAAGTTTATCCATAGTTAGGTTAAGCATTTTTAGTTCATTGTGGTAATGTCCCCCCTGTACATTTTCAGTGTATTTTTTTTACATTGCCTAACTAATAAACCGTTTATTATTATTATTATTATTATTATTATTATTATTATTATTATTATTATTATTATTATTATTATTATTACACACACACACACACACACACACACACACACACACACACACACACACACACACACACACACACACACACACACACACAGGTGTTAGTTATGTAAGTGGACTAGACACTTGGGAAATACATATTCTCTCTCTCTCTCTCTCTCTCTCTCTCTCTCTCTCTCTCTCTCTCTCTCTCTCTCTCTCTCTCTCTCTCTCTCTCTCTCTCTCTCTCTCTCTCTCTCTCTCTCTCTCTCTCGTGTGAAAGGCAGAGAGATATGGATAGGTAGAATGAGGGTGGAGGAAAGTAGGTAAGGAGGGAAGGAGAGGAGGAAAGGTGATAACAGCTCCATGGGGGAATGGAAGATGAGAGAGAGAGAGAGAGAGAGAGAGAGAGAGAGAGAGAGAGAGAGAGATTAATCATTACTGACTTTACAAAAAAGAAATATGGCAGTCTGTGTGTGTGTGTGTGTGTGTGTGTGTGTGTGTGTGTGTGTGTGTGTGTGTGTGTGTGTGTTTACAGACAAGGCTTCTCTTAGGTAATCTAATTTGAGCAACGATATGTGTGCGTTCGTGTTGTTTGTTACTGTTTTATGAGAACCCACACACACACACACACACACACACACACACACACACACACACACACACACACACACACACACACACACACACACACACACACACACACACACACACACACCTTTTTTGTTTTCTTCCTCTTTCTCCTCCTCGTTCTCCTCCATCACTCTCTGACATCTTACATCACTGCACTCAACGCTGAAGGAACATCACAGCATCCTCCTCCTATACCCTCAATCATTCACCCTTTGACGCGCGCCTCCCTCTCCTCTTTCCTCTCCATCTTACTCCTCAGCCACGTCCTTTCTATAATCCAGCCAGTGATGCTTTGTCGAATCCTCACTCGCTAAGTCCTTGACACTTCAAACCTTCATGCGTCTACTATCTCATTTTTTCGAGTTGTGTTGCATCTTGACCGACTTTCCCTTCCCTGACCTGCACTACAACTATTGGTCATCCATCAGTGGCGCCGAGGGTGGTCGTGGCAGCGCTCTGATATCGATGTACTCACTATGCATGTGTGCTCTTCCTGCATCGTCTACCTGAGTGTTGCTGTGCGCGGAGTTTGACTGATAGTTCGAGGGTGTGTATTCAGATTCACTTTGCTCTCTCACATAAAAGATCAACCATGTTCTTCAAGTGTGTTTTTCCCGTTAATGGTGAATATAAATCTTGTTCGGCTGTCACGGGAAGTGTAGAAATGTAGCCTCAGAAATTATAGTACGTATGTAACCTCAACTACAGCCTTTTAAATGTACGTAGGGGAAAGTGTTTCAGAATATGGCCATTTCAAAGTCTGGCAATGTTGTTAATCCTTTTACCTTTCTTCCCATTCACTTTTTTTTAATACGTTCTCATGGTTGCTTTATCTTTCCTTCCGTCTACTTATTAAGTTCACTGCACGTTACGTAAGTCCATATTTTTCATTTTGCTTGATTTCCTTGGTCATGTTAACACTTGAGGATGACAATGCTCCCTATGTGGCCTCTCATTTCATACGTGGTTAGTCTTGTGTCGTATGCATGGTCATCAGGCTGCAGTCGCCGAGTCCCCACCCTTGTACGTGACTGTTGAGGGCAATGAGCAAGCCAATGGAGAAGGAAGAGCTGTTCTTCCCGTCCTGTTATTTCCTGTTCAATGCAGTACAGGAACTAGTTTACCTGCGTCAGAGGCACAGTTCAGAGTTTGTGTTTATTGGAACGCTTTTTTACCCACAAGTAACATTTTCAGAAGGTACAAAGGTCAATGTTCGGTTTCCCATGAGTCTGTTTCTCATCACTGATGCAGAAACCATGTTAGGAGAATCACACAGATAACAGAAAATCCCAGTAGGTTGTAGCATAAACTTTTAACGTAATCGAGATAAGTCCCTGACAGGTATGAGAATGGAGTCCTTAGTCATTTGTGGCATTGATGGAGGACAGTGTGGAAGACTTACATCAACCGCTGCTTCCTATAGCTACCCATGTGTGAAGACGTTATTGGCAGGACATAGCCAGACCCTCCCCTCTGATGATCCCTTTGCTGCGCTGGCTGTACGGTTCCTGGTGGTGGCGTGGCGGCGAAGAGCGTGATGTCAGTACCTTTCATTATGCGGGCAAGTGCAGGCAAGTCAGCGGGTAATCAGTCTTCTGTGTCTTGAGTGTCCCTTGTGTTATCAGGGATTGTTTTGTAAGAGCCTCAAAATTGTCTTAGTGTTAGTGTTATTTGCTAATTTGCTTGTGTTTTTTTAGTTTCTTTTTTTTATTTTGTGACTTTGTTTTATAACTTTTATGAAATATTCTTATTCGCATAGTTTACGTAGATATATTTTGTGTTTAGTTGAATTTTCTCGTACTTTGTGTTTCTTTTACGTTTTTTTTGTGATGAATGTTGCGAATGTGACGTTTAGTGTTCTAGTCATCAAAATGATTTCCTCCATTACATTTCCGCTTCCTGTATCTTTTTTTTCTTCACCACTTTCATTATTTCTCCCATTCCTCCTCATCTATCTGTATTTCCTTCTTGTTCTCTAATCTCTCTCCTACTCACCATCCCTCATCCCTGTTTACTCCACTCGCTCCATCTTACCTCCACCTTCTTCCCTA
>NC_059300.1:348717-358717 GCF_017591435.1 Portunus trituberculatus | reverse complement strand
ACTCTTTGTAATGGAGTGACATAAGCAGGTGTTGGAGCGGGGTCAAACAGTCACACAAGCATCAGTATATCTCTCACTGTTTGGTTAGCGTACATAATCCTTTGTAACGGCAGGTGGAGGAAGGAGTGAGTTATAGTTGGACGTATAGGGAATCATAGAAAAAAGAGAAAGATGAAGGAGAAGAGATGTTTGCAGAGGGACGAGGTAGCGCTGGTCTTACTTATTTACCTGTTACTCGCTTATTCACAGGCAAGAATGGGTGTCTGGAAACAAGGGAGAGGAAAATATTCGCTTTGCTCCTTTTTTTTTCGTATTTACCAGCCGCTTAAGGAATAACAGCAGTAAGTTGAGAGTAAGTGTGAGGGACAGAAGGAGAAAAAATAAGGGCAAGCAGAAGTAAGTTTTTTTCTCTCTCTCTCTCTCTCTCTCTCTCTCTCTCTCTCTCTCTCTCTCTCTCTCTCTCTCTCTCTCTCTCGCTCTCTCTCCTTTATTCGCTTGCACTTTAAGAATAGCCGCGGTAAGTCAGGGGAGTAAGTGTGATGGACAAAGGTAAAAGGAAAATAAGAAAGCTGATTAAGAAAAGAACAAGTAAAATAAGCAATAGAAGGGAGGAGAAATAAGGGATAATGGAAGCACAATAGGAATAAGAAAAAAAAAAAAATATATGCACATCACCAGGATACATAATAATTTAGACCGAAACATTGCGTGTGTGGAAGTCGTGGTGTAGTGGCAGGAAGCAGCGATCAGTGTGACCATTCCATGCCACAAGTCTCTCACCGCACCTCCCCCTCCCCCGTCACGTTGATGGCGCTAAGGCATTTTCTACTATTTGGTTTCGTAATGTGTGGAGTTGAAGTCCTTGAGGCGCTATCTGGTAGGCTCGTGGAACTCAGACTCCACGTGACGTACAGCCTGGGGAGAGACTGGACACGGGTATGCAGTGTGTGTGTGTGTGTGTGTGTGTGTGTGTGTGTGTGTGTGTGTGTGTGTGCATCAGTGAGTAAGATTAATTCGATACCTTCTTTTTTTTATATTGAAACTTATTCTTGTTTTGTCACATTATAAATTAAATGCACCTTTACTCTTTCCTTCATCCCTCGCCCAATTGTGTTAAAATAAGGGAGCGAGCAAGCAAGGGTGGTGAGTGATGTGATGAATTACTCCATTAGCACCAACACACACACACACACACACACACACACACACACACACACACACACACACACACACACACACACACACACACACACACACACACACACACACACACACTACAATTTATTCACTTATCAGTACATACATTCACATACATACATACACGTACATATATCCATACCCAAACATACTCATACGTACCCTACCTTATTTGCGTACCTACACACACACACACACACACACACACACACACACACACACACACACACACACACACACACACACACACACACACACACACACACTGACGCAATAAGGGTACATCCAAATAGATATTCAAGCTTTCTTAGAAATTCTCTCTCTCTCTCTCTCTCTCTCTCTCTCTCTCTCTCTCTCTCTCTCTCTCTCTCTCTCTCTCTCTCTCTCTCTCTCTCTCTCTGTTTTTTTTCTCTTATATTCTCGGCTACTTGCTATTTTCGTTATATTTCAACTTTGATTTGTTGCTATTTTTGTTTTTCTCTCCGTTATTCTTCTTATCATTTTATTGTTCTTTCAATCTTCTTCATCTTCCTCTTCTTCTTCTTCTTCTTCTTTTCTTTTTTTCTTTCTTCTTCTTCTTCTTCTTCTTCTTCTTATTATTATTATTATTATTATTATTATTATTATTATTATTATTATTATTGTTGTTGTTGTTATTATTGTTTTTATTATCGTCATCATCTTCATCCTTATCGTCATCATCATCAACATCGTCACTATTATTGCATCCATTAATCTTGAGGATATGCAAAGGCTGTTTTTACTGAGGTCCTTGTTTATTTAGTCAGCAGTTTATGTATGTATGCTGTGTGTGTGTGTGTGTGTGTGTGTGTGTGTGTGTGTGTGTGTGTGTGTGTGTTACTATGTACGTATGCACGCGTGTGGCAAACTTTTCTGACCAGCATCACTCTTGAATCAATCAGTGTCGAGGAGAGAGAGAGAGAGAGAGAGAGAGAGAGAGAGAGAGAGAGAGAGAGAGGTGGGGAGTGATAAGGATGAAGAGTGAATGTGGAACGAATGAACAAGCAGAGAGAGGAGGAGGAGGAGGAGGAGGAGAAGGGGAAGGAGAAGGAGGAGAAGGAGGTGGAGGAGGAGGTGGAGGAGGAGGAGGAAGGGGAAATAGAGGAGAAATAAATGAATTGGTGGATAAATATGAGTAGTTTGGAATGTGGAATGTTTGATTGATAAAAAGGATATGAGGAATGACATAAGAGAAACAAATAATAAGAAAATAAAACCAGAAGAGGAAAGAAATAGGTGAAAATCGAGAGAGAGAGAGAGAGAGAGAGAGAGAGAGAGAGAGAGAGAGAGAGAGAGAGAGACCCCGGCAGACAGGCAAGGCGTCAAAACATGGTGCACCATTAAGTAAAACGAACAGCATTTGAATTTGACTTACCTTGTTTTTCTTCTCTTCCCCAGGTAAGGTGCACCGGGAGGAGGAGGAGGAGGAGGAGGAGGAGACGAGAAGAGGAGGCCGTGGTGAGTAAGAACTGCCTTTGGAGGACGTCAAAGGAGAAGGATTTATTATTATATAAGATAAGGAGAAAAAAAAATGTAATAAACAAGTGTAGGTAGGGGATAACATGAAAAAAAAATAACTAAAAGAAACGGAGGGCGAGGAAGGAAAGGAATAATTGAATAAGAGAAAAGAAATCAAGAATAGAAAGTAAAAAATATTGAAGATTTCCTATTACTAGGAGTATACCACAGTTTGTAACGTATTATTGCTATTGTTATTATTATTATTATTATTATTATTATTATTATTATTATTATTATTATTATTATTATTATTATTATTATTATTATTATTATTATTATTATTATTATTATTATTATTATTATTATTATTATTATTATTATTATTATTATTATTATTATTGTTTTCATAGATGTTTATGCTGTTTATGGTGTTTTCATCACCATAATTTTTGTTGTTAATGGTGAATTGAAAAGTGGTGTCATCAGAGATATTTTCCTCCTGTGTGTGTGTGTGTGTGTGTGTGTGTGTGTGTGTGTGTGTGTGTGTGTGTGTGTGTTTCCATGCAAGCGAGGTGTTAGGAGCCGCGCCAGGGAGACCAGTGGGCGGTGATGAATGGACGCATAAATAGATAATGAGATTAATTGTTAAAGAGTTGTGCATGAAATCACTCTCTTTATGAGGCGATAGAACAGCGGGACACACACACACACACACACACACACACACACACACACACACACACACACACACACACACACACACACACACACACACACACACACACACACACACACACACACACACACACATTTGTATCCTTATGTTATTAGAGAAAGAAAGGGTGAATGATCCTATTTATATTATTTTCAACATATCTCTGAAATGATGTAGCGCTTATCATTAAATGTTGTGTATTTATTATGCAGCTGCTTGTAGATTTTTATTCATCAGATACGTGAGGAGAGAGAGAGAGAGAGAGAGAGAGAGAGAGAGAGAGAGAGAGAACGAAGTGGTCGACTGTGTTTTAGGTACGATTGCTTGTTCAGATGAATGTTCCTCCCCCAACACACACACACACACACACACACACACACACACACACACACACACACACACACACACACACACACACACACACACACACACACACACACACACTAATCTCTATTTCTTTGCCTTATCGAGTTGTTGATTTTAGAGTTTTTCTTTTCGTCGTTTGCGTTATAGGAAATCATTAATCCTCACTTCTCGTACACATTGAGTGAATTGAGGGAATTTCCTATAAAAAATAATAAGCTGAAATTTATATAAACATTCCTTATTTTACAACCATTTTTTTCACCAAGCGTCGTCAGTGGTTCACTTTCTCTCATCATCCATCGTAGTAAGTTAATGAAGAGCTTATTTGATTCCTCTACCAGAACCTTCTTAGTCTTGTTATCAGTGCTGAATAATGGTGGTGGTGGTGGTGGTGGTGGTGGTGGTGGTGGTAGTGGTGGTGGTGATGGTAGTGGTAGTGGATTGATAAAGTGGAGTGCTAACTAATTTTTGTCTTAATCTCCACAATCTCTCTCTCTCTCTCTCTCTCTCTCTCTCTCTCTCTCTCTCTCTCTCTCTCTCTCTCTCTCTCTCTCTCTCTCTCTCTCTCTCTTATCCTCTCTCTCTTTTCCTCTCCTCTCCTTATCTTTCTTCTTCATCTTATTGTTCTTATTCCTCCCCTCCCTCATGCAGTCTTCTTCCGCCTCTCTCTCTCTCTCTCTCTCTCTCTCTCTCTCTCTCTCTCTCTCTCTCTCTCTCTCTCTCTTCTCTCTTCTTCTCTCCTCTCCTCTCTTCTTCTCTCTATTTGGCTGCATTTTTCTCCCCCACATTTAACTCACTTATCTCCCGCTGCTAATGAGTGATAGAGGACACTGTCTCGCATAAGGATTGCTATTAATCTCTCCCCAGGATGTGTTTTTTGTGTCCTGCCTGCATCTATCTCGTCTTCTTTCTCTGTTCCCTCTTCTTTCTTTTATTTTATTTTTCTCTTCCTCTCTTTTCTTTTTCGTTATTTGCTTGTTCCCTCTCCCTCCTATGCCATTCTCCTCGTTCCTTTGTTTGCCTTTGTTCTTGTTTGTCTTGTTCTCCTCTGCCTTGCCTGATTCCCCCTCTTCTCTCTTTCTTTCTCGGTTTTTTTGTTTCTTTTGCTATTTTTTTTTGTCTCGTCTTATCTTTCTCTATTCTTCTCTTTCTCTCGTTTTTTCCTTCTTCCCTGGTGCTACTTTTGTTATCCTTCCACGCTGTTTTATTTGCAGTGTTTCACCTTTTAGTTTATTTTATCTCCGTCTCTTCTTCCTAACATCTGTCTTTGCTTCTGGAGTCTCTTTGTGTGGTGTGCCTCGCTCTTCCCTCCTTTTCTGGGTGTGCTGTAGTGTGTCTTTGTGTTGAGAGGCGCTGTGATGTATATTTTCCATGAATTGTCAAAGATTGCTAGCCTTTTGTGTAGCTTGTGAGTGAAAATGATTACTGACCTTTTTTTTTCGACTTAGATTGCGAATGAGCATTGAATAAACTGCCATCTTAAGCTGCCGTGTTATTTGAATGGCTGCAGCTGTTGATTGGTATGGTAGTCAGATTATGGACCGTACTTTTAAACGTTCCAGCGTCTTATCGCGGCAGCCTTTATCCCTGTCATCTCCGCGTTTCACAGAGTGGCCTGGTACACTTCCCAACGTTGCCACCGACAGGAAAGATGATTATTTTTTTCATCTCCTTTTTATGTAACAATAACTGTGGTTAAATGTGACAAAAAAAAGGCAGAAAAATAGCCCCCTGAAATTGAAGTGATCAAATGTTCAATGTATGCTGTTTCATGGGCCAGTATTTGTGTTTTCTGTGTCACACTCATAGCAAAAACTGGAAACTGATAGGTAGTTTACAGTAGCACATTCCCCTGAGGTAACCCCTTACACCTCACAACCACAAGATACCTATCAGGATTATCAACTTTATTTAGAGCCTGTAGTCAACGAAGAGTCTCCAATCCTTGCCCTTGGTACTAAAGAAAGGAAGCCACTGGAAGAGATGGATGGCTCAGTTACTCCAGTTTTGGAAATAACTACTCATCTCGTAACATGAAAATACTGCAGGAACTTTTTTTCTTTTCGTTCCTCTTTCTTTCCACGTCCACAGTCTACAGTCCCCTTCTCTGCCTCCCATGTCCTATATCCTCGTCCGTCCACCTTGGCTTCTCCCTCCAATCATCCCTCGCCTCCTCAGGGGAAAGTAGGGAGGACACTAATCCTTTTCAATCCTCCTATCTCATTCTCCACATCCTTCTTCTCCTCCTCATCATCCGGTCCTTGTTCTCTCGTCTGCTCTCTCTCTCTCTCTCTCTCTCTCTCTCTCTCTCTCTCTCTCTCTCTCTCTCTCTCTCTCTCTCTCTCTCTCTCTCTCTCTCTCTCTCTCTCTCTCTGCGATGTATATTACTCTTTCTTCTCCTCCTCTTTCATCTCATGTTCTTTTTTGCATTTTGTTTCCTTAAATTTTCTTAATTCCATTTATTTCCCCCCCCCCTTCCTCTCCCTGTAAGTGCTAGTCCGGTTCGCCTTGATAGTAGTAGCAATAGTAGTAGTAGTAGTAGTAGTAGCGGTTAACATCTCTCGCTCCTGTGAAAACTATGTAATTAACGAAGCTGCTTGTTTTCCCCTCCTGCCCTGCCATCCCCCCTGCTGGGAGTACCGGTGGGCGAGGAGGAGCCTTCGCCCTTACTATATTATCTGTTCACTTCAGGTTAGATTATGTAGTTTATCACAATCAGCTTCCTATGGGCTAACTGGTGGCGCGTTACTTGTTTTCCTCTCACTCCCTTTGTCCTCCTCCTCCTCCTCCTCCCTTTATCTGCTCATGTACACTGTCATTTCACTGGTATCACAACAACTTCAAACTTGCATCTCTGAAGTTACTAATCATCGTCTTCCACTGCAATCGTATCTTCCTCGTCCTCCTCCTCCTCCTCCTCCTCCTCCTCCTCCTCCTCCTCCTCCTCCTCCTCCTCCTCCTCCTCCTCTTCCTCCTCCTCCTCCTCCTCTTGCTGTTGCTGCTCCCTGCCGTCTCTTCATCACAGTAATCAGGCGCCTTTTGCCATTTAGCTGTGGCGGGCCATTTGACAAGCTATTCAGGCCCCACAAGATAACGAGACAGACAGAGAGAGAGAGAGAGAGAGAGAGAGAGAGAGAGAGAGAGAGAGATAATAATAATAAGTGTTAATGATAGTGATAATAATTCTTACCTTATTGATGCAGAAGTTTAAGGAAGTACTAAGGAGGAGGAGGAAGAGGAAAGGGAATGAAGCCAGTAGTGAGGTGGTAGGAATTCAATGATCGGAGAAGTGGGGGAGAATAGGAAGGGATGGGAAAGGGAGTGAAGGGAATGAGGAGGATGGGAAGAGTTAGAATGCAAGGCTGGGAGTAGCTAAAGAAAGGTGAAGGGGGGGCGGCGGGTCGAGGGAGGCTTGCATGGAGATGTTACTGGTTTTTTGGAGGGGCGGATAGGTTTGATCTTTTGCCTCTCTCTCTCTCTCTCTCTCTCTCTCTCTCTCTCTCTCTCTCTCTCTCTCTCTCTCTCTCTCTCTCTCTCTCTCTCTCTCTCTCAGAAGACAAGGAGTTGAAAAAAGATTCGCTCCATCAAGTTTTTTTTTCTGGAGAGGTAGATTTTTAATTAGTTCACCTGTTCTACTACTACTACTACTACTACTACTACTACTACTACTACTACTACTACTACTACTACTACCACTACCAATGTGAATAAGAAGAGTATAAATGTAGCTGCTGGTTACAATTTCCCTGGCACTTCAAATGATAACAGTAGGATGAGAAGGACAAGCAGGAAAAGGAAGAGGAGGATTCTAACCTTGAACTTCTACACTAATACTTTAATTTCCAGTGTGTTTCTGTAATAATTAGAAGCGTAGGGATGAAGTTAGTCTGGAGGAGGAGGAGGAGGAGGAGGAGGAGGAGGAGGAGAGTCACATTTTGTATTAATGTTTGGATTGTGTAATGGAAGGAGAAAAATATCACTGGTTGTGTAAAATAAATATAATATATAAATAAATCAAAGTATATACAGCGGTGAATTGGAGAGCGAGGAGAAGGAGTGATGGGGAGAGAATACGAGACGGAGAGAAGTAGGGAGAACTAGAGGAGGGAAGGAGGGAGAAAGTAACAGTAGTAAGAGTAGTAGTAGTAGTAGTAGTAGCTGTAGTAGAAAGAGGAGAAAGACGAGTGATACATCTACTACAAATCAAAGCAGTGGGTGGAGGAGGAGGAGGAGGAGGAGACAGAAGAAGAGACGAACAGGAGGGGAAGTGGAGTACGTAGAGGAAGAGGGAAGCAGGAGGAGGAGAAGTCTGTTGGAGTGGGAGAGGGAGAGGGAAGGGGAGGGAGAGGAGGCTGCTGATCCACCAGTACACAAGTCTCTGAGTAAGGTCGATGGCCCCATGACTAGGCAGTCTTTAGAAGTCTCTCTCTCTCTCTCTCTCTCTCTCTCTCTCTCTCTCTCTCTCTCTCTCTCTCTCTCTCTCTCTCTCTCTCTCTCTCTCTCTCTCTCTCTCTCTCTCTCTCTCTCTCTCTCTCTCTCTCTCTCTCTCTCTCTCTCTCAAGACTAATTATTTCCATCTCCCGGCACTTATTTACATATTCATCATTAGGTATACGGTATGAAAGGAGACGCCACAGCCATTATTCTCACTCTTTATCCCGCCCATTAGCAGCGTCTTATTCTGACCATTAATATTTCTCACTCTACGCTCCTGACCTTTGCGTGACCCGGTGACCTCGCTCGGCAGCCCCGGGGCGTGCCTTTCGCTGGGTCGCGGTAATAAGTTGGTCTTTGACGTGCACGGCCTGGGTACGTATACGAGAGAGAGAGAGAGAGAGAGAGAGAGAGAGAGAGATTTTAATGAGGTGATGGAGAACGAGGACTAGGATGAAGAGGTAAAGAGGAGGAGGAGGAGGAGGAGGAGGAGGAGGAGGAGGAGGAGGAGGGGGAGGAGGAGGAGGAGAGGTGATTGGATGTCGAAGATTATTATCCTCCAGCTGTAGAAGATAAGGCGTCTCTCTCTCTCTCTCTCTCTCTCTCTCTCTCTCTCTCTCTCTCTCTCTCTCTCTCTCTCTCTCTCTCTCTCTAGTTAAATAAAATAATTTTAGTGACATGTACGGAATCATTTTACATACGTATTCATCGCTTCGCCTGCCCGTGCATCACGTGATGGTGGTGGTGGTGGTGGTGGTGTAGTCGTGCGTATAGAGTTGCTCACTTTTTTCTTTTCTACTTTCGAGTATCTTTGCATAATAATTGTTTGATTAGTGTGTGTGTGTGTGTGTGTGTGTGTGTGTGTGTGTGTGTGTGTGTGTGTGTGTGTGTGTGTGTGTGTGCAAACATTGGTCAGTCATGAGAGAGAGAGAGAGAGAGAGAGTACTTTTGAATAGGTATAAAAATACAAACATGCCACTGAAGAAAACGTCTAAAGAAGACAACGTTTTCTGTCACCTTTGTCCTTCCTTCCCTCGACGAGAAGAGAGTCCACAAACTCAAGCACAAAAATGGGAACTCGTCTGTTTAAGGAAGAGAAGGAAATAATTACCGCTCCTATGCTGACTATCGGTGTCTTTAGGAAGTGTAATGGGTGATGAAGTCTTCCTCTCTTCATTTCCATTCTGTACTGTCGTCGTGGTTCGTGGCATTAAAGATAATATACTAACGTCATTTATCATTTTTTTTTTTTTTTTTTTTTTTTTAGCGATGGGCCGAGGCGTGGATGTGTCAATACTTTATATGCATAGGACGAAATGGAAAGCTGTTCTTTTTTTCTTTCATTTCCAAGCTTTGAGTTCTTAATGTTACTTGAATTACCCCAAGAACCCACCCCATCAGGAATGGTCAGTAAAATCAGTAATATTGCTTGAGTTACATGATTAGAAAGTATGTATACTGTACAAACAGAATCAGAGTTTCATCATATAACACATTACACGTGTCAAGTTAATCTGGTCATCCGTTTTTATTTTATTTATTTTATTTTTATTTTTTATCATTATTCTTTTTTAAGTTATGAATGATCGCTTAGTGTTGTGACGTGCCATTTTTCAATCCATCATCAGTGTCGCCTCACAGAATGTTGACACGTGTCCGGCGCTTCACAGGTAAACCAAGTAGCAATTATGTCTTG
The DNA here is from genome assembly GCF_017591435.1 of Portunus trituberculatus. NCBI lineage: Eukaryota > Metazoa > Arthropoda > Malacostraca > Decapoda > Portunidae > Portunus > Portunus trituberculatus. Next base: position 348,827 of record NC_059300.1, on the reverse strand, counting down.
TCATGTTTAGGTTGGTGCCGTTCAAGCCTCATTGCGGTGACCACTTTTCCCTCATTCGCACTTCCCACTCATGATCGCCGTGCTGTCTTGTTGAGAACTGACGAGCCTTT
>NC_059300.1:331217-338717 GCF_017591435.1 Portunus trituberculatus | reverse complement strand
GAATAAAAAAAAAAAAAAAAGACGACATGACAAGAAGAATAAAATAAAAAGTATATAGAGAAAAATAAAGATGAGAAAAATAAAAGTTTGAATATATACTAAAAGAAGAAAAGAAAAAAAATATGTAAAAGCGACGAAAAAAAGAATGAAAAAAGTCGAAAAGATGACAAAAATATAAGAAAGAAGAAAAAAAAAAGACACTAAGACGTGGATAAGGAAAGAGATCAGGCCCAGGAGACGCTGAGAGAAGAGGAGGAAGAAGAAGAAGAAGAAGACGAAAAGAGGAAGAGGAGAAGGAGGAGGGGAAAAAAGAAGAGGAGGAGTAGGAGGAAAGAGGCTTAGGGAACCATGAAGGGAGAGATGAAAGACCATGAGTTTCACACCAGCATGACGACACGGGCTGCTGGAGGCGAGAAGGGAGGCTCTTGGGACGATGGCAAATTTACTCTCTTATCATATTTCCGACGTGAAAAATATGCACTGGTGAAGGTGAAGGAAGAGGAAGATGAGGTGAGACGTCCAGCTGGATAATATGCACGTAAGAAAAAGAGAATACTTGGCTTGGGGAAATATTCATACTGCCATTGCTGCCGTGGATGGATGGGAGTGTTTAAAGAAGGAAAGAAAGAAGGAATGCTGGTGTGTCTTTTGTGTGTTTGGGTACGTTGTTGTTGTTGTTGTTGTTGTTGTTGTTGTTGTTGCTGTTGTTGCTGTCAATTTTCTTACTCTTACGGTTCTTTTTCCTCAGTGTATTTGCTGTTAAATTGCTGATACTAGTATTATTCCTAATATAATACTTTTACTACTACTACTACTACTACTACTACTACTACTACTACTACTACTACTACTACTACTACTACTACTACTACTACTACTACTACTACTACTACTACACTGCCAGCTCCTCAGTGCCACCACTACTATTATTACCAACACTACTTCTACATTTGAAGTATTTTGTGTTCTTTATCATAGATGTGTAGAAGAAAGATGGAAGTGTATGCATTTTCACCTGCCTAGATGTCACTGTTAGGCTTCCATTAGGAGAGAGAGAGAGAGAGAGAGAGAGAGAGAGAGAGAGAGAGAGAGAATTTTCTTTTCTTTTTTTCCTCCTGCTCACGTAACCGGATCAGGTTCAAAAACAGCCTGACTGACAAATGCCTTCAGTGTATAATTCAGCTTGGCCACTCCTACCTCAGCCAGCTCCCTTCTTCCCTTGAAACCCGGACATGTACAGGATGCAGTGTGTGTGTGTGTGTGTGTGTGTGTGTGTGTGTGTGTGTGTGTGTGTGTGTGTGCATCGTGCTTAAGAGGCAGAAACTAATGAAGGGGAGGTGGGTGGTGTTTAATTTAAGGAGGAGGAGGAAGGGGATGTAGAAGAAATAGAAGAAGAAAGAGGAGGAGAAGGAGAAGGTATGATGAGTGGTATTTAATGGCGTATAACAAGTAAATACATTGTCATCCTCTGGGGTAATGCAATGCAGGGCTTCAAGAAAACAGTCACTACACTCATTTCTTGTCGTGGGCAAAACCTGGAGAGTGTATTATATAGTTTACCATCATTTGTGTTCCCTCAAGTGTCCACCTCGCCCTGATGCACCGAGGCAGCTGCTGGAACCCTTTAATTTGACCCGCTCTGCTGAACCGCTTTCCTGAACTTAGAACTTGCTGGGAGCTTGAGACTTATTCTCTGCTCTCTCACCCGTACTGAAAATTAAAATGACGGTGGTGGTGTTGTTGGTGTTGGTGTTGGTGGTGTGTGTGTGTGTGTGTGTGTGTGTGTGTGTGTGTGTGTGTGTGTGTGTGTGTGTGTGTGAGTGATAGGCAGGTGTGGGAAATCGTGTACTGGGGCCGCCACAACTCTTACACGGAAGCGAACCGGTAGCAGGCGCCCATCCAAGCAGAAAATAAAGTCAGACATGCATATGTGTGTACGTGGAATAAGTAATACATATGCACGAACGTACGAGGCATAAGGAACGTTAATTCTCCCCATGAATATAAGGAGCAGCAGCAACATTAGCAACAGAGGAGTATATGTAAGTTTAACAGTCAATGGATGTCAGCTGTACTTCATGGCAAGGCAACATCCTTTCAGAATATTAACTCAAGTAATAGCTGAGCGTGTTCACTATTTAAGGTCCCTTGTACAAGCTGGGTAAGGACTTGGTGCGGTATATATCAGCAGTACCCTTAAACCCCTCTCATACCGTAGCTTGGCTTCAAAATATTAGCAGAAGCAACAGTGAAGGGCGAGTGTAAGGTGACACTGAGCCGGTTTGAGGGGGCTTGTCGCCGCCACCTGGTGTTAGAAGCGCTGTATAAGAAGAGAATTAAGTGTTTACATGCATAAAGTGGATGTGAGTAAGGAGAGCTGTGGTTTGAGAGTGCCTGAGACCGTGGTAATGTTGATATCTAGCGCCTAATGCATGACATCACAGTGTTTCTGAGTGTTCCTTCATCTTCCTGCGGGCTGTTTGGATCTCAAGGTCTGGACGGGTTGTGTTTGTGACGGTTTTATTCTTTCTCATGTCGTAGGTTTTTATTCTTTGTTTTAATTATATTTATTATTTTCTACCGTCTTATTGTTTGCGTTTGCTCTCTCTCTCTCTCTCTCTCTCTCTCTCTCTCTCTCTCTCTCTCTCTCTCTCTCTCTCTCTCTCTCTCTCTCTCTCTCTCTCTCTCTCTCTCTCCAAACAAATACACACACACACACACACACACATGATTGATTGACCAGTGGAGGACACTATAAACAACGCAAGAAATGGTAGGGAAACTCCAGTACCACCACCACCACCACCACCACCACCACCACTAGGGTTACTATTTCCAGCTGTGATCATAAATTTTCCACGGTTGAATGGTGAACGGAAAGACCAGTTGATCAATTTAATGGTGGTGAAACTGGAGGATGATGATGATGATGGTTGTAAATCCGGTCACCACTGCGCATGGAGATGTGAGGATATACATCATGTGGAAATTGGAAGTTCGAGATTGTGATACGAGAACGAAACACTAATAGGAAAAGATGGCGATCACGCGAGATAGAAGTGTAGGCGAAGTGGGAGAAGAAGTGTGTGTGTGTGTGTGTGTGTGTGTGTGTGGGGTTATGGGCGGGTGTGTGTGTGGAGCGTGATGGAGTGAGAGACAATTATTATGAATGAATATGGAAAGGAGAGATGGTGTAGCTATGAATTCATGAAAATAGATGATGGTGCATATTAGTTATGTAAGAAAGAAAACATAGATTCAGATAAAGAGGAAATAAAAGTATAGAAATCATGTGAAGATATAAGAAACACCTACAGCTTTATTGGATTTGAGAAAGATATGTGGATGGATTACATGGGCCCCAAAAAAATACAGGAATGTAAGGATACTATATGTAAATAGAAATGAAGAATATAAAGAAAAATAAATATTCTGAGAGTGGATGAAAAAGTGAACTTGATAAAATCAGAAAGAAAATAAGAAAGAGAGAGGATAAATGGATGATATATGATGAAGATGTGAAGAAATCCAGAAGATATATGATAGTTAAAAATACATAGACAAAATAGAATGGCGAATTAATCTACGAATGAAACACACACACACACACACACACACACACACACACACACACACACACACACACACACACACACACACACACACACACACACACATAAAGAAGAGCAGAAGTATATGAAATATAATCAGATTTACCACAACACTTGCCGCCTCCTCCATGTCCATCACGTTCCCGTAATACTAATACGAGCAAAAACTAACACTTGTCTTTGAGTAAACCTTTGCTGCATCACGCTCGCTGTTCTTCACTTTTTGCTCCTTGTAAAAGTCAAGATGCGTGTAATAGCAGCTCAACATCAAAATAGATTTACCTGTCCTCTTCACGTTTTCTTATTTCTCTTCTTCCACTTCCTCGTTCATTATCAAGATGTTTGTTATTTTCCTTCGTAATTTTCTTTCTCTTTTTTATATTTTTCGCCACAATATCTTTTCACTCACGTTTTTTTCTTTTTTTTCATTAACCATCTAGACATTTATTTTATTTCCCATTATGATTTTTTTCCTTCCTCCTGTCTCTCTTTGTCCTGTCATCATTTTCTTTAATATTTTCTTTTCCTTTCCTTTATTCCTCATCATGACATTCACCATTCTTTGCTTCCCATATCCTCCTCCTCCTCCTCCTTTATCAACACACATTCATTATACAAGGCCTTTCTTACTTTCCTCCATCATGTCTTTGTTTTTTCCTCCCCATCCGTATTTTCCTTCTTCCATCTGCCCCCATCATCACATATAAATTCTGTTGCATTCATAAGATTTCACCCCCGTCTGTTTAATTTTTTTTCCATTTCTTTCCTTTATCTTCATCTCTATTTTTTTTCCTTTTCTCTTCTTCTTGCTCTATCAAGACTCATTCATCCTGTTTCCTATACCGTATATCGATTCCTGTTCCTTTCTTCCGTATATCCGTATTTCCTTCTCTTCCTTCGTGTCCCATTCCTCATCGCCACACAAACCCACTTAGTAGCAGCCCATTTTACCGAGGGTCTGCGGGCGTGCTCCGAACTCTTTTGTAAACCAGCGTGGGACGGACGAGGAACTGGTTCGGATTCAATTAATGTTGGACGGAGTGCCTCGTTAGTCCCAGAATGAGTTACTCCCCCGCCAAGCTGCTGCCTTCTCACTCCTCGCTCTTATACCTCCATTGCCTTGTCTGCTCTCCCTCTCACTCGCTTCTTTCTTCTAGCTAATCCTACTTGCATCTGACCCGGTTTTTCCTCTTGCTATAGTTGTTGTTGTTGGTTGTGGTGGTGGTGGCGGTGGTGGGTTGATTGCTTTCTTGTGTTAGCGTGTAGATCGTGGTGGCGTGCTGTGTTGTTGTGGGATGGGTTTGGTTTAGTAACGAGCTTTGTGTGGCACTGGTCTATTCTTTATCAACCTGAGCTGCTTCTTGCTACCTACGTGTGTTGTCATGGTCTGCTGAAGAGTTGTTTTCTCTTACTGCTCTACTTCACCCCGCCGCGGATTGAGTGCCGCGGAACGCCTCACTTTCTCACACTACACTGCACCGCACATCACATTACCACGCCATATCTTACTGTATCATACTACGCTAAATTACACTGCACTTTATTACAGACTCAGGACACTACACACATTACAGGAGTATAGCACTATACCCACCTACCCTTCCACCCACCCATCCATCCACCCACACACCATTATTTACATTCTGTAATCTGCACCGTTACATAAACAACATCTCATCGTATCACATGCATTGCAGCGCACTATATCAAGGGATACTGAATTTTCACTCTTCACTGTTACATTATGGAAAACTATATGCATTACCTCTCACTTGACATATCACTACGCACTAGATTTCAATACACATTACAAAACACCACTACTCACACAAGACAGACTATCAAAACCTCACACAGCCATCATAACACACACCCATTACCTCGCAGCGTCATGTCACACTTCCTTGCACCGCAGCAACGCCACATTAGCCGTGCCACAAGTTATCAAATGTTTAGAAGAAAGGTTAGGGAGGAGGAAAAAAATATACAACGTTCCCAAACATCATCATTCTAACGGAGGATGGAGAGGGTAGAGAGAAGAGTTGATAGCCTTTGCTTGGTCTGGAATTGAAGTCTAACCACGAAATCACCACAACTAGCAGGGGACTAATGCAGCCAATTGGACCCCTCCACACTCTGGAATGGTAAGTGATGGTGATGGTAGGGACGGCAACAGGATGGTTTAAAAAAAAAAAAAAAGATTCTCCGTTGTTTTTGCAGTGATTATTCGTTGTTGTTGTTGTTGATGATGATGTTTGTGTTGTTGTTGTTGTGTTAGCTCTTGTGAGTTGTTCCTACTAATGTAGGAGGAAGTTAATCCTTATACTTATGTGGTTAAGCAGACTTGATGGGGCAGTAGATTTCTGATGATAATGGTGACTTTAGTGTGTGTGTGTGTGTGTGTGTGTGTGTGTGTGTGTGTGTGTGTGTGTGTGTGTGTGTGTAGGTGTAGGTGTAGGTGCACCATTAAGATGGTGATTAACTTTTTTACATTAACTGTGGCAGCAAACTAAGACAAGAATAATGTAGCAATTGGCTTTAATATTGATGCTACTTTTTGATAGCTATAATGTAGAGGTAACAGTAGTAGTGGTAGCGGTGGTAGCAGGGGCAGTGGTGGCGGTGGTCGTGGTGGCAGCAGCAGTAGTTAGTGCGTTATAAATAGCGGTTGTTGTTTTCGTGTTGATAATAAGAAGTGAAGTGGATGGAGATAGGCAGAGCCACTATCAAGGTATCAGTCAGTACCTGCGGCAGTGGTGGCCATTGGATGTTGTGGTACCCTGATGCAGGACGACAGATAAGATAACACTTTCCCTCAACTATTTATATAGGAAGGCGATAAGGCGGACACCACACCACCAAATATAGCCTCTTCTCAATACCCAACATACATGAGAGAGAGAGAGAGAGAGAGAGAGAGAGAGAGAGAGAGAGAGAGAGAGAGAGAGAGAGAGAGAGAGAGGAAAAATAGTGAAGCTCTCAACAAGACAAGTATGATGGATGATCCCGGACCTGCAAACTCCCAAACTTTCATCATTATTTTACTGCGGACAAGCCAACTCGTGTCCTGCAAGCCTTCACACACTCAGATATACCGACACACAGACACGACACACGACACAGCACCAGCCAGTGACGCCTGTGTGCCGCGGCCTGCAGGTGCGCCGCGGAACCACAGAAGGGGCGGTTCATGATACTATATTGTTTAACGATGTGTCTCTTACTACGAATCGTTTCATCATGCTGCAGTTGTTCGTCGTACAAGTCATTGGGGGTCTTCAATGGTGCTTTGAGGAATATACTGATAATTTATCGTAAATTACGCGTCATCAGTAGGAAAACATGCTTAAGGACGTATTTTATTATCTCTGTGGCCTTAGAAATTTGCTTGATGAAAGAAAGGAAGGGTTTAAAGATACCGTATACGTAAACCTCTTGAAAGTCAACAAGTCCACTTCAAGACCCAAAATAGATGTGAGTTAATCGTTGCTTTGAAACATTTACATATAGTAGTAAGGAAGACACTGGTATGATGTTATAAATTGATTGTGTGGAAGGAGAGAGTAGGAATGAAAAGAAAGATATTGCAGAGTTTGTGAAGATAGAGTCGTGATTTTTATTGTGAAATAAGTAACTTGAAAATGAAAAATAAAAAGTGTAGTACAAGATTATTAGATTTTGAATGGCGGTTTCTTATGAATAATAACAAAAAGGTGATGCTGAATCAGGCAAGAAGCAAGATGTACCACGCAGAATCACGCAGGCCACGAGAAGCAAAAACCAAGGTGAAGTAAAAACAATGAGGCAGACTAATAAAACAAAATGATAAAGAAAAAAAGTCAGGAGGTTGATATTGTTTGGATCACGACGAAGCATCTGAACACGTGAT
>NC_059300.1:293717-326217 GCF_017591435.1 Portunus trituberculatus | reverse complement strand
CTCTCTCTCTCTCTCTCTCTCTCTCTCTCTCTCTCTCTCTCTCTCTCTCTCTCTCTCTCTCTCTCTATCTTTTCATATCAAAACTACCTCCCCCATTTTCTCTTCCTCCCTCTCTATAATACTTTCCTTTCTCCCTTTCTCTCCCTCCTCCTTCACCATACCTCCCCCTTCCTTCTCTACCTCCCTACCTACACCTCCCTCTCCTTCCTTACCCATCCCATACTTCGCTTTATCACGGGAAGACAAAGGAGTAAATTTCTATTAAACACGAAAAGAACGAAACAAAACAAAGGGAAAAAATGCCCCATACGTGTGAGACCAGTTATCTTGTGGACGAGCGGCGGGAATGCACACAGATTAAAGGGACGTGGATTGTGGATAAGCATAAGTTCCGCTGACGTTTTCATGACCTTCCACTTGCCGGGTTGTTTGTGGGCGGGTGGGCGTTGCTCGGTTTGTTGGGTGCGTTTTGCAGGCCGTGTTTGTGGTGGTGATGGTACTCGTGGTGATAGGGATGGTAGGGGTGGTGAATTGGGTGCCTTTGAGAACTCAGAGTGCAGAAAGAATGGTGAGAGACTGGCTGGAGGGTTAGTGAGTGGGTGGTAGGAGGGTGAGTGGGTGGGTTGCAGTGTGTGTGTGTGTGTGTGTGTGTGTGTGTGTGTGGGGTAGGTAGTGAAAGCTGGTGGAATTGGTTGGTTGGTTTAACCTCTATTATTTTTTTTTTTTTGTGTGTTATTTTCTTTTTGTCTCATATATCTATTTTTTTCTCCGTCAGTCAGTGGGTACGTATGCTCTCTCTCTCTCTCTCTCTCTCTCTCTCTCTCTCTCTCTCTCTCTCTCTCTCTCTCTCTCTCTCTCTCTCTCTCTCTCTCTCTCTCTCTCTCTCTCTCTCACACACACACACACACACACACACACACACACACACACACACACACACACACACACACACACACACACACACGATAGCGACGGAGATAATGGACCGATAGAAATGCTCCCGTTATAAGCCTCTGCAGTAGCTGTGGAGAGAGAGAGAGAGAGAGAGAGAGAGAGAGAGAGAGAGAGAGAGAGAGAGAGAGAGAGAGAGATCAGCTGCAGTGATAATATACCTGAACAGAAGGTAAATGAAGGCAGTGGTGATGGAAACACGATTAGTGATGAGGGGTGTGACTTGTTTAGCCAATCAGGAGAAGGAACACGAAAAGGAGGAGGAGGAAGAAGAAGAAGAAGAAGAAGAAGAAGAAGAAGAAGAAGAAGAAGAAGAAGAAGAAGAAGAAGAGAAGGAAAAGAAGAGGAGGAGTAGGAGGAAAAGAAGGTGGAATAGTCGAGAATTAAATATATAAGATTTTATGATGAAGGGAAGGGATTAATAGATATTATGACATTTATGGACCCGTCTTGAAAAATAAACTGGTTAGTATTTGAAATTTATTAGCCAAGTGGGGGAGGGAGAAGGAAAAGAAGAGACACAAAACTGACCAAACAAAAAATAATGTCAGAGAGAGAGAGAGAGAGAGAGAGAGAGAGTTCGCCAGTCAGTGGAGCAGCAATGATCAAGGGAGGAGGCGATGTTTTGACGGAGGAACAATGATTGGTATGGAAGAGAGAGAGAGAGAGAGAGAGAGAGAGAGAGACGAAAACAGGACAGTGGAAGACGTTTGGAGAAAGGAGAATAATATATGATGGAGAAGCGAAGGAGGGAAGGCTGGAGGTGAGTGTTTAGTGAGGGAAGGAACAAGGAAAGGTTTTGAGGGAAAGTAAATAGGTTTGAATGGGATCGTACCTCACACGTGCCTGGAGTAACAAAGAGTGTCATTATGGAGAGAGAGAGAGAGAGAGAGAGAGAGAGAGAGAGAGAGAGAGATTCAGATTCTTTATTTGTTCCATGAGACACGTTTATTCTTACAGATGATTTACACAAAGGGAGAGGGAGAGGGAGAGGGAGACTGACCGATTAGCTAGCTTGGGATACTGGTTGACAGGCTGACTGACGCACCGATAAGCAGACAGGCGGTGATTGACAGACTGAAGCAGGCAATCGGTACACATTTGAGTGAGGTGCTTAGGTGTTTGGCGCTGACCGTGTGTTGCAACCAGTGACTTTGATGGAAGAAAACTAAAACCTCCAACATTGAGAGAGAGAGAGAGAGAGAGAGAGAGAGAGAGAGAGAGAGAGAGAGAGAGAGAGAGAGAATTTATTATTTACTCAGTTATTTATTTTTCATCATATTTTATTACTCAGACGATCCTTAAATATTTTTGTTTGTTATCGTGTTTTTCAATTTTCTTCTCTTATTTTTCTCCCTATTTTATTATTATTATTTTTTTTTTTTACCACGAAGGACCACACGAGTACTATACTTACATAATCTTCGTCTTCTTAGTATTCGTCCCAACTTTCTCTTCCTCCTCCTCCTCCTCCTCCTCCTCCTCCTCCTCCTCCTCTTCCTCCTCCTCCTATGCGAAATATATTATGTGTTCCTCCTGTTATTTGCTCTTTGCGATGGTTGCTTGAGAGAGAGAGAGAGAGAGAGAGAGAGAGATGAAGAAGAAGAAGAAGGAGGTTCGTGTTAAGGAAGGTAATGGAAGGATGAAGGCGAAGGAGAGGAAGAGGGCGTTTCGCTATTTCCAGGCTGAATCATGGGAGAGAGAGAGAGAGAGAGAGAGAGAGAGAGAGAGAGAGAGTTTCCAGACTTCTTCCACCTTTCTTGTGGTCTAAATTCATTGCTAATTAATGTGGAAGTAACAAGGTAAAATCCCTCCTCCTCCTCCTCCTCCTCCTCCTCCTCCTCCTCCTCCTCCTCCTCCTCCTCCTCCTCCTCCTCCTCCCTTCTTCTGTTCATATAAACAAAAGGAGTTAGGATAAAAAAAGTATGAATGAAAAGAAAAATTAGAGACTGAAAGAAAGTAAATAGATAAAGAAAAATATAAGAGAGAGAGAGAGAGAGAGAGAGAGAGAGAGAGAGAGAGAGATGGGGTGAGTGACCTAATGAGAGGGAGGGAACCCAACATGGTGTTCAAGTGGCTCCGAGTGATTACGTTATCTCCCATTTGGTTGTGTTTTGTGGTGTTACCCTTTGTGTATCCCGTTTTCTTTCTTTCATCCATTTTCTTTGTTCTTTTTATCACTTTTTGTTTTCTTTTTTTCTATCTTATCAGTTTTTTTTCTATTCTTTCTTTTGTTCTTCGCTTCCTTGTTCGCACGTAATATTTTTTTTCCTCGTCTTTTTTCTTTGTTCTTGTTTTCAATCGGTTTTTTCTTTTTTCTTTTTCTTCTCTTGTTTCTTTTTTTCTTTTCTTTCGTTCGTGTCTCTGTGCTGTCTTATCTGTGTTCGTTTCTCTTCATCTATTTTGTTTCTTTTTCTTGACCTTCGCTTCGGTCGGCCTGGCTCTCCTTGTCTTGAAAATCTCTTTTCTTTCTTTCTTTCGTTCTTTTCTACGTATAATTATTTTCATTCTCTCTCTCTCTCTCTCTCTCTCTCTCTCTCTCTCTCTCTCTCTCTCTCTCTCTCTCTCTCTCTCTCTCTCTCTCTCTCTCTCTCTCTCTCTCTCTCTCTCTCTCTCTCTCTCTCTCTCTCCTGTTTATCTTCATTAATCTTCCATTCCTCTCTGCTTTTCCTATATGCTCTCTTCCACGCACACAGTCTCATCCACAGTCAATTCTTCCATTCCTCTTTCCTCTCCTCTCCTGGTGTCTCTTCTCTCCTCTGGCCCACTCTAGTTATATGTTTCATCTCTTATTTCTCCTACCTTTCCTTCGTCTCCTCCCTCTTTACAATTCTTCTTAACTTTCATATCTCGTGTACTCTACGCCTTTCCTTACACGAGTTTTCTCCTTTCACTTCTCCCCACGTTCCTTTTTCATCTGTACCTCTTCCACTTTTTTTTTTTTTTTCGATCATAAATGCAGTGTCATCATTGGCTAGCCAGACCCACCTAGGCGCTTCACCAGATAGATCCATTTACCGAGAGAGAGAGAGAGAGAGAGAGAGAGAGAGAGGTTAGTTAATTCTTTCATTACAATCTTATCTTCGCCTTGCCTTATAGTTGTGTCCCGATTACAGAGATAAGGCGCTCATTTTTTATCTCTCAGAGTGCAAGGGACGCGTGCGTTGGGTGAGTGAAGGGAGGGGTCTGGTCTGGATGCCTGTGTGCTGTGTGCTGTGTGCTGTGCTGGGCTTGAACCTTGCCGGCTCCTGAAGGCACAAGGGACGGTTATCAGGCTCGGAGAATTAGAAAGAAATAATGCGGGTTAAAAAAAAAAAAATTATTTTTGGTTATGAAATATGCGTAGTGTTTTCTTTTATTATGTTATTTAATTAAAGTAATGGAAAATAATGGTAATACAATAGAATAGAGAGCGGAGAGAAAAAGTATACAAGGTGTTTTCTTGAATGTTATGCATTATGGAGAAAATTGATGATGACCCTCGACTTAAATTTGGTAGTAAAGATAAGAGGTTTTCTTCTGTGTGACCGCATTGGATGAAACCACTGAAAAAAGAGAGAAAGAAAGAAAGGAAAATATAGTTCTCTTAAAGGTATGCATGGAAAAAAATGTTCTAAGGAAAATTAAAAGGTTAAAAGAAAGGCGCTCTCAAAGATAACTGAATTAAATTCTCTTGTTGGTACTGCAATAGATAAGAAAAATGAAGTAATTTAGGTTTTCCTAATAAGGTTTTGCATAAAAGAAAAAAACTTTCTTAATGTTTTATGTATGAATTAAACTACTGCGTTACCCCAAGCAGGATACATACTGTACATACATTCATACATACATACCATACATACATACATACCATACATACATACATACATACATACATACATATATACATGCATGCATACAAAATAACGACTATTAAAACCAGAAGACAAAGAAGTGAGAAGAGTTTTGTCGTGTGAGTTTATAATATTTTGGAATGAGGAGGAAAACTCCGGCGGTTCAAGAGGTTACGCCAGGAGGAAGGAAACTTTACTGGACCATAAAATTACTGGTTAAGAGAAAGGCTGGCAGGTTATATGTTTGAGAGAAATTAAACAGTTTAATCCCATTTCTGAATACTTTTTCCTTGTCCATTTTTAAAAGCTATATTTCGTCCGCTGATAACCTTTGCTCGTCACTCAGTCCGGCGATGCTCTCTTCACTATTAAAAAATAAAAATAAAATCAAGAAAACAGGGAAAGATGCCTCCTTATCATCGCCATCGTCATCATCACTTTCTTCTTCTTCTTTTCTTTTTTTTTTTTTTTTTTTTCTTCTTCTTCTTCTTCTTCTTCTTCTTCTTCTTCTTCTTCTTCTTTTCTTTTTCTTCTTCTTCTTCTTCTTTTTTTCTTCTTCTTCTTCTTCTTCTTCTTCTTCTTCTTCTTCTTCTTCTTTGTTTTTCTTTTCATTAATTTTGGTAATATATTTTTTTCCTTTGGTCGAATTTTACTTTACTTCTTTCTTTTTTTTTCCTTTCAACTAGTTTTCCTCCTCCTCAATTTCCTTTCCTCTTTCCTCCTCCTCCTCCTCCTCCTCCTCCTCCTCCTCCTCCTCCTCCTCCTCCTCCTCCTCCTCCTCCTCCTCCTCCTCCTCCTCCTCCTCCTCCTCCTCTTTTCGGACAATACGATTCTAATTATATCTCTGCTGAATTTCCTTGTATTATTTCAGGCAATCTCGCTCCTTACGGTATAAAATCTCGTCTTCCTTACCTGCCGCAGATTGCCAGGTGTGCTGATGGCTCCAACACTCCCCTGATATTGCCTCGTGGCTTCCCTTTTTTGTTGATGCGCTTCAGCAGTTTTCTTTTTCTCTGCCACTGACGAAATAATCATTCCTTCTTTTTCTGAGCGACTTAAAATGTAAACGATATTTCTGCTTTTTTTTTTTTTTTTTTTTTTTTTTTTTTTTTTGCGTGTTTTTTCATGTTATTGTCGTTTTGTAGTAGTGGACATAACTCAAGAGAATTAAAGGTAAATGTTACTCTCTCTCTCTCTCTCTCTCTCTCTCTCTCTCTCTCTCTCTCTCTCTCTCTCTCTCTCTCTCTCTCTCTCTCTCTCTCTCTCTCTCTCTCTCTCTCTCTCTCTCTCTCTCTCTCTCTCTCTCTCTCTCTCTCTCTCTCTGCAAATGTAACGAAACTCAACTCTTATTTCGTTTCATAATGTTGTCAGTCCATTTTAAGTTATTGATCAGTGCATTCAAGTCACCTTTTATGTATGAAAGAATACCGAGTTTAGTATTTCTTTTCAGTCGCTTTTAATGCATCCATATAAAACCTTTCTATATTCTCATCTCAACTTTCCATTACTGCAACTACTTTTTTTTTCAGCTGTTAAGTTCGAGAAAGGCAAATACTCTCACTTAAACTACAGTCTTCCAATATTTTCCGCTATCCCTTTGTTCGCCGCTAACCCAGAAAGGTGCAAGACACGAAATGACAAGGAATGGAGATGAAGGAAGCCCTAGCCTGGCGCCTCCCTCACGCCACGCCACGCTCTTTCAAAACCTTCCTTCGATATTTCCAATTAAAAGTTTCAATAAGACGCCGAGATAACATGAATTTACGCACGATTTATGAACAGAAGTAATATATAGTGGCCCCGAGGAGGTAATGTGTGTTAATTTACGGGAGGGAGGAGGAGCCGAGAGGGAGGGAGGAGATACAGATGGAGTGAAAGGCGAGGCGGGGGCGTGTTCCTAGCGGCGCCTCCAGAGATGTGAGTCAGGATTATTATGTGTATACCTCTCCAGACACGCTGCAGACGCCCTTCCTCCTCCTCCTCCTCCTCCTCCTCCTCCTCCTCCTCCTCCTCCTCCTCCTCCTCCTCCTCCTCCAGTATTTCCACGCGCCGTTTCTTTTTTTTTTTCCTGCCTTTCCTGCATTCTCTTTTTCTCTTTCCTTGGTCTCTTCCTTTTCTGGTTCTCCTTTTTTTCCTCCTTCTCCTCCTGTTCTGATTTTGATCGTTGGGAGGTGAGGAGCCTTCACCTTTGTTGTTCTGTGTCTTGCTTTGTATTTAGATAATGTAGGAGGCCAAACACAGTCTCTTAAAAACCAGCATCTTTGTTAAGGCTGTTCTTCTTTTAAATTTCTGTGTGATCCCTTTTCTTCTCAATTTTCTTCTGTCTCTTTTAATCCATTGCATCTCCTCCTCCAACTCCTCTTTCCCTCCTCGTCTCCCTTCTTTTTTAATCTTATCCTCTTCCTTCTCTTCCTCCTCCTCTTCCTCCGGTCTCTCACCCCTCTGTCTGAGTCACGGAGGAAGGGAGGGAGCGCACAGATAACAAGGAAATGCAATGAACGAGATTTGCATAAGTGAAAGGAAAGGTGGAGCGTCCGGGCGTGGGAGGAGGTAATGGAGGGGGAGCAGGAGGAATGAATGAGTGGATAGTGAGGATGCCGAAGAAGAAGAAATAGGTGAGAGAGAGAGAGAGAGAGAGAGAGAGAGAGAGAGAGAGAATCGAAACAAAAATAAGTAAAGGATGGTGTAAGTTTGTGAGGGTATTAAGTTGTGTTGAATGTTACTACTACTACTACTACTACTACTACTACTGCTGCTACTACTACTACTACTACTACTACTACTACTACTACTACTACTACTACTACTACTACTTACTACTACTACTACTACTACTACTACTACTACTACTACTACTACTACTACTACTACTACTACTACTACTACTACCACCACTACTACCACTACCGCCACTTTTCTTCTCTCGCCAGTGGACCGAAACGAATGAACTTTGCCTTCGAATGGGTGCTCACTTTTCTTTCTTTTTTTCTTAATGGCTCTAAACACTGCAGCAATTTAGCGTGTGTGGGAAGCAGAGAGAGAGAGAGAGAGAGAGAGAGAGAGAGAGAGAGAGAGAGAGAGAGAGAGAGAGAGAGAGAGAGAGAGAGAGAGAGAGAGAGAGAGAGAGAGAGAGAGAGAGCAATGGCCTAAACCTACTTCAACCTTCTTTCCAAATCCTCCTACACACACACACACACACACACACACACACACACACACACACACACACACACACACACACACACACACACACACACGATAAGAATGAATAGAAGCAGAATTAACTAATGATTTGTGAACCGTGACGAAGAAAACAAACATCCTCGGAGACACTTTAACACTTTTGCATCTGAAGAATTGTGTTGCCGATATTGATTGTATTGTGATTCTTGTTTACATCGCGTTAGCAATGTTTCCTTTATTAATAGCGTGTCTTACAAGCTGATCCTTTGTTATGGCGACGTGTTCATTGTTGCCTTTTTATGTATTGGGTCTTTGTGTTAGTATTTCTCTGGTGTTTTCCTTGTTTTATGTTGGTGTGGATGTGTTAGGTGATTTGGAGGACGTTGTGTGTGTGTGTGTGTGTGTGTGTGTGTGTGTGTGTGTGTGTGTGTGTGTGTGTGTGTGTGTGTGTTTGGACCTTGTGGTTTTAGTTAATTTATGGTCTTATGAAGCAGATAGGAGCGTTTATTTCTATTTTCCTTCGTTCTAATGATTCATAAATTCTTGAACCTTCTTGTTTGCCTGGATGATGACAGTTTTTGTTACCTAATTCAGTTTTCATTTGTCATTAATATTCTCTGCCTTTTTCAACTTTTACATAGTTAATATAGCATGCGTTTAGAGACATCGTACAAAGTTAATATAGCATGCGTTTAAGAGAGATCGTATGGAATTTCTGATTGTTTTTATTCTATTCACTTGTTATTTTCCTCTTGCGTTGTTTCCTCATCCTCTGGTGTTGTCTGAGCATTGTTCCTCATTTGATGATTTCTTTCGACTCTCCGTTTTGATGTTTTTTTTTTTTTCTTCTTTTTTTATTCATGTGTTCATTAGCGCCTTTTGTGTTGCTTTCAATATGTGTCATCCATGTGTTCGACTCTCACAATCTCTCTCTCTCTCTCTCTCTCTCTCTCTCTCTCTCTCTCTCTCTCTCTCTCTCTCTCTCTCTCTCTCTCTCTCTCTCTCTCTCTCTCTCTCTCTCTCTCTCTCTCTCTCTCTCTCTCTCTCTCTCTCTCTGCACAGAATGCGTGATTATGTTATCATATTTAATGTTTTATTATTTTCTGTGCGTGTGTTTATCTTTTTTTATGACAGTCAGTATACAATTATTCATTTTTTCTTGCCTTTCTTTTTTTTTTTTTTTTTTTTTATATATGTTTTGCACTTTTATCTTCAGAACTATTCGTGTTTGTTTTCTTTCGGTAACTGATATTCATGTTTTTCTTTGTTTTCCTTATTATTTTATGTTTTCTTGTCTATCATCACAATTTCTCTGATGTTAAGTATTTACTGTTTTTTTCCCTCTTTTTTTTTTTTTAGCTCTTTATAGGTACAATATTCATTAAGTTCTCCATTTTTCTGACTCATTTTATGTATTCATTTTTCTCTCTTTTGACTGATTTATTTTTTTGTGATCAAATATTCATAGTCTTTATCTCACATCTCCCTCACTCTCTCCCACATTAATTTAAACCATTCCAGAGAGAGAGAGAGAGAGAGAGAGAATAAAGGAGAGAGCAAGGGAAGTTCCATGCACACTCCCCTCAGGAAGACAAACACTTCTATTTACGTTCCCTCTTTTTATTTCTCCTTTCCTCTCTCTATAAAATCCCACTCGTATGATTTTTATTTCCTTCCTACCGCGAAACTTCCTAATGGCACCCGTGATAACAATAGACTCAGAGAAATGATTATTTGATATGTTTTCTATTCCCTTCGTGTTGTGGATTCTAATATTGACTCAGCAGTTGCGTATATAGAAGCAGTGTTGATGTAGTTGCCGGGAAGTACGAGTATGGTGTTGGAAAAAGAAAGGGAAAGATCTCATGTTTTATTCAATGGTTATATGTACATAGCAGATGAAGGAAAGAAAATAGGAGGAAATATTATTTACTTATGCACATACGCTCTTCTCTTACTGGTGTGTGTGTGTGTGTGTGTGTGTGTGTGTGTGTGTGTGTGTGTGTGTGTGTGTGTGTGTGTGTGTGTGTGTGTGTGTGTATAGAACGCTCTTTTCTCCTATTCGTTTTTTCACATAGGTGACGAAGAGAAAACGTTGGAGCCGCGTTGCATTACCATTTTGTCATAGTTTATCTTGTTCACCACCATTTTTACTCCAAGAGAGAGAGAGAGAGAAATTAGTGTGATTATAATATGCGTGTCTCTAGCGAATCGTGGGTGGTGGAACATGAGTGGTGCTCCTAATGTGATGGGGAAAGGAGGAGAAGAGGGAGGTAGAAGAAGAAGAAGAAGAAGAAGAAGAAGAGAGGAGGAGGAGGAGGAGATATATCAGAAGGAAAAGGAGGTAGTGTTGCTCAGAAGGAGAATTATAAAAAGAGATTATTAGAGGATGACGAATCAGAAGAGGGAAAAGGATGAAGAGGAGGAGGAGGAGGAGGAGGAGGAACAACAACAGGTACACCAGAAGAAGAAGAAGAAAGAAAAGGCGATAGTGCTGAAGAAGGAGCATTGTAAAATTAAAAATATTGCAAAATGATGAACCAGAAGAGGAAAATGGAGATAGTAATGGAGAAGGAGAATGGCAAAGGAAAAAAAGATGAAGAGACGAATAAAAGGAAGAGGAGGAAAATTATTTAAATCCGACTTATGATTTGAGCCATTGGTATTATTTGGCCCATCGAAGACCTGTTCTTTTTAGAGGAGGAAAAGAACGAAGAGAATAAGGAGAGAAGGAAAAGAGTTAAAAAAAAAAGTGGTGGCTTTGACATGGGTTACCTGGAAGTGTTCTGGGTGGAGGGCGCCGTGGAGCCTCATCAACACACCTGCAGGAGGGCGTGGGCTTCAGCTTTGGAGGGCGGGCGGCTGGGAATGTGGGCGGGCAGGTGGTGGAAAGGGTGGATACTTAGGAATAGCGAGCATCAGTAAGCAGTGGATATTTTTTTCTCTGTGCTGCTTTTGTACAATTTTCTTAGTCATATCGTTTCCATAGTAAGTGGGAAGGAAATGAGGCGACCAGCTGTGTAGAAATGTATGATAAAAGGCGGAGTTATGGAGTGATCGTAGGAGACTCACTCATGAAAACGAGGAAATATGAGAAAAAAAAAGGAATATTACATTTTTTTTAAGAAAGGAAGATAGAAGTTAAGATGAGAGAAACGAAGAAGGAAGAAAATGATTGGCCTTATAAAGTCCCCCTTAAAAACGCTGAAGATAAGACGTAAGGAGAGGAAATATGAAGGAAAATAAGAATGGAAGGAAGCAAAGAGTGTGTTCAGTATGAGAGGCAGATCATATAGAAAAAATAAATGAATGAGGAAAAAAGGTATGAATGGGATAAAATAAGAATACTACGCACAAATTAATGAAAGGTACGGAAACAGGATGGCTTGGAAAAAAAAAAAAGAATAGATGAAGAACGAATAGGGACGATATACAGGCTAAAAAAGAAAAAAACACGAACTAAGCATATGAAAAAAAAAAAAAAATTATGCTTTAAGAGACAAAGATGGAAGAAGCGAATTAGCACAAGAAAAGAACTAAAGAAAAAAAATGTATAAAAAAAATGTAATAGCAGGGTGGGAGAGGTGAAGAGACAACAGAATGATGAAGGGAACACGAACATGGGATGAGTCAGGCAACATATTTTTGGATCTTATTTAACAAACATCTCACATTACCATCTGGTCTCGGATGTCAGGTGATGGCCCAGAGGATTGTCCCAGGAGAGTGTGAATCCTGCTATCTCTCCCATTATCTCTGCACGACTAGAAAAACTCGGTCATTGTGCTGAGGAAGGAAGAAAAAACGTGTTATACAATCTCTCTCTCTCTCTCTCTCTCTCTCTCTCTCTCTCTCTCTCTCTCTCTCTCTCTCTCTCTCTCTCTCTCTCTGGGTCGTCCCATGGCTGGACTATACATCACTGCCTCCAGGAACGCTTCACTTCCGAACGAGAGGCGTTGACTCAATGTTGTATTTATGAACGAGTGAGTCAGTGTGTGTGTGTGTGTGTGTGTGTGTGTGTGTGTGTGTGTGTGTGTGTGTGTGTGTGTGTGTGTGTGGTATGCAAAAACAATCCTAAAGTTTTGCGAAGCTGTATATGGTTAGAAGGAAAATCTTTATTAAAGGTTATCAACAGGTAATTATACACAGGTAACTATTTGTATCATACTGAAGCAAAACCTGAACTATTTTCTAAATTAATTAATTAATTTAATTTATTTATTTATTTATTTATTTATTTATTTTTTTTTTTTTGTTATCAAGGGGTGAATAACACAGCATGTCAAACAAAGACCATCCCAGACTGCCAATATTAGAAGAGAAAGAATCCTTTGTTTTAAAAGGAATTAAAAAAAAAGATCATTTCTGCACAATAAAGAGGTCACTCAACTTATGTGCACTGAGCAAGTCAGAGATAGTGGGCGGAAATAAATATTGTGTCTATATTACGTACAAAAATAATAATAGATAAATACAAGTAAAAAAAAAAAAAAAAAGAAATATGCGTGATAGTCATAAGTAAATAAATGAATAGATAGAGAAATCAAATGAATAAATGCGAATCGAAATGATGGCCCAACCAAATATGTGTTGCCGAGACATGAGAATTTAAATGCAATGGTACTTCACCGTGTGCCTCCTGACTGCATGTGCAGGGTGCCGTGTGGCCTCCTTATGGCAGGGCAGGCGCGGTAGGAGGGTTGGAGATGTAGAGGCCAGGGACAAATAGTCATCAGAAGCACATTTGAGGCCATGTGAGGGAATGAGAATGAGTAGATACTGACAGACGGCCGCTTTGTGTATGTGTGTGTGTGGGTGGGTGGGTGGCTGGTAATGTGCGTTGTATCACTTGCTTGATTGTGAGGCTTAAAAAATAGCTGTCTGTATTCCTTGAGTGCTGTAGAAAGTGAGTCAAGGGAACAAGAGACGCGTCTGGGAATGTTTCCCAGAGGGGATGAATTCCCACGCAACTACAAGAAGCTTCTGTGTATCTTTCTCCTCGCGTGTTTACATGTGTAATTTTGATTCTTTCTTTCTTTTTCTCTTTTCTCCTTTTCTCCTTTTTCCTTTTTATTTATTTTTGCACCTAACTCCTGACACAGACAACAAGGGGCGCGCTTCTTCACCAAACCCTTACGTAAATCTTTCCTCCTTCCTCCCACGCAAGACTGTTGTAGGACGCCTGAAGTGGATGACATTTACATTCCCACTACTTCCTTTGGCTATCAGTCGTATCCATTTTCATCAGTGGGATCTGTTTGCTCTGTAACGGCTGGCTGGCCAAGAGACCCACTCCGCACCCTCGCATCGTCTGCCTCGAGGTGGCCAGAGCCAAAACTTAATCCCAGACGATGCTGACACCTGTCGTTCCTTCTCTTGGCGTGAGACTCCTGGGAGCTTTATAGGGAGTTAGTGCCTGTCTCCTTCAAGTACTCTCTTCCATATATTCACCCTATCCTCGACAGTGAAAAATCTGCACTCGTCGACGCCAAAATGCATTAATGCCTTTTCCTCGACGCGTATTTGCACTGTCTACTTGGTTGTCTTTCACGAAATCAGTCACTCTCGCCTCGCCTCGCCTCGCCTCGTGCTCATCATCATCAGGCGCTCGAGTATATTTGCTTTTCTTAATCATCGGAGAAAATTTCACAACTCCGTGTGTCTGTGTGCACGTTGTCATCACCGGTGGGGCCGCGGGACTGTTGCTGCTTTGAGGCTGGTGTTCCTTTCCGCTTCGTAGGCTTCATTATATATATCACGGCGTTATTCAGAAGTCTAGCGTAGTGTGACCACCACGGAATTCACAAGCAGTAAAGGCAAGAAGGAGGTGGTGCAGTGGAGATGTGAAAGGAGTTTTGTTCCCACTACTTAGGGTTCACTATTACCTTGTTAGCTTTTTTGCCGATTTTTTCTCATCTTTTTTTCTTCTTTTCCTCTTTTTCTTTTTCTTCTTCTTCTTCTTCTTCTTCTTCTTCTTCTTCTTCTTCTTCTTCTTCTTCTTCTTCTTCTTCTTCTTCTTCTTCTTCTTCTTCTTCTTCTTCTTCTTCTTCTTCTTCTTCTTTTTATTATTTGCATAATCGTCTTTACTATTTTATCATTATTGTTGTTGTTGTTGTTGTTGTTGTTGTTGTTATTATTATTATTATTATTATTATCATCATCATCATCATCATCATCATCATCACCATCATCATCATCATCATCATCATCATCATTATTATCATCATCATCATCAAACAACAGCCATTACCACAGCCTTCCATCATTAATACCTGCGTTTCTCCTCCCTCCTCAGGTGAGTGTGTGCAGGCAAGCAGGCGTGCAGGCAGGCAGTGAGCAGGGCGTGAGGTCAGCCTGATGGGTGAGTGGGTTTGCAGGAGACGGGATAGATGTTCGTGACGGAAGAGTAAGTAGTTATGATAGAGTACTGATGTTTACTGTTATAAGCAACGTTTGTGTAAATTAAAGGTACTTGTGGTTCTTGTGATAATAGTTGTGGTGGTGGTGGTGGTGGTGGTGGTGGTGGAGGTAGTGGTGGTAATTCGGATAAATTGATGGTGTTTTACTTGTTCTAAATACAATATTAGTTTAAAATAATATACTCGTGTTTTTTTTTTTTTTTCCATTTTTTCATAGTAAGGGAAAGAAAACGTACAGTGTTTGAAATATACGGGAACTCAAGTTTTTATTGAGTGTGGTCATGAGAGAGAGAGAGAGAGAGAGAGAGAGAGAGAGAGAGAGAGAGAGAGTGGCTTGAATGAGTCGCTGATTTTCTTTCTTTTTTTTTTTTTTCAAAGGGTAGAGAATTATGAAGAACATTTTTTGATTGGTTAGTCACGAATCTCTCTCTCTCTCTCTCTCTCTCTCTCTCTCTCTCTCTCTCTCTCTCTCTCTCTCTCTCTCTCTCTCTCTCTCTCTCTCTCTCTCTCTCTCAAAATCATGATAACCATTACCTTTTCCGTTTACTTTTCTTTTCTCTTCCTTCACCCAAAAACTTAAATCTCTCCTCCTCCTCCTCCTCCTCCTCCTCCTCCTCCTCCTCCTCCTCCTCCTCCTCCTCCTCCTCCTCCTCCTCCTCCTCCTCCTCCTCCTCCTCCTCCTCCTCCTCCTACCTTTCGTGCTGCCGTACCCAGAGATCAAATAGCCATGATGGAGGACGTCTCGTGCCTTGGATCCGCCCTCCACGTACCCCTTTGCCAGACTGCAAGAAAAACAACTTGTGTGTATTTTTTTTTTTCTCTTGCCGATGGGTTTTCTGTTTCGTATTTCCATGCTAGCAGAAAAGAAAGGAGGAAGATGTATGTGCGTTTGTATAATGTTCCAGAGAGAGAGAGAGAGAGAGATTTGAGATTGTGTATATATAGCGCCATATTTGTTTTCTTATTTATAAAAAGCAATTTTGTAACGATATAAGGAACTAAAAAAAAAATAATAAGAAGAAAAATAAATATAAGAAAAATACTTATGAAAATATATTCTTAGATTTTTATGTATCAAGGTTTTTTTAGAGTTACGTAACTGCCAAGAATTATATTGAGGAAGGTAAGGTGTGTGTGTGTGTGTGTGTGTGTGTGTGTGTGTGTGTGTGTAGACGAGTGCGCTTAAGTAACTTGTCTCATACATCTTGTTGAAGCTCCTCCCTTCCGCTATAATTTATATCTCATTCTCTCAGCGCTTTTCATCATGAGTGAGCGATCATCTTTATTAATCAAGACACGTTGCCCCTCTCTACCGGTGTGTGCCGCCAGCTAGTCTTCCCCGTCTCCCTTCACACTTGTTATCCTTCTCGTTTCTCTCTCTTTTCTGTGTGTTTCCTCGACAGTCTATACCTAGCCTCTCTCTTTCTTTCTCTTTGTCTGTCTTTCTCTTATTTAGGCATCTCTTTTTTCCCCCCTTTCGATAATTAATCTCTTTGTTTCTTGTCGCTTTTTATTTTTCCCTCTGTATTTTTTCGTTGATCCATTTCTCTCTCTCTCTCTATCGTAACTTTCTCCATAGTCATTCCACTTTGTTTCCTTCCGACAGTCTAACCCTTTCTCTTAATAGTTTCCCTCTTTTTATCTCCATATCCTCACGTGAGTCTCTTCCAATCCCATTCTTTCTCTACCCATCTCTCTTTCTCTATATCCTATCGGCAATCTATCTCCGTCTGTCTTATCTCCTCCTCAGTCTGTCAGTGTCTGTATCCCTCCATCCCTCCATTCCTCCATCTATCCTTCGTTTCTTACACCTGCCTTTAAATTCAACACCTGTCACTGCTCTGAGACGCACACACTCCACACCTCAGGCCCCTGTTCCGTTCTTACCGCGAGGAACTCCAACTAAGTCATCAAGAGGAATTATGGCTCACGGCACCCTTTAAATGAACGTCCTTTCACCTCCATCTATCTAACCTCCCTTCATCTTCTTTTCCTCCTTCCATGCCCTCCCCCGCTGCTTTAGTCCTTTGGCGCAAGATTAATCGGCGTGTGGTTTGTTCTTTGTGTGTGTGTGTGTGTGTGTGTGTGTGTGTGTGTGTGTGTGTGTGTGTGTGTGTGTGTGTGTGTGTGTGTGTGTGTGTGTGTGTGTGTGTGTGTGTGTGTGTGTTGCTTGATAATCTTGCTGAAATTAGTGCTTTAATCAGTTTTTTTATTTATTTATTTATTTTTTTTTTTTTTAGTGTTTGAAGGAGTATCACACAGTAAATATTGTTTTTATTTGGATTGTCTCGCGTGTTTGATAGACTTTTATTTGTTTTTTTCTTTGGTTTAGTGAAGGAAAGAGTACATGCAGGTGTATAAGTGAATATAAATGAGTTTGATTTACACCTTTCTTATATTTGTTTATTATAATTTTGCCGATAATAAACAACTGTTGTAGTCTTGAGTGATAACTACGTATATAAGTTACTTTCCTTGTCTTGCCATACCACAAACACTTCCCTGTATACTCGAGTCATACATACGTACCTTACCTACTTCCTTCAGTCTACATGGAAGTTACCTGTGCACTTCTGAAAACCTAAATAAACACTATACGCCAATTCTATATACAAGAGATGAAGTATTTCGATCTTTGCCTGTATTTATTTTGTACTTACACTGCACCAACAACTGTGTATCTGATCTGCTCTTTGTAAATAGCAGAGTACTCGCAACCTGCCTGTGGTGCGTAGCTGGCCTGCCATTACCGCTTTCACGTCCTCTGGGAAGCAGTAAGCGCAGACTGATCAGCACACACCCCTCTCGCGGCAAGCAGGTTCCCAGGGGTACGGAGAAAGAAAGAGAGAGGAGAGAGAGAGAGAGAGGAGGGGGAGAGAGAAAGAGAGGGAGAGGGAGACAAAGGAAGCCGTCTAGCGTGTGGGGTCACTTCATCAACTTTATGAGGGAGTTATGGCGGCCAGAATATAACTACGCAGTGGTTGTGCAATGATAAATGTGCAGACATGTTCGTCTTCTTCACCTTATCTTTCCCTTCCCTTACGTTCCCTTATCGCTTATCTCTCCCGGTCCTCGTTTACCCCCGCGAGTTTAGGAGTGAGGAATGAAGGCTAGGGTGAGAGCAGTGGTGTGTGTGTGTGTGTGTGTGTGTGTGTGTGTGTGTGTGTGTGTGTGTGTTCACCAGTGTTCGTGTGATGACCAAGCATAAGACGAGGAGGAGGAGGAAGAAGAGGACGAGGACGAGGACGAGGACGAGGAGGAGGAGGAGGAGGAGGAGGAGGAGGAGGAGGAGGAGGAGGAGGAGGAGGAGGAGGAGGAGGAGGAGAAGAAGAAGAAGAAGAAGAAGAAGAAGAAGAAGAAGAAGAAGAAGAAGAAGAAGAAGAAGAAGAAGAAGAAGAAGAAGAAGAAGAAGAAGAAGAAGAAGAAGAAGAAGAAGAAGAAGAAGAAGAAGAAGAAGAAGAAGAAGGGATCAGTGTTCAGGTGAGAATGGAGTGGGTGGGTGAGTTGCAAGAAAGGAAATGATGAAGGGAGAAGAAAAGGTCAGAGAGAAACGGCTATAAATTCTTCATTGGAAGCATTATTGAGAAAAGGGAGACTGAAAAGAGAGAGAGAGAGAGAGAGAGAGAGAGAGAGAGAGAGAGAGAGAGAGAAGAGATGTATAGAAACGAATGAGAAGCAAAACAACGAAATGGAAAACAGGATGGAAGAAGTGAAAGGGAAGGGATGACAGAGAGCGATAATTGGAAAAAAGAAAAAGAAGAATAAGAGGAAGGAAGGAAGGAAGGAAGGAAGGAGAGAAGGCGGACCCATAAGCATCACTCATTTCGCCCATAACCTAGAGCACTCGAGGCACGGCAGATAACAGGTAACCGTCTGGAGTGGTTGTTACTCCTACTAAAACCTGATTCGGCTATTCAAAGTATACCACGTTCAAGACCCGCCCTGCCCCGCCTCCACCCCAGTTCAAGCCCCAGACTCATTTTCTTTCTTCTCTCCTCTATCTCCCGCATCTTCATCTACCACACTTGCTCTCCCTTCCACCGTTGAATGTGTTACAGATACGCGGGTGCTAAAGGCTAATATGTTCTCTAACCACTTCATTTCATATGCGCTACTTTCTCCTCCTCCTCCTCCTCCTCCTCCTCCTCCTCCTCCTCCTCCTCCTCCTCCTCCTCCTCCTCCTCCCGTTACTTAAGCGCGTGCTTGTGGGTGCCTGAGAGAAGTGGACTTGTAGAGGATGGAGTGTAAAGGTCTGTGTCTGTTGTTATTATAGTATGACCTGTTCTGATGTAGTAATAGTGTTGTGAGAGTAGCTGGTGAAGGTGTAGTGTAGTGTGTGTGTGTGTGTGTGTGTGTGTGTGTGTGTGTGTGTGTGTGTGTGTGTGTGTGTGTGTGTGTGATAGGTTATGGGGTGAGAGGATAGTTTGGGTGAAAAATAGCAATTAAGACCTTTTAACGAAGGAGACTGTGGAGGCGGATGAGGAAGAATTGCAAAAATGAAGAGGAAAACGAGGATTAGCTGCTAGAAATCATGCAAAAAATAAATCAAAACGGGGAAGGTAGATGCAATAGCTTAAAAAAAAAACAGTACAAAAAAA
This sequence comes from Portunus trituberculatus, assembly GCF_017591435.1. Classification (NCBI taxonomy): domain Eukaryota; kingdom Metazoa; phylum Arthropoda; class Malacostraca; order Decapoda; family Portunidae; genus Portunus; species Portunus trituberculatus. Next base: position 307,233 of record NC_059300.1, on the reverse strand, counting down.
TATAAAGCATAGCAGAGGTATAATAAAATCTAGAATGGGTAAGACTTTAAAGATAAGTAATATTTAAGGAGATGCAGAAGTAATACAACACAGCGGTAAAATTTAAAGGGAAGGGGAAAAAAAAAAGTGAATTCTGAAACCGGTGAAATTTACATATCTCGGAGAAGAATCAGTATATAACTTTACAATTTAATGTAGATAAGACACTGAGACCGAAAATGATGTTTAATAAGAAGTAGGGAAATAATTCAAATGTGTTCTTTGTGGAGAGAAAGGAGAAAAAGTATGATGTTAAATAAGTACAGGAAGTGGTCGGAAGTGACATATATTGGTAGTATGCAAATGAACACTAGAGAAACATGCAGTGAATGTAGAAGAAAAAGAAATTAATTAACGTTTTTAAGATGAGATAGAAATAGAGAGAGAGAGAGAGAGAGAGAGAGAGAGAGAGAGAGAGAGAGAGAGAGACCATTATGATGTGAAACAAAAGAAAGTATTAAGGTGGTAGAGGCATGCATTTGGATGAAGCTTGAGAGAAGAATACAGAAATGAAACTAGATAAAATATGAATAAGAAGCAATATAGTACAAATTGTATGAAAATTGTGCACTGTAAAAGAAAACCTGATAGAGATATATGTAGTATTTGCTTGTCGACACGAGAAGCTAAGAACGAGAGTCGGTAGAACACGGGGGCTAGAAAATAGTAAAATTCGCAACAGAAAACGGAAAAATGAATGGAAATTGGTGATATTGATGAAGTCATGCAAAAACAGAAATAAAACTTGAGAAATAGTCATCGAATTAGAAGGTACATGAAAACCATAAAATATTTGGAGATAGAAGATGAGTAAGAAATCATAATGGAAACAAACCATTATAATGAACTAGTGGATGGCGTGGCGGAAGGTTTGGTTCACTGGGGCCCAGGAGACGGTACCATCTGACGAAGGAGAGCAATAGGGAACGCACACCACTAGGACCTCCACTCACCTGCACAATACACATCTACTTCACGCTTGGGGAGTCACAGGTATACCATTAGAACAGTGGTTCCCAAACTTTTTTCAGTTTGTTATCCAATTTAACATGCAACACCAAGCATACATACATGGGTACATATGGTTAAATTAAAATACTACAACAACAACCAACTTACCACATTTTACGAAAATTGTTGCATGTATGATATTGCCTGTCGCACGGGAGGCCAAATTATCATATTTTGCAGTAATTATCACACATGTGGAAAGCTGAATAGAGGCAGTCTCAGGCAGTGAGTGACGACTGATGCGTACTATAGACACGTCAATGAATCACCAGGGTTACTGAGTGACTTGAAGCATACCTGTCACAATACTTTTGGGTTATCACACTCTTAGATACATATTTCTTCTTTTCTAAAACTGTATATTAGTTTTTGATGTTTACTGTTATTCAGGTTAACTTTATTAATTATATTAATAGTTATTTATAATGATTATTTATAATATATAATAATAATTTGTAGTAAATGATTATTTATAATAGGTTTACTTTACAACTTTGCATACTAAGACTAAGTTAACATTAATCCTAATGTCAGGTACTGCAATGTTTTCTTGATTTTCAGAATTCTTTTTTTTTTTCTGTCACTCTCCATTACCCTCGAAAAAAAATTAAATTACCCATAGGGGTAATTTACCCTCAGTTTGGGAACCACTGCATTAGAACTTAAGAAAGTAAGGAAAGTTGTAAGAATCCATGAGGCTGATAGACGTAGTAGCCTCTGTTGTAATTTATATACATGGCTTTTATTGTTTTCTTGTTTTTGTCTCCTTTCCCCTTTCTCTCTTTGTTTTTTTCCTTTCTCATGTTTCCTCTTCTTCTCTCCTTCGTATAATTATCATCCTTCCCCTTTCTTCTTTTCTTTTGTTTTTCTCCTCCTCCTCCTCCTCCTCCTCCTTTTCCTCCGCTTTTTTTCTGATCTGGGCCTCTGAAGGCGCTTAAAATTGCCCGTTAGCTTCAATCACTCTCACCCTCCATACATGACACAGATAGCCTGCAGTGAACGGTCACTACTTTTGCTCTCGATCTGTGAAGGGCTGTGGATAGTCAAGAGCCCTGACAGTAGGTGACCATCATTGGGATTTAAGGTACCAGGGGTCACCGCTGCATGGGGTAATTATATAGTGCGCGGCACCCTTAAAGGGAAATGTACTTTTACTGTGGTTGTACAGAGCTGGGGCCCTGATTGACTGCTGTCTCTCTCGAAAGCGCCAGACAAGGCTGCTGCACCATCTATTTGACTCCACGCTGTGTCTACATACGCACTACACAACATTGCCTACACGCACAGTTAGCCCAGAGTTAACGGTCACCATTACTATTCTCGACTTGTGACGGGCTGTGTTTGGAGAGGGCCTTGATCATCATCGGGAACTAAAGTACCAGGGATCAATGTTGCAAGGGGAAACCAGCGCACGGCGCCCCTACAGGGAAAGTATGCTATTTCAGTAGATTCAACGGAGTTGGGGCCTGATTGACTGTTGTCTCCCTAGAAAGTGCCAGGCAAGGCTGCCGCACCCATGTACATATTTATTGGACCTTCATTATGGACCGAGTTGCCTGTAATTGCTGGCTGTTATGTTATATATATATATATATATATATATATATATATATATATATATATATATATATATATATATATATATATATATATATATATATACATAACAACCAGCAATTACAGGCAACTCGGTCCATAATGAAGGTCCAATAAATAACATATTGAATATGAAAAGAGTGCATAATAGGAGTGCTGGTCAATAAAATTGAAATTATAATAATAAAATATAAAGAATAATTTAGAAACAAAATGCTTGAAAATTTCTTACAGCTTGGCTGTATTGAGGCTACTGCAGTGATCAGGCTTTGTTCCAGGTTGACATTTAATTTGTTTCTCTGTTTAGATTTGATAACACTTATAGCGGAGAAAGACGCCTCGGAAAGGTAAGTAGATCCAAAGGGAAGAAGTTTTTCGAAGGCCATTTTTCCTAAGTCTGTGTGCTTCTTCTCACAGAGCTCCAGAAGCTAGTGACATTTGATCTTTCAAATAACAGTTTTAGGCCACGGTCCGCACACACTTCTATCAGTGTTTCCTGAAGGCAAATAGGAAGCGTCTTATCTTGTTCAGACAAGAGGATTGGATTTGTAATCCAGTCCAGCTGTGCTGATTGTTCATGTATGTCAGGAAAGTAAGACTTAAAAGAGTACTGATGAAGTTGGACATATGTTCCACAATGACTGGTTTCACAGTGTCTTTCTCATAATTGTTATCTGGAAAGTAGGCATCTGACAGAGGAAAACACGTAAAATATCCCCCTAAGCATGTTTCCTTCCATAGCCCTAATTTCTTTTGAAAACCAGCATCTTTGTCATACAGGTTGAGAATGTGTGTGTCCTTACCTTGCAGAGACGTATTTAACTCATTCAATTTGCTGAATATGTGTGTAAGATATGCCAGTTGTGCAAGCCAAGTACCGTTAAAAAAAAATGTGGCAAAAGGAGACCCATGTTCTGATAAGAATGAAGCTACCTCATCTCACATTATTGTTGTTAACGAGCAACTGCGTCTATAAGCTAGTACGTCACTTTCAAAAACAAACACTCACACTTTGACGCCTAAGACAAAACTGAACAACAGTGAGTGGCAACAGTGGCTCCTCAGCTGTCAAAACTGGTCTCGTACACGTACAGTTTACGAACAACTAATGGGTGCCCGTCCATCCCCCTCCCTGTGCTTTCATAAAAAATGGGGAGTTTCTGCTCTGTGTGTGTGTGTGTGTGTGTGTGTGTGTGTGTGTGTGTGTGTGTGTGTGTGTTCATCGTCTTGTCACATACCCATTTGATCTATGTTGCGTACCCCAGTTTGGACAACACTGAATTCTAGCATGTCGAAGGTTCCAGTACTGCGTGAAGTGCAAGATAATTATTTCAACTGCTTTAATTCTTACAAAGTAAACACTCTCTCTCTCTCTCTCTCTCTCTCTCTCTCTCTCTCTCTCTCTCTCTCTCTCTCTCTCTCTCTCTCTCTCTCTCCGTGGTTATGAAAGATAAACTAAAAGGTATAGATTTGTTTTTTATTCTCCCTCACCCTCAAGGGATGAGCCATTGGCAGAACCGCCTTGAAGTTACCGGGGAGGGGAGGAATGATTCAGTAATGATAGATAGATAGATAGATGGATCGATCGATCGATCGATCGATAGATAGATAGATATGCAGGATTGGATGTAATGTTTAGACATTGATAGATAGACAGATATAGGTACCACACGAATCCTAACACGCCTGTACTTTCTCTTCAGCTGCCATGCACATGTGAGAGTGGCAACACTGGACTGTATCTTCTCAAAGGATATATTTTTCCTGTATATTGTTAACGTAATGAAAAAAAAGAGAAAGTAAAATCAACTAGTCAGATAAGAGAATAATTAAAAGATTTAAGATTTCATGTCGTTTATCTATATGTGCGTATGTGTTTATGGGTTTATATTAACTTAGGATGAAATAAATCGTCTAAACTCTAGAGAAAGAGCCTCTTCATGTTTGCTACAGTTGATCATGAAAATACTTTCATTTTCTCTAGTGCTCCCTACTCTCGTTTTCTTCCTTTCTTTTCATAGGAAACAATACTAAACTAGAAAATGAAGCGCGCGCGCATTTTTTTTATATTTTTTATTTTATTTTTTTTGTGTGCGCGTGTGTGTGTGTGTGTGTGTGTGTGTGTGTGTGTGTGTGTGTGTGTGTGTGTGTGTGTGTGTGTGTGTGTAATTCACCACGGTCGTCTGCTGGTCACCCAGCCAGTCTTCCCCATTACGGAGCGAGCTCAGAGCTCATAGACCGATCTTCGGGTAGGACTGAGACCACGCCACACTCCACACACCGGGAAAGCGAGGCCACAACCCATTTGCCTCGCCGCACCGGAACTCGAACCCGGCCCTCTCGATTGTGAGTCGAGCGTGCTAACCACTACACTACACGGTGTGTGTGTGTGTGTGTGTGTGTGTGTGTGTGTGTGTGTGTGTGTGTTTACCTAGTTGTAGTTTTACAGGGCCTGGGCTTTATGCTCGTGTGGCCCCGTCTCCATATCTACACTTATCCAATCTTACTTTAAAAGTGTGCACACTCGTTGCAGACACTACTTCTTCATCTAAACTGTTCCACGTCTCAATACATCTCTGCGGGAAACTATATTTTTTAATATCTCTCAGACATCTTCCTTTTCTCAGCTTTTTACTATGCGATCTTGTGCTTCGGATGTCATATTCTTCTCTCAGGATCAGTTTCTCATTATCCACTTGGTCCATTCCGTTGATCAATTTATAAACTTGTATCAGGTCTCCTCTCTCCTTCTTTGTTCCAGGGTTGGTAGATCCATAGCCTTTAGTCTCTCCTCATATGTCATCCCTTCAAATTCTGGAACCATTCTTGTAGCCATTTTTGTAGCCTCTCCAATTTCCTTATGTGTTTCTTTTTATGAGGGGTCCACACTACTCCTGCATATTCCAATCTGGGTCTTATTATAGTACTTATCAATTTCTTCATCATTTCTTTGTCCATGTAGTGAAATGCTACTCCAATATTCCTTAGCAAATTATATGTTTCTCTAAAAATTCTATCAATATGGCTTACTGGTTGATTGTTTTCTTCCATCGTCACTCCTAAGTCCTTTTCCTTTTTACTTTCTCCAGTTCTACTCCATCTCCCATCTTATAGATTCCCACAGGTCGTCTTTCACTCTTTCCCATTTCCATGACATGGCTTTTGTTCACATTGAATTCCATTTCCCACTTCTTACTCCATTCCCAGATCTTATTTAGGTCTTCTTGCAGTATTTCACAATCCTCCTTTTGCTTTATAACTCTGCACAGTTTCGTATCATCCGCAAACAAATTTATGTAGCTGTTCACTCCTTCTGGCATGTCGTTAATATAAATGAGGAAAAGTATTGGTGCCAATACTGACCCTGTGGCACTCCGCTTTCTACTGCTCTCCACTTGGACTTCATATCTTTAACTACCGTCCTTATTTCTCTCCCCCTCAAATAATTTTCTATCCATCTCAATGTGCTTCCTTTTAAGCCACCCTTCTCCTCTAACTTCCACAGTAATCTTGCATGTGGCACTTTGTCAAACGCCTTTTTTAAATCCAAATAAATGCAGTCAACCCATCCCTCTCTCTTGTACTCTATCAACTATTCTAGAATAGAAACTCAATAAATTAGTTACACAAGACCGTCCTTTTCTAAAACCAAATTGGCTATTTGATATTAATTTGTTGTCTTCAAGGAACTCAATCCATTGTTTCTTTATTATTCTTTCACACATCTTGCATATTACACTAGTTAGTGATACCGGTCTGTAATTTAAAGGTTCTTCCTTCCTTCCGCTCTTATATATGGGAACCACCTCAGCTCTTTTCCATTCTACTGGTACTGTTCCATTTTCTATTGAGCATTTTATGATGTTGTATATAGGACTTGCTAGTTCTTCCCTACATTCTTTCAGTATTCTGCCTGAGACTTCATCTGGTCCCATTGCCTTCTCTTCATCCAGTTCCTTCATTAACTCTTTTATTTCAAGCTTGGTTACTTTAATCTCTTTCATATAGATTGTCTCTCTATTACCCTGTGGCCTCTCAAATTTGGATTCCTTAGTAAAGACCTCCTGGAATTTTTATTTAATAGTTCTGCCATACTTTTGGGTCTTCCACCATCCCGTTCTCTCCTTTTAACCTTTCTATTGTTTCTTTTTGCCTAATTTTTCCATTTATGAATCTATAGAACAATTTTGGTTGCTCCTTACATTTTTCGACAATGTCTTTTTCGAAGTTCTTTTCCTCTTCCTTCCTCACCTTAACATATTCATTTCTTGCTGCTTTGAAGATTTCCTTATTTGCTGGATTCCTATTTCTCCTCCACCTTTTCCATGCGTGTGTGTGTGTGTGTGTGTGTGTGTGTGTGTGTGTGTGTGTGTGTGTGTGTGTGTGTGTGTGTGCGCGCGTGTGTGTGTGTGTGTGTGTGTGTGTGTGTGTGAGAGAGAGAGAGAGAGAGAGAGATAGCGCGCTTCCTTCGGTCTACGTATATACCAGTGACAGAAAAGACAGGATGAGAGTTACCAAGGCCATGGAAGTCTCTCTCTCTCTCTCTCTCTCTCTCTCTCTCTCTCTCTCTCTCTCTCTCTCTCTCTCTCTCTCTCTCTAGCATTCCCTCATATATGGTGGTGTTTGGGAAATACACGTTATCTCGAGTGCCATTTCCGGCCGTGTTCTCCGAAGCGTTATGTACGAGTATTATATCAGCCTCACAGATGTGTCCCAGTTCTACTGTCTGCCTCCTTTACTCACCCCACTGTCACTCTCCTTTTCTTTATGTACTCTTCTTCCCTTTTCCGGCGTCGTAGTGTTAGTAAACTGGAACTACTAAGTCAATTGCGTATTTATTTTTTTATTTATTATCTTTTTAACTGAGCCTGCTTTCTCTTCTGATCAGAGTTTGATTGACTTATCGAACATAGGATTATGCATTATTACAATTTAATACATTTGTTGTCCAGTGCATGCAAGTACAATTAGAAGGTTTCTGTGAGCTTAGAGGCGTAAGAGTAAATGTCGAAACAAACAAAAAATGTATCTTAATGTATAAACTGTAAAATATTGCTTTGTAAATCGCGCCCAGCTGACCCCATTATGCTAACGTGAGAATGTTGACCCCTGCAACAGTAACGACACGGCGGTGCTTTTAAATACACCTCACGTAACTAATAAAATAGTGTGTCACACAATATATGTATGGATATTTAATCAAGATCACTAACGTAATCCATAAAGAATCAGTATTTATTGTAGCGTAACATCCATTATTTGCAGTGCTCCGTAGCTCAGTGGTAGAGCAGCGGATAAACGGTTACTTACCGCAGGTCGCAGGTTCGATCCCTGCCGGAGTTAAAGTATTTCACATATTTTAGAATGTATCATATTGTTTTTACGACACAAAACATAATTCGAGCACGGCATAGTTACGTTAATATAATAAGTATATATTGTTCTTATTGGCGATGACCGCTCCCTACTCATATCAAGCACATCAAGGTTCCAATCCTCCTTAGAGTATAAAAAATATTTCAACAATTTTTTTTTTTATATATATACTTATTCCTAAGTAAATACTGATTCATTCTCTCTCTCTCTCTCTCTCTCTCTCTCTCTCTCTCTCTCTCTCTCTCTCTCTCTCTCTCTCTCTCTCTCTCTCTCTCTCTCTATATATATATATATATATATATATATATATATATATATATATATATATATATATATATATATATATATAAGTGTGTGCGGATGAGTTTCGTATTTAGATTAGATTTCTATTTGCGTGTATACGTATTGGTAAGTGTTCGTGTTTCTGCGTCCCTCGGTGCTTTGTTCTTTATTTCCCTAGCCGCAGCTGCTGTTGGGGAGGTTATTGGTACTGGATAGTGAATAATAGATAAGGAAAGATGAGTAATATCAAAGAGAATGATCGTATTAATTTGACTGCTATTTTTATTGTTTTTTGTGCTGATGTAAGTTGTATATATGTGTGTGTGTGTGTGTGTGTGTGTGTGTGTAGTCCCTGTCAGTGTATTTATTTATTTATTTGTTTATCTATGTTTGTATATTATTTTATTTGTTTATTCATTCAGGCATTGGTATGTATATATATATATATATATATATATATATATATATATATATATATATATATATATATATATATATATATATATATATATATATATATATATATATAAATGTGAGAAACTTGCAACCTTCTAACTGCAGCAACATGACATTATGAATATGGCCACCCGTGTATAGTTATTACCAGGGTAGGCTTTTCTCCCGCGTGTCAATGTCATCCATGTGTAGTGAAGTTGAGTGTGCTTGTGAATATTCGTATGGAAGGTAGCCGATTTTTTTTTGCGCTGGCGTGTTAGTTGCAGAGTGGCGGAGGCAGCTGCGGCAGCTTGCTAATCATCTTTTATGTGCTGCTTAGGTATTCCTGGAGTTGTGTCGTAGTTCAGTGAGCGTGACACATCCACCAGGGAAGCAATGTTCCGAGTGGTGGGATTTATGAGCCTCGGGATGATTTTCGGGAATGAATCTTAGTTTAGTCAAACAAGATCATTCTGTATCGAATATTAATCTACATTTTTTTCTCTTGCATTTGTTGTATCTTTTGCATAGACTTTTGCGCTTCTATTACATAGAGATTTATGTTTAATGACCAAAATTCTTTTAGATACTTTGAAATTCTTGATTTTTTTTTTTTTTTTTTTTTTTTTGTGTGTGCGTGTGTGTTTATGTGTGTGTATGTGTGTATGTGTGCTTGTGCGTGTGTGTTAAAGAATTTGTAATTCATGTCGTGTTTATTTGTGTAGTGTTTGCAATATTTTGTCACACCCCTGAGCAGCGTGTTTCTAGAGGTGGAGGTCTTTGCAGCACACAGTGGATCGCAGGTGTCCACTTATCCCTTTCACTGTTAATGGAATGGGAGTCTTTTTTTTCCTTATTTAAGTAACGATGGAACAGCAAATACATCACCAAAACACGGGAAAGGTTAAACATTTCCATCACTCTTTGCTGTTAGTGGAATCGTTCAAAAATTCACTCTAAACTTACATTAAACCACAGTATGAAGCCCGAGAGGAAGCCACAGGAATCGCAGTGTTAAATAAGGTGTGGCGCTACGCTGAGGCTGAATGACCTTATAAGTTTCTGGCACACGGCGGCTTCCCTCTCTGCGGCGTCAAACTGCCTTGTGTTCGGTACAGAATTCAGGAAGCAACTCTAGTCCGAAGATTAGACAAATTTGTGGACGACAGGTAGAAATAGACAGGTATATATATCATACAGGAACTGCCATGTGGGGACTTGATGACTTCTTGCAGTTTCCCTTATTTTCTTATGTTCTTATGGTCTTACCTGTCCTTGGCCTTGAGGTGCTTGCGCTCAGTGTTCAGTACAGCGTCGCAGAGAATCGTGTCTAACAAATACTACCTTCCTTATGCACCAACGTCATTTGCAATCCCGGGAGGAGCTGAAGCGTGTTGATATGTAGCCTGCCGGGAGGAGAATGCCAGGGTTGTTGGTGTCACGAGACGCTACCCCGCCGACACTTACATGTGTAGTTAGTGCTGCATGGCTCCCCGACTACACACAAGTCCCATCAGTGTTTAGTGTTAGTGAAGGGAGTAAAATGTTCTCTGCTTATGTCTAAATTGTATGCTTGTATTTCACTTTGACTTGAGAGAGAGAGAGAGAGAGAGAGAGAGAGAGAGAGAGAGAGAGAGAGAGAGAGAGAGTTGGAATTTCGAATATCTCTGTACTGCGAGTTGAGTTAAGGGTAATGGCCAAGGTTTACTCAATAAGGCGAAAGTGCACCGGGCAGAAGTATATGTGTTGAGTAAGTGTGTGTGTGTGTGTGTGTGTGTGTGTGTGTGTGTGTGTGTGTGTGTGTGTGTGTGTTGGGAGACGTATGCTACGGACCCACTGTTGAGGTAATGGAAGGGAAGGGAAGGGAGGGAAGGGAAGGGGCACAACATGTCACACAGTCCCACGCCATGTGACCCTTCGTATTTCTTCCTCAAGGCCTATTCTCACCATCCTTCCGTTCCTCTCTCACTGTCGCTCCTCCTCTGCCTTCCCCTCCCCGTCTCCCTGGCACTGACACACTTACTCTAGCTATCTGTCCTGTCCAGGTGCGGAGGTGAAGGTTAGAGAGACGGAGACACAGAGAGAGAGAAAGAGAGAGGCGTTCATTTCTCCTCTCAATCTGTTTTTTTTCTCTCTCTCTCACTTTAATTCTTTTGTGGCATCTTCTCATCTCCCGCATCTTACCAATACTTACTGAGCTTTGGTATGCGCGGCTGCCAGGGAGGAGCGTGGGGAGGGAGGCAGGTAGGTGTGGAAGAGAGAGGAAGGGGAGGCAGCTCGGGAAGTGGAGGGTGCAAGGCAAGTGAAAGCGGTCATTGTTTACTAACCCAGCACCTCACCAAAGTAAATAAGGCAGGTGCGTGTTGGTAGCTGCCCGGCGTCCAAGTCAGTGTCCGTCATGAGAGAGAGAGAGAGAGAGAGAGAGTGTGTGTGTGTGTGTGTGTGTGTGTGTGTGTGTGTGTGTGTGTGTGTGTGTGTGTGTGTGTGTGTGCTGCTTCCTCTCCCTCATCAGCTGTTCCTTTTCCTGTTTTCATTTGCTGTTGTATCTCCTCCTCCTCCTCCTCCTCCTCCTCCTCCTCCTCCTCCTCCTCCTCCTCCTCCTCCTCAAGAAATAGTCAATCCTACTTTCTTTTTTTGTCTCTTTTTTTCCGAGTAAAGTTAGCTAATAGTGTTATGTAGATTTTTTTTAGTGCGTTCAGCCGTTTCTTGCTGTGTGTGTGTGTGTGTGTGTGTGTGTGTGTGTGTGTGTGTGTGTGTGTGTGTGTGTGTGTGTGTGTGTGTGTGGCACCCGTGGCGGGAGACTGGCGCGCTGACTGGTCTTGGCTGTCAGTCTCAAGAGTGCCAGTGGGGTGAGCGTTACACTATTCTCTCCTCCGTGGCACCCGTGCCGTGTGTGTGTATACGTTTGCGCGTGCGTCCTCTCGCATGTGCGTGAAAGTGGAGGAAAATCTAAGTGAGTGAACGTCCTTGCGTGCGAGCTTCGGTACTACGCGCACGCACGCATGTATCGAGAAATGCAATATTCACACTCACGAAAACCGTTGCGCAGAAACTTGCGAATCAATCCTGACCTTGAAGATAAAGCCTTCCACCGGCCATTGCACTGCAGGGAGTGTTCACGCTGCGGCGCTCTCCCTCGCAGCGCGCCTCACTCCTGTCTCCCTGGCGCCTGCGTGTATAGATGCGAGAGTTCGAGGATGTGCGTGTACTCTTGTGTATCAAAGTGTGCGTTGCATGTGGCCTTCGTGTCGTAACTGACGATTGGGGAAACACTAGTGTGCGTAGTGACCCAAACACGAATCCCGATCAGCTCACACTGGCGGCTGCGGCGGCGACTCCCTTCCTGGCGCTGAGCCGAGCCTTGTTTTGTGTTTATTTACCCTCACGCCCCTTGCTTTGTTTGACGATTTCTATATTAACGCTTTGTCATCATATCGCTATACTGTTTGTATAGATGGATGGATCTTTTATTTGTGCTTCCTTCTTTCTTGTGTGTGTGGGTGTGGGCGCGCGCGCGTGTGTGTGCGTGCGTGCGTGCGTGCGTTCGTGTGTATGTGTCTGTTTGGATTTGCATCACTTTAAAGGGCAAGGTAAAAGAAAAATCAAAGATTTTAGATAAACATGACATTGCTTAAGTCTTTATCAGAAACTTATTACTCAGAACTGTAGTATATCGCATCACCGCAGAGAGAGAGAGAGAGAGAGAGAGAGAGAGAGAGAGAGAGAGAGAGAGAGAGAGAGAGAGAGAGAGAGAGAGAGAATATATCTTGTACAAACAAAAGTCAGACGAAATGAGTCGGTGGGGGCTAGACGGGAGGTTCCTGTGAGATGCCTGACGGAGTGGAGGCAGGCGGGGGCATAGTACACTTCCCTCCTTTTAACTTTACCGCCTTGGAGTGTGCCGCTGTGATACACAGAGGCGAGAACCGTGTCTGGCAGGGCGGGATGTAAAGATAGAAGTAGGTAGGGTATAGTATGGTACAGCTGTGGTGGTTGTAAGGGACGGGATGACGAAGAGAGAAAACCGTGTCGGGCAGGGTGGGAAGAAGGGATAGAAGTAGGTAGGGTACAAACGTAGTGGGTGTAGGGACGGGATGATGAAGAGAAGCAGGGATGAAAGTAAGACAACCGTGTTTGTCTGAGAGGAAGGGATGGAAGTGGCCAGGATAGGGAAGCGAGTAAGTGGACGAGGAAAGATTGAAGGAGGTAAGGAGAGGAAGACAAAACCGTGTTTGAGAGGGAGGGGTAAATATGGCTGGGATAGGGAAGACGAGGGAAGGGAAGGCAGAAGACGAAGAAGAGAGAGAGAGAGAGAGAGAGAGAGAGAGAGAGAGAGAGAGAGAGAGAGAGAGAGAGAGAGAGAGAGAGAGAGAGAGAGAGTAGCTAAGAGAGGACTTGAGAGAAGGAGGATGGGAGGGCATTCTTGAGTCAGACCAGGGCACCCTCTCAGTTACTTAATCTTGCTGTGATGTATGGAGGTGTGGGCGTGAAGGGGACAGGGGTGGGTAGGCGACCCTTCCCTACCTTCAGGATAGGGTACAGAGGCCACTGGGATGGATTGATTGATTGGCTGATTGATTGGATCTCGGCACACCAACAAGGTCATATGGCGCAGTGGATGACTGGATTGGGACGAGATTAGAACGAGAGAGAGAGAGAGAGAGAGAGAGAGAGAGAGAGAGAGAGAGGAAATGTTATCGTTTTCATAATCTTTTCTGTGTTGAGATATATTTTGGTGCACAGTATCAAGGTTTTTTTTATCTTCACCACCACCGCC